>NC_137040.1:12265496-12445496 GCF_032717465.1 Coenobita brevimanus | reverse complement strand
GCAGCTGCTTCAGATTCCACTCTCCTCCATCAACATTTACTAGACTCAGACCACCTAAAACTCTTGCATTCACCTCCCTTACAACACCATCCATGTAAATATTAAACAACCAAGGTGACATCACACATCCCTGTCGCAGCCCCACTCTCACGGGAAACCAATCACTCACAGCATTTCCCACTCTTACACACGCTCTACTATTTACATAAAAACTTTTCACCCCTTTTAGTAACCTACCATGAAGTCCATACAATCTTAAAACAGTCCACAAAGCCTCCCTATCAATTCTATCATACGCTTTCTCTAAATCCATAAATGCCCAAAACACATCCTTGCCTTTCGCTAAATACTTTTCACACACTTGTCTCACAGCAAACACGTGATCAACGCATCCCCTCCCTCTCCTAAAGCCACACTGCTCATCACTAATCACTCCCTCTGTACCCTCTCTAACTCTCATAATTAACACTCTACCATAAACCTTACCTACAACACTCAGCAGACTTATACCCCTAAAGCTAGTACATTCATACTTATCACCCTTGCCTTTATACAACGGGACCACACAAGCACTTGCCCAGTCAATATATAATGTGTGTGTGTGTGTGTGTTTCTGTATATATACCGTATATACTGTGTGTGTGTGTGTGTGTGTGTGTGTGTGTGTGTGTGTGTGTGTGTGTGTGTGTGTGTGTGTACACGCTTGCGCGCAAGGTAAGAACTGGAATACTTTATTATATACGTCATTATGTTGCCTCATAAATCTTGCGTCCCTCGCCTACAAGCTGATTTAGTGGTGTTGCCAGGCAGGTAAAAAGGTTGTACATTCCTGACTTTCCTAAACTATGACAGTGATTTACGGAGAATTTGCTCACAACACAGAACAGTCGACGAAAACATTAAATAACTACTCTTTCTCCTCGTGCAGGTGTGATGGACCATACTTTGGTTGAGGCGATGACCCTGTAAACTCTCTTACCAATGGACGAGGGGACCCTAGGGTGAGGGAAGTTAGTCAGATATACGTAAACCATCATACAGTATGTCACACAAGTGCCTCATAATTTGCCACGAGGATGGTGGTGATTGACACTCACACTTAAAATGACTCAAAGGGAAAGGTCAGTAATATCAAGGGTAATTAGGATTTTTCACCACGGCATTTTTTTTTTTCTGACTCTTGCCACGGACTATCCAGTCTTTTCCCTGAGACTCAGCAGTCCTTCAAGTTGCTATATACACTCTCCTGTCACCAGTTTGGTACCCATTCCACCGTCCATACTGAATACCTTCTAGAGTTCTCTCATTCAGGATTGGTGTAATAATGTTAGCAAGGCTGTTTATGACAGGTTGGTGAGTCTTATGGAAGATCGATAAAGTTTGTTTTAGTGAAAGTCTCTGCCACAGCCTGGGACTGAACTCATGTGCTCCGAACAGCAGAATGTTTTCCTGACCACTTACTTACCTCCTCTCCCTCAGTTGGCCCAACTACAGGCATTAAGTTATCGAATACCATCCCCAAGTGAAGTACGTTGCTCACAAGACCGATGTAGTCTATGCGGTTTTTTATATTAGCCAAATGAAGATGGTGACACGGTTCTGGGGACCAAGTAGCAAAATCGGTCTGAAAACAGCCCAAATGGGTGGCAGCGGTCTAACAACTGCTGTTCCTCCCAGTATGGTGGACTTGTACTGTGGACGAACGTATTGAGAACAAACGTAGTTGAAGCTCATATGAAAGAAGTAGATTGCTGAGGTTTGCTATGCTGTCACGTCAGCACTCCCACTAACACAAACACCACCATGAGATGAGGTTCATTACAGGTGCAAGACCCATAGAACAGCAGATAAATATGGAAGTGGACAACACGAACTAGCCTTATATGAGACATTGGACAACCAAAAAGGTGTGATAAGGACTTGGAATCTTTATATTGTACAAAACCAATGTTTAGGGGTTAAAGAATCTTTATACTGTACAAAACCAGTGTTTAGGGGTTAAAGAAGTCTCTAATGACGACCAGTTACTGAAGGTTGGTATAGACTTCAACTGTGAAAACATTGTCCGGCATCAACAGTCTTCATATCTGGCAGATGGAAAGACATTTATAGCCTCAGAGTGCCTGGCATGTACGAGGGCCCGAAGGTAGGGTACCGTAGTCCAGATAATTCAGGCTTTAAAAATCAAACAAGAATTGAATATCATTTTCCAGAATAAGCTGATGGGCCATGGCTGCGTATATGATTTTGGAAAGGACAGCAAGGGTAGGGAAAACTGGATATAGTCAAACCATGAGGGGACTGACAAAAAGGGTTGTACCGCGGAGGAGTGGGGGGTTGTTGAACAGAAGATACATATACCTGCAGACCCTAAACAAAAAAAGTGCTTCCTCACAACAAATCAGCTCGAGGTCAGAGAGTTATTTAGGTAGTGGCAGTAAAGGACAGTAAAGGAGTGATAGGGCAGAACATAAATGTAATGCAGAGGCCATTGGTCACACTCCAAGCCTCGCATATGCAGAGGCAAGACGTTCAAATTTGACATGGAAGGATATAGCACAGGTACTTCTGAGGGTACAGCATCTGCAGGCATGTGCTGGACGAAAGATGTTTAAGTAGGCTAAGTACAAAAAAAATGTTTTGGAAAAGAAGGACGGGTAACAGGAGCGAGATGTTGGAATACTGATTGGATGAAGAGAAATATGCTTTAGTGGTATGGTGAGAGAATGGGAGTATGGATGGGGTATATGTGCAGGAGTAGATGAGAATGAGAGGGCAAAGGAAGGAGTGTGTATAGTTGTGAGTAAAAGATGGAAGAAGAGCATAAGACAGTATGGATCAGTTGGGTCAAGGACTGTGTGAGTAAAGTTGGAAGTTGGAATACAAATGTGGGCGATTGTGTGTGTGTATGCGCCAGCGCAAGATCGTGCTAGAAGAGTGAGAGAAGAGTTCTGGACAAATGTGGAAGTGTGCATGGAAAAGTTTGGAAGGAATGAGAGAGTGTTTTTGATTGGTGGTATGAATGGTAAAGTTGGTAATGTGAAGGTGGATGGAATAGTTGGTGAGTGGGGTGTGCCTGCTGAGATAGATGAGAATGGGAGTGCGTTAGTGGACATTTGTGCTGGGAGGGGTTTGGTGATAGCCAATACCCTCTTCAGGCATAAAATGATCCACAGGTATACATGGCGAGTGATGAGAAGGGTGGGTGGTGAACTGAATGAAAGGAAGGCAATGATTGATTATGTGTGTGTGGATGAAAGGATGCGAAGATGTGTAAAGGATGCAAGAGTGCATAGAGGTTGGGGGAGTGGACTTTCTGACCACTACTTGGTGGTGGCCAGAATTAGGATGCAAGTAAGATGGAGGAATAGAAGAAGGGAAAGACGAGAGGAAGGAGTAGTTGCAAGGGGAGTGGAAAGGTTACAAGAGGATGAGAAAAAGGCAGAGTATAAGAGAGAAGTGGAGGAACGATTGGGCAAATATGAATTGGAGCAGATGGGAGACGTGGAAGGTGTGTGTAAGATATTTACAGAAGAAATATGTGCAGCATGTGATGTGGTGTGTGGAAGGAAGAGAAGATGGAGGGGGTGCAAGGAACAGCGTGGTGGACTGAAGAGGTGAAACAGGCTGTGGCACAAAAGAAGAAAGCATACAATGAATGGATGAGAAATAGGGGCGTGGAAGAAGTTGAGAGGCGGAAGAGAGAGTTATATGTGGAAAGGAAGAGAGAGGTGAAAAGATTAGTAAGAGAGAGTAAGAAGAGAGTGGATTAGGAATTTGGAAGGAATTTGAGTGTAAAGTGGAGGGACTGTAAGAAAATGTTCTGGAGAGAAGTGAAAAGAGTAAGACAGGGTGGAAGTGAAGTTAGCAGGGGAGTGAAAGATAAAAATGGTAGATTACTAGTGGAGAAGGGAGAAAAAGTGAGCAGATGGAGAGAACACTTTAAGGAATTGTCGAACGTAGAGGATGGAAGTAATGCGAGTATAAGTGGCTGGGGAATGGCTGGGAGAAGGAGGGAGGTGAGAAGACAGGAAGAAATCAGTAGGATAGAAGTTGTGGAAGCAATGAAGAAAGTTAAATCGGGGAAAGCCCCAGGAATTGATGGAGTGTGTGGTGAAATGCTGAAGCATGGGGGAGAGATAGTAGTAGAATGGATGTGGAAGATGTGCAGATTGGCCTGGGAGGAAGGTAGAGTCCCGGAGGATTGGAAGTCAGGTATAATTATTCCCTTGTACAAAGGAAAACGGGAAAAAGAAGTGTGTGGTAATCATAGGGGCATTTGTCTTCTTAGTATAATAGGAAAAGTGTATGGTAGGATACTTATAGACAGAGTTAGAGAAAGAACAGAGAAATTAGTTGGAGAAGAACAGGGAGGCTTTAGGAAGGGAAGAGGTTGTGTAGATCAGATATTCATTCTTAGATCTTTAGTGGAAAAGTTTCTAGAGAAGGGAAAGAAGTTGTATGCGGCTTTCATGGATTTGGAGAAAGCATATGACAGGGTGGATAGACAAGGATTGTGGAAGGTGTTAGGAATATATGGAGTAGATGGGAAGTTGTTGAATGCTGTGAAGAGTATGTACGATGGTGCGAAGGCTGCAGTGCGTGTGGATGGTGAACTAAGTGAATTTTTCTCTTTGAAAGTTGGGTTGAAACAGGGATGTGTCATGTCTCCATGGTTGTTCAATCTGTACATGGATGGGGTAATAAAAGAGGTACAAGGTAGGCTAGTGGATGTTGGAGTGGCCCTGGTGAGAGAGGATAGTGTTTGGAAACTCCCTGTACTGTTGTTTGCAGATGATACTGTGTTGTTGAGTGAAGACGAAGGGGAGCTGCAAGGCTTGGTGGATGAGTTTGAGAGAGTGTGTAAGAAACGGAACCTAAAGGCGAATGTAGGGAAGAGTAAAGTGATGGTCTTTGAGAGAGGTGAAGTTAGTGAATGTACAGCGAGGTTGGATGGTGAGGAATTGGAAAATGTGAGTACGTTTAAGTATTTGGGTAGTGTGATGAGTAAGGATGGAGGTTTGGAGGGTGAAGTGCTTGAAAGGGTACAGCAGGGAAGAAAGGTTGCTGGTTCCTTGAAAGCAGTGATAAGAAACAGGGAAGTGAGCATGGAAGTGAAAAGTTACTGCATGACAGTATTGTGATACCAACTCTAACGTACGGAAGTGAAGCTTGGACATTGTTGGAAGGACACAAGTCAAGAGTGAGAGCAGTGGAAATGAGTTATTTAAGAGGAGCCTGTGGAGTCACGTGGAGAGACAGGCTGACGAATGAGGATATAAAGGAGCGTTGTGGTGTGGATGTGGATGTGATAGGAAGCGTTATGAGGAACACACTGAGGTGGTTTGGCCATGTGGAGAGGATGGAGGGTGAAAGACTGACGAAGAGAGTGTATGTGAGTGAGGTGGAGGGGGGAAGAGGGAGGGGGAGGCCGAGGATGAGATGGAGGGATGGGGTGGAGAGGTATATGAGAGAGGGGGGTGTGAGTTGGGAGCAGGGCAGTGAAATGGCGGGGGACAGGGCGACTTGGAGGCGATTTGTTTGTGGCCACCCCAAACGGGATTGAGGCGTCTGGCAATAGATAGATAGATAGATAGGTATGGACATATTTAAACAACGCACGTAATAGTACGGTATGTCGAAAAAAGCCTTTGATTGTGATACTGATGGTAATGCTGGACTGGATATCGCAGGAAGCAAGGCATCTGAGATGATGAGGGCAATGCGGAGAGCCAAACACAGAGTGATGTCTAATTTCGATTAGAAAAAGGCAAAACCTGAGTCATTTATAGAGGATCCACAGGTGACCTTATTAGAGAGAAAGGCAAATACAGGTGCATGAACATCTGTCAGAACCTCAGCACATGCCTGCAGATCACTTCATGATGATAAGACGCTTCAGGCAAGTGGAATGAAAGACATTTATGTGAAAACACCCTCAGTCTAGGTCCATCTAGGCATAGTTCGACCAGTTCACTACTATGACATTGTTTTATGGTCTTGCTACCTTCGGATGGTTTTATTCAGCTAAGGAGAGACTTTTCGAGGGTTTAGATATATTTTCCAGTAATAACTCCAGTGCTAGAGGTCTTGCATAAGGTCAGTAACATCATCAAGTGGTAGGCTGATTAAAATGAATAAATACACGATCGTGTTGGAGGAACTAAGAATAGTACGCCAAGTCTACGGGTGAACAGACTCTCCAGTATGCCAGTTCATCGGAAGTGCCATGAGTTTTACATTTGTAAAACGCGTTACGGCACATTTACAGCTGCTACCTGTGAATCGAGTCAGAAATACTCTTACCGTACCTTGCCTCCTGTGACTTTATGCCAGGTTACAGAAGGAGAGTCAGCTCCTCGTGCCTGGCAGGGGATGGATACATTGGCCCCAACCTCCACTCTTTCATCTTGAGGCAGTGGCACGAACTTCAAGCGCTCTGGAGTTATATGAAAAATAATACACAATTAAACAACTAGTCGACAACTGCTTGGAAGAAAAATAATGTAAATTACTACATCAGCACATAGGTAGAGGTGTGTGTGTGTGTGTGTGTGTGTGTGTGTGTGTGTGTGTGTGAAAGAGGTGTTTATAGGTTATATTCAGTGATTCCTTCAGATGTTTTTAGCAAGTACATGTGAATGATTTCAGGGCACTGAGTTTACGAGATGTCTTTGCATTATTACTGCTTGTGTGATGAGAGAAAGTAATTGGTATATCTAAAGTAATTTCCAGTGCGAGTGACTGGTTAGAAAGGGAGATGTGAGTAAGTTTGAAATTCGTATATTTCTACAGTGAAGAGATCGATACTTGATTTTATAGGTGAAGCAGTCAGTTTTGTATAAGCCAGTTTTCTAGTAAGTATGGATACTGCTGGAGCGAACCTGTTGCTTATTGAGTTTTGAAGTGTTGTGAAGCTAATGCTCGGTCATCAGGAGAGAGAATAGTGTTAAAGAAAAATGGGGGCTAGTAGACCGTTTAAGAAAAAGATAAAAAGTGAGGATACGAGGACTGAGCCTTGTGGAACTCCGGTGGACAGTAGTGTGAATAAAAGGTTTTGTTTTTATTTGAGTATTTAGGTTTGTTTGACTTAGAGGAAGTTGATTAGCATTTTCTTGTTACTGCCTTCCAAGTCTTAAAGATTTTGTTTATCACGATGTATCTTGGTATTCCGTCTGCAGCTTTGCTTATGTCTGTTGTGACCGTCTTCGTGGAGGTTGCCTCGTGTTGACACCACCTATATAGAGAGTCAGAAAGGTGTGTAGCGGCTGAGTGCTTGTCAAAGTCCACCTGACAGAGAAATGTGTGGTTAATGCTGCTTGGTCTTTTCCATAATTCTCTCCGACAAGGAGAGTATGTTTTCACCCCTGTTTGTTTGTTAATTTGTTTGTCTGTTAGCAAGATTACTCAATAACTAACCCAGAATTTTTTACCAAAATTGGTGGGTAGATAGCCCAGGTCTCAGGAAACAATCGATTAACTTTTGGGACCGATCCGGATCGTATTACAGATTCTGGATCCGGAAAACACTCTCGCGAAACCCAAGTCAATGATGAGAAAACCTAACCCATTATGAAGAGTGGTTTGGAAATTACGTTGCCCTTGTTGGAGAGAGGCGCTCCATCTAGTGCCCCTCTAATTTTGGATGGTGTTCAAAGCAGCGATATTGACCTGTATGATATAAGACAACTGGGTGGCTGCCTGGCTCAAGTATAAGGATGATGTCTGCAGTCTTCCAAATGTCAGGGATTTTAGGTGTGGGCAAGGAAAAGTTGAAAAAGCCCCTGAGGATGTATATGGCAATGGGATCAAAGTGTCTGTGATGGACATTTGTGATCCGGATTGGTCCCACTGCTCTAAATATCTTTTTATTTTTTTATTAACTGAAAACAATAGGTACTTTAGGGTGTTTGTGTTACCTCAAATTTTCCTGAGTTTCTTTTTTTCTTTCACTGTGATTGCTCTGTTTTGAGGAATGGTATTTTTATTACCTCATGACACATAATTGTTTATCAGGTTGTCTGCATATTTCGTCACGTTCGGATGATTCCATCATTATTCAGGAAGGCTCTTCATGAGTTGGAGGTGGTACGATTTTGGACGTGTGGATGGTTGTTAATGTCCTACAGATGTTTTTGTTGATTGTTCTGAGATCAAGGGATTCAACAAAGTTTTCACAACTTTCTTGCCTGTATATTTTGATCAGTTAATTCAGTGTTGCTTAAGGAGTTTGTGGACTTTCTACTGAAGTATGCTGACTTTTATTTTTCTTCTCTGTTTCACTTTTGAGTTGTTATATTTGAGGTGTAAATTTAGGGTTGAAGTTTTTAAGGTTATCGTAAAGGGTCTATATTTTGCTTAAAACTTCCCCAGACATGCAGCCATCCTCACCAATAACAGTAAGCTGAACAGGTGGAGTGGGGACGGGAGGGTGTCCCAGAGTGTGGACGGTGCATGCATAGCGGCCGCGGTCCTGCAGACGAGCCCAACGCACCCTCAGCACAGACACACCCTCCGTCACACCCTCCTCCATCCCAGACACTGAGATGCGGTAGTCGTCAATGCTTAGCTGTTGAACCATGTGAAAGGGAACATGTTAATTCATTTAATGCAGTTATTATTATTATTATACTGTAATTTTTATTGCCAAACATATTCAGGGCATGAGAGGCCTTTCAGACTGAACGAGTTAGAAAAGCTCTCATAATGAAAGGGTTAGAAACAATCTTCATAAATCCCTTCAGAAGTAATGACGTCTTTTTTATTTAATTCATGTTACCACTACACAGTTTTTTATAGTTTCTTCTTTAAAACCAGAAAGGATATAGAAATGAGAGTAAGATATACAGTGCAATACACGAGACAGTGGGGAGTGGGTAGACAGAAGTGATGTAGATGCCACTTTCAAAATCTCGTGTTAGAAAGAGCAACGATGTTAGTAGAAGAGGATAGATGATGAATGTGGTGCAATGAACATTACTATAATATATGCATATCCTCAGTCTCTGTCACTATCTCTATGCCAGAACTGAGAGGACAAGTGATAAATATAGTCCAAAGACCTTAACTACACTGCAGTATACGCATATCTTCAGTCCTTCACTATACGAGAATCCCAGGACAGTAACCAAGAGTTATTTTCGGGGAACATAAATCTTGGTATACAAAGAGTGGGGGTGGGTGAGATACGACAAATAGTTACCGGTATATATCTCTCCTTTCCCATGCTTATTGTGTGTGAAATCATATTAGTCTACAAAGGAAGATTTATGTGACAGGACGCTATGCAAATATTTATGGAGGAGGGCCTTGATCAGAATTTATCATTATAATCTTATGTACGGGAAAAATTGTTCACAAATTTCAAGAGTTTATTCGCCATGATCCCCCAAACGTATGAAAAACGGACCTGTTTATCCACCATTTCAAAGCTTGACATTAGCTTCCACTCCAGAGCAAGTGAAAACCTACGGGTAAACACCTAAGGCTTTATTATGATTATTGACCTTGTGTTCAAGTCTGATCTGTAAGCCTTTCCCAACCACATATTTGTTTCCATTTCCATTTATTGGCTTGCCACATTCATAATATCTTGTATGCCCTTGCTAGGATTAAAAAGGAGATATACAGGGTGTCTGAATTGGCTGACCACGTTTCATGCTGGAAAAAAGTAACAACATGTAGAGCAACTACTTAAGTCTTTGTGTGTGTGTGTGTGTGTGTGTGTGTGTGTGTGTGTGTGTGTGTGTGTGTGTGTGTGTGTCCGACTCTGGGCATAGGCTTCACAGCCTGCCATCAAGGCCTAGTAGTTCTACATACAATACACCTCTACATGTCACCACTTCGGCGGTATCACCCACCGTCCATATTGAATACATGCTAGGGCTGTCTCATACAGGACTGGTGTATTGGTATTAGCGGAGGTATTTTTACGACATGCCGGCGGGTCTTCTGGTAGATCAGTAAAGTCTGATTTAACGAAATTCAAATCCTTAAACTGTTCCCTGCCCCAGCGGGGATTTGAACCTGGGTTCGGTAGGACTGCAGGCCACCGCTCTACCGATTGAGCCACCGCCTCATTCAAGTTGTATAAGTGTTTCTGTGCATCATCTGAAGTGCAAAATTAAAATGATTATTGGAAAATTTAACGAACACTGCCTCAGGGCTGTGAGGGCAGTGTGTGAGTGACCAACGGTTCATGAAGCTATCTTCTTGTGGTCCACACTTATCAGGAAGTGAACCTGGTGGACTGCAGGCCGAAGATGCCTTTCTCCTGCAATCCACCATTCTCCTTTTGGGTGATAAAGAGATGAGTGGAGCTTGTGTAGCATGCCGTTCTGAAACTACGCACTGGAAATGTGAGAGGAGTGAATGATGAAGTGAAAGAGAGAGATTGTCCAGGTGCTTGAGGATGCAAAAGTGGATATATGTGAATTGACTGAAACTAAATGGAAAGGTGAAAGGGTGAGAGAATGGGAATACGGTGTAGGTATATGTGCGGGAGTCAGTGAGAATGAGAGGGCAAGAGAGGGAGTATGTCTGATGATAAGCAAGAAGTGGAAGGAGAATATAAGAGAGTATGGAACAGTGGGTGCAAGGATTGTATGGGTGAGGATGAAAGTAGGTATACAAGCATGGGCGATTGTATGTGTATATGCTCCAACAGAGGATCGAGTGGCAAGAGTGAAAGATGAGTTTTGGGCGAGAGTAGAAGCATGTATGGACAAGTTTGAGAGGAGCGAGAGAGTGCTGTTGATTGGAGACATGAATGGCAAAGTCGGGAATGTACGAGTGGATGGAGTGGTTGGTCAGTGGGGTGTGCCAGCGGAAGTAGATGGGAATGGTAGTGCTTTGGTGGACATCTGTGCTGGTAAGGGGTTGGCAATAGCCAACACCTACTTTCGTCATAAGATGATCCACCGGTATACATGGAGAGTAATGAGGAGGATGGATGGTGAACTTGTTGAACGAAAGGCAATGATAGACTACGTGTGTGTGGATGAGCGAATGAGAAGACAAGTGTTGGATGCAAGAGTGTGGAGAGAGGGTGGGGGAATGGAGTCTCGGACCATCACTTAGTGATGGCCAAGGTAGAGCTGCAAAGAAAGTGGTTGAGGAGGCGAAGGGGAAGACAGGAGGAAGCAGCTCCTGTGAGAAGAGTGGAGAAATTGCAAGATAGTGAGAAGAGGACAGAGTATAAGAGCATAGTGGAAGAAAGATTGGGAAGGTATGAGCTAGAGCAGATGGAAGGGGTGGAAGACGTATGTAAGATATTCACGGAAGAGATAAGCACAGCGTGTGAGGCGGTTTGTGGAGTGAGGGAGGAGATGCAAGGGTGTGCAAGGGACAGCATGGTGGAATGATGAGGTGAAACGAGCTGTGGAACAAAAGAAGAAGGCATATGGTGAATGGTTGGCGAGTAGAGGTAGGGAAGAAGATGAGAGAGAGAAGAGAGAAGTATATGTGAGCAGGAGAAGGGAGGTTAAGAGACTGGTGAAGGAGAGTAAGAAGAAAGTGGATGAAGAGTTTGGGAGGAATCTGAGTGTGAAATGGAGGGAGAGTAAGAAATTGTTTTGGAAGGAGGTAAAGAAAGTAAGGCAGTGTGAAAGGGGAAATAGTAGGGGAGTGAAAGATAGGAATAATAGATTGTTGGTGGAGAAGAGAGAGAAATTGAGGAGATGGAAGGAGCACTTTGAGGATTTGTTGAATGTAGAGAGTGAGAGCAGTGTGAGTATAAGTGGTTGGGGAATGGCTGGGAGAAGAAGAGATGAGAGGAGGGAGGAAGAGATCAGTAGGTCGGAAGTAGTGGAAGCGATGAAGAAGATTAAGCTGGGAAAGGCCCCAGGAATTGATGGAGTGTGTGGTGAAATGCTTAGGTATGGGGGTGAGATTGTTGTGGAGTGGATATGGAAGTTGTGTAGATTGGCTTGGGAAGAGGGAAGGGTTCCAGAGGACTGGAAATCAGGTATAATTGTTCCTCTGTACAAAGGAAAAGGGGAGAGAGAAGTATGTGGTAACCATAGGGGTATTTGCCTTCTTAGTGTGACTGGTAAAATATATGGTAGAATACTCATTGATAGGGTTAGGCATATGACAGAGGAGCTAGTTGGAGAAGAACAAGGGGGATTTAGGAAGGGAAAAGGGTGTGTAGATCAGATATTTGTTCTAAGATGTTTAGTGGAGAAGTATCTAGAGAAGGGAAGGAAAGTGTACGCTGCCTTCATGGACTTGGAGAAAGCTTATGACAGAATAGATAGGAAAGGTATGTGGAAGGTATTAAGAATATATGGAGTGGAGGGGAAATTGTTGAGTGCTGTGAAGAGTATGTACGAGGGAGCTAGGGCTACGGTGCGAGTGGATGGTGAGCTGAGTGAGTTCTTTGATCTCAATGTGGGACTGAAACAGGGGTGTGTAATGTCTCCTTGGCTGTTTAATATATATATGGATGGGGTCGTAAAGGAGGTACAAGGTAGGGCAGTGGATGTTGGGGTGGCCTTAATGAATGAGGGTGAGATTTGGAAGCTTCCGGTGTTGCTGTTTGCTGATGATACAGTATTGTTGAGTGAAGATGAATGGGAGTTGCAAGGTTTGGTGAATGAATTTGGGACAGTGTGTAGGAGGAGGAAGCTGAAAGTTAATGTAAACAAAAGTAAAGTTATGGTGTTTGAGAGGAATGAAGTCACAGAGTGTGCAGTGAGGTTGGATGGTGAGGATATGGAGAATGTGAGTGCATTCAAGTACTTGGGTAGTGTGATGAGTAAGGATGGAACTTTGGGGGATGAAGTACGTGAAAGGGTACAGCAGGGAAGGAAGGTTGTTGGCACACTGAAAGCAGTGATGAGAAATAGGGAGGTGAGTATGGAAGTTAAGAAGTCACTGCATGATGGTATTGTGATCCCTACCCTGACGTATGGAAGCGAGGCGTGGACCTTGCAAGAGGGGAACAAGTCAAGAGTGAGAGCAGTGGAAATGAGTTACTTGAGAGGAGCATGTGGAGTGACATGGAGGGACAGGTTGACGAATGAAGAAGTGAAGGAACGTTGTGGGGTAGATGTGGATGTGGTTGAAAAGATTAGGAGAAATACACTGAGGTGGTTTGGACATGTGGAGAGGATGGAGAATGAAAGACTGACTAAGAGGGTGTATGTAGGTGAGGTGGAGGGAGGGAGAGGGAGGGGTAGACCGAGGATGAGGTGGAGGGATGGAGTTGAGAGGTATATGAGGGAGGGGGGGGTGAGTTGGGGGGAGGGGAGTCAAATGGTGGGTGACAGAGTGACTTGGAGGCGTTTTGTCTGCGGCCACCCTTTGCGGGATTAGGGCGTCGGGCTATAGATAGATAGATAGACTGTGCATGGCTATACAGAAAAAGTAGATAATGTAAATCATTTGAAATAAATAACTGGAGCGACAAAACAATAACTCAAGATAATGAGCCGAGATAGGACTGCACGTCTCATGTACCACAAACGGAGTTTATGTTAAAATGAATTGATAAAGTTGCAAGAAATTACTAATTTATTTCATCATACTACCCGTAATGTTATAGGGAAAGTGAGGATGCTGGCAAGTTGTGTGTACCAGCTGAGTGTCATGTAATCGTAAAGTAGGACTAGGGTGTAGACAGGAGGTGAGGTGAGGTTAAGGATGTTGCTAGTGTGGAGGTAAGGGTGTGGGTAGGGTATGTGTACCGGCTGAGCGTCGCGGGACCATGTGACCGTTGTATATGGCGGGGGTGAAGCGTGGACCCGGCACTCAAAACGGGCTGTCTCCTCCTCCAGGACCTCCACTGCTCCCGTCACCAGTTCTACTCGTGGCCGCTCTGGTGAAGCATACGTGTAACATTAGTTCATACACCAATGGTAGTCAAACTACCCCTTCAACTTGTAGGAACACAAGTCAAGGTCCAGCACAATATTTTAAAACCCCTTCAAAACGGAATGAGTCATTTTAATTTTATGAATACTGTTACCAAGCTACTACTGTATATACAGCTTAGGGGAGCACCTGTTAATGAAGGAGTTAATTAAGGCTATATGCAGCTCCTCCCGTTCAAAGTCTCCCCTAAGCATAACACAGTTGTAGCAATAATAACATAACGTACAGGAGACTTATTCGAAGGCAAGTGGTGAAAGGCAGATGACAAGCAAACTCACTTTTGGTGGCGTTACACAAAATTCGTAATACATGTGCTGACTACAAACATTATTATACAGCATAAATGGATGAGGAGTTCCAACACCAGTTATAATTTAATCATATTCACAAAAACTAGTTGAACTGTCCGTACGTGGTAAAATATACAAGTAAACCACCCATCCACCTATCAAACAGTCCAATACTGTCCCGCCAGGAGCCCAGGAACCATGGGCTAGGATATTCATTCCAGACGTCTAAGGTGTGAGTGTCCAGTTCCTCGTCAGTTAGCATCACGTGAGCAATAAACACCAACCACATTTTGAAATTAGACCATCATGAACCACATCCGTTTGGAGCTGCGTCTGATTATTATGAGGTAACGGGACTACTGCACTACATCATTAGACAGCATGAAGGCCCGCCGTTGATCTCTTTGCATGCACCAGAGAACTGTTCCATAAAGAGGAAAGCACTCATGTACAACAGAGGAAATGTACAGTATATGTAATACCTGTCAATATACACCATGCAAGGCTTATAAGCTTTCTGACTTTTCTTCAACAAAACAAGCAACTCTGACCATACAGCTATTATGATCTGGTCTCATCCTAGGACAGTTTACATTCACATATATATTAATACCCTGTTTCTTTTACCGGTACCTGTATCCCTACCGCGCTTTTCTGTTTCATTCTAAACCCTTTCACCTGCGATATTTTACTCAACTTAGGGATGATGTCCCATAGTGAAAGAGTTAGTGCTTTCAGTGCAGTTGTGTCTAATAATTCATTGTTGCTACAGACAGACATATTCGATAGAGGAACGCCTCTCATAATGACTGGCTTAACCTCTTCAGTGTGATGACATAATCTTTAATATTTTTTTTCTGCTTCCATTGAATTTTATTCAGTTTAGGAGAGACATTATGAATTAGGGAGTTCAGAGATAGCTTTCACTGACTCCTTCACAACAAAAGGTCTTCCCCAAGATGGATAAAACTTTCTAGAAGTAGCAAGAATTTACCAGCACAGCACATCACCTACTTAACGCTATTAACAACTGTTAACAATTTACTACCGTGGCCTACATATACGTACTTGTGACAGCAAGGTGGAGTGTGGTGGAAATGTTTCCAGCGAGGTTGGCAGCGGTGCAGGTGTAGTTGCCGGCGTGTGCATACCTCACCGCCTCCACCAGCAATTCAGCCCCCTCCACCTTCACCCGCCCCGACCCGCTCAGCTCCTCTGGCGGCGGCGGCGGAAGGGGCTCGATGGACACCCAGGACACGTGGGGACGGGGCAGGCCAGGAGGAGGGAGGCAGGTCACTCTAAGCCGCCCTCCCACTCCTACCACATGTGTTCCGTCAAGGATTGGGCCAGGCTCGAGAATAGGCGGTGTCTTCGTGTCTAGATCTGCAAGGAAAGTGCTAGTATCACTTTCAGTATCTGCAAGGGAAGCCTTAGTCTCTCTGTCTCTCAAAGTCTGCAAGGAAAGTGTTTGTCTCACTCAGTGTCTGCAAGGGAAGTATTGGTCTGACTCTGAGGACCAACTTCACGACGTTGGACTGGGATTAGAGGTTAGTTAGGTCGAGGACTGAAGAATACTCGGCGGTGGTCAAGTAAGTAGAGAGATGGCCTACGATCCCGTGGACCCAGGTTCGAATGCAGCTGGGGAGGAAATACTTAAAGAGCTGAATTTCGTTAAAGCAGACTTTGCTGATTTATCATGAGACCCACCGACATGTAAAAACACCTTACTAATACCAATTCACCAGTCCTATATGAGACAGCTCTAGCATTGAAATTCACCTCCTGCACCAAAAACCTTGCAGACTAAGTTTTTTGAACAAGTTCCCATCTCTGGCGTTTGCCATTACGCCCTAAAAATGAAGTAAAGTATTCCCAGGATCTATTATGAGGGGCTACCCTTAATCACAAGTTCATTTCTCTGATCCCAGTACAGCAGTTGGTTGTGATTCGACCACCACTTTCTGTTCTCAAGACTCCCATCCTATTTAGGGCAGTTCTTTCGTGCAGTGTGGCAGGCAAAGTCCTATGATTAGGCTAGCTGGGATTTGCAGGCGCCTGCCAATACTGCCGGCAGTGGAACCCTAGGTTGTCCACAGCTCAATCGTGGGCCCGTCTCCCTCACTGGGATGTCGATGTTGCCATTACTAGGCAACATAGGCCTTGCAGATCACTCATGCCTCCTAGGTATAGCCGATAACCCGTTATGTCAGCGGTGTGCCCCAGCTGAAGTGACTATTAAATATTTCTTGCTGCAATACCCAAGGTTCCATTCCTACTGCACTCCCCTCCGTGAAAGCCTGACATCCGTCTCTTCCCACCCTCCTAGGTGGTGGCATCGTCACTGCGACAGGCATTGTGGGGTACTGTATATGTCGGACCTCGCTCGCAAATCCGGACAGTTTTCTCGCATGTAACCTAAGGCCTAACTCACCTTGAGTAGCCAGGACGTAGGGTCATGGTAACGGCCAAGTACCTCATACACAAGAAGCAGAAGTAACTTGAGGCTTTAATATGGCCAGGATAGGTCAAATTAATACTTCGGTTATTTTTAGGCTTGATCAATTGGATTTCAGAAGTCTGCTAATGAGAAAAAGATGAGAAATAAGGAATAACAGATGGAAATAATGAGAGAACTAGGAAGAAATGATGAGGATATAAACGAGTAGCTGTAAGAGAAACAACATACGTGACGGGGAGTGAGCGTTCACAGTTGTGTCCTAGGCAGGTGTACACGCCTTCATTACTTACACTGACAGACAAAACCACTAGAAGAAGGAAATAGGGAAAGGAGGGAGGAAGTGAGGGGACGAGAGAAGAGACGGACACTAGACAAAAAGAAAGAAAAAAAAAGTGGGACGGGAACAAGAAAACATACGAGCCAGTGTGAAAGGAGTAAGACAGAAGAAAAAAAAAAGATGGAAGGATGGAACGACCAATAAAAGAAGAATAAAGGAAAGAAGGAAAACCGAGAAAAGGAGGGAAAATTTTCATAACAAACAACAAAACGGCAACAACAACAACAACAACAACAATAATAATAATAATAATATAGTAATAAAAATAGCAACTACAGGTAGAGGGGGACTTAGTGGAGCGCAACTCTCCGACAAGGACAATGTAATTTCCAAACCACTCCTCATAATGGGTTAGGATTTCTCATCACTGATTAGGGTTTCGCAAAGTGTTTTCCGGCTCCAGATTCTGTATTACGATCCGGATCGGTCTCAAAGTTAATCGATTGTCCCCAGAGACTTGGGATATCTACCCACTAATTTGGTCCAAATCTATCTTCTAGTTTTGAGTAGTCCTGCTAACAGACAAAAAATAAAAATAAATAACAAACATCGGTCCCAAAAGTTAAGCGATTGTTCCCTGGGACATGGGCTATCTACCCACCAAATTTGGTCCAAATCCCTTTTGTAATTAAGAAGCCCTGCTAACAGATAAACAAACAACAGGGGTGAAAACATACTCTCCTTGTCGGTAAGAATAATAACAACAAGTGTGGTGTTTTAAAGGTTGGGGTCACCATTGTGTCGTTTTTGGTTATGGGGATATATATTTTACTAGGAGCTACACCAAGGCAAATGGTTAGGATACCGTACATAAACACCAGTGTGTTGGGAAGAAATAGACAGGGCAGTGATTATTGACTTGGTACAATATGGAGTTAATGCATGATTTCAAAATAGTACAAGGCCATTACATTACAGAATGTGTAGATCAATTACATGAATGAATAGTTACAGACTAAGAATATGAGTAATGAACTTAGTGAGAAGCAGGAGTGTCGGGTTGTTGTGTTTATGTGTATCGAATATGTAAAGTTGTACCACGTGGCCAGATTTTACCAGGAGAGACAGAGAGCAAGGCAGGTAGCAGCAGGGTGAAGTTCTGAGTGGAAAGAAGAGTGAGCGAGGTCATCCGCTCGGTTTTAAGCCCCTTAATGAGGTAGGTGGAGCACCGGTAGGCTTCGGTCGCCTCAATAGGTAAATTTGATTGGTTTAGGCACCACTACAGGTGAGGAGGGAAGAGAAATTGAATATTATTGGAAGCGGCACTGGTACAGATGAGGAAGGAATGAGAAATTGAATACTATTGGTAGCGGCACAAGTAGCCATGCTAATTCCGAGAACATGGTAGGGAAAAGCCACGAGGGAAGGAAACCACATGTGTAGGTGAGATGTGGAAAAGCCACGAGGGAAGGAAACCACATGTGTAGGTGAGATGTGGAAAAGCCACGAGGGAAGGAAACCACGTGTGTAAGTGAAACTCAAGGTACGATACTTTGTGGTGTAATGTACGCCACAGCACTCCCCCTCCCCCCCTCCTTTTATGGCAAAAAAAAAAACTCGGAGAGGTCAAAAAATATGATTAAGGTACAAAGTATATATATATATATATATATATATATATATATATATATATATATATACACACAATTTTCAAAGTAAGCGAACATTGGAAAGTGATTTGAATGTATTAAATATAAATAGCAGTTGTTATAAACTAAGAAATAGTAGCCGGACGTATCTTTCTGTACGAGAATTTGACTAGTGCTTAGTTATTATGAGCAAGTGAATGAGAGAGTTATGCCTGCCTTTTCAACTGAGCTAATATATATGAGATAGCACACATGCAAAAACCATTCTGTACCATACAAATGCAACGTAGGCGTGATGACTTGGAGTGTCTGCGGTTTCTGGTATCAGATTATGCTGGAGTGTAAAATTGTGGTGGTTTGCTGAGACGGCCTGATTGTGTGTAGGTAAATGTGGTAGTTATTGATATAGTTTGTAGTGGTTAGTGGTGGAGAGATTACGGGAATGACGGGTGTTGATGGATGAGGGGTATTGACTGGGGGAGGGGTGGAGACTGGTGGGAGTGTGGGGTAGGATCGCCTGAGGTTGATGGAGAGGGTGGGTTAGGGTTAAGGACTGGGTAAAGGGCATGAGCTGGGGTTGACGGAGAGGATGGATGAGGTGTAAGGACGGGTTGAGGGGTTGTGAGTTGGGGAGTAAGGTGAGAAGTAGGATCATGTGAGGTTGATGGAGAGGGTGGGTTAGTGGTAGTAGGGTTAGTGCTGGAGGTCGGGTTTGTGGATGGTAGTGTGGGTGGTGGTGAGGGAGTGTTTGCATCAGTAGCAGAGGTTTGCTCTACTGCATGACGCCTGAGTTGGTATGTGGTGATGACAGGTAGCGGAGAGTATGAATTGACAAAGGGAATGGTGTGTGTGTGTGTGGGTGGGTGGTGCATGTAGGTGTTGGTGTTGGGATTTGAGGTGTTGGTTGTGTGTGTGTTGTTTGGTGGGCTGGCAAAGTTGGGGGATGTGTGGGATGTTGTCTGTGACTGAGTTTGTGGTGTGGCCAGTTTGACTCTGTCTGCAGAGATTGTGGATGGTTTCCCCTGTTTGTATATTGTGACTGTTTTGTCTGAGTATGTGATCACAGGGTATGGGCCTTCGTATGGGGTTTGGAGTGGTGAAGTGCATTGACCCCCCCTCACGAAGACCTGTTCTGTGTCTGCTGGGGAGTGCAGGATGAACATTGTCTGGTGCTGGCGAGAACGAGGCGGGACTGGTCATAGTGCCTGCATTGCCTGCTGGAGCTCTGGGAGGAAAACCAGGGCCGGCGTGCCTGGTTGCAGGGTGAACTGCCCCAGCAGCCTCAAGTCTTCCTCATGCGTTAGCTCCGCCGGGGAATTCCCAATGTCCTCCTTCTCTGTAACCCCCAAGTTTAGGAGGATGATTGGCAGCACGGCCACCCAATTCACTGGGTGGGGAAGTGCCCTCGGTGCTTTCTTCAGACGACGATGGCAGCGCTCAATCATCCTGTTTGCCTGAGGATGATGTGCGGATGTTCTGTGGCATTTAGCACCCAGGAAGCCCATTAGGTCCTGCCAGGCCTGAGAGTCGAACCGGGGGCCATGGTCTGTGATGACGACCTGCAGGGTGCCAAAACAAGCGACCCAGGATGTCAGGAAGTGATAGGCCACACGGTCAGTCATAGTGTCCGGCATGGGCATTGCCTTGACCTACCTTGTCGTTCTATCTATGCATGTTAAGATATAGCGCTTACCCCTAGATTCGGGGAGGGGGCAGAGGATGTCAGTGTGGACCGTGTGGAAACGTTGAGTTGATGTGGGCAGCGGTTGAAGTGGTGTCTTAGTATAGTGATGCACTTTTGCTGACTGACACGCCACACATGCTCGGACCCAGTTGGTGGTGTCACGCCTCATCCCTGGCCATACCACTCACCGGCTAAGTAAGCTGTGCATGCCGCGAATGCCAGGGTCCACCATCTTGTGGTAATGACTAAAGACTTGCCTTTGGAAATGTTGGGGAATATAGGGCTGTGATGTCCCACAGGATATGTCACACCAGAGTTTCTGGGGTGTGCCGGTGACATCAAACTGTTGCAGTTAAAGTGAGGTCTTGGCCTGCAGCAATTCTTGGAGTTCCTGATCGTCCTCCTGCTCCCAGGCCAAGGCTGCATGGTCAAACGGGGGTAGTGTAGGGCCGACAGCTGAAACTCCATGGGACAGGGCGTCCGCAACGTTGTTTGGGTCCCCACTGATAGGCTGGATGTTAGTGGAAAACTCTGAAATGAAGGCTAGCTGTCTTGCCACCCGAGAAGACCAAGTTTCACCTTTCTGAGCCATGGCGTAAATAAGGGGTTTATGGTCAGTGAGGATGGTGAATTCTCTGCCTTCCAGAAAATGCCAGAAATGTCTGACTGCCTCATAAATAGCCAGCAACTCTCTGTCAGAGGCACTGTATTTGCGCTGGTCAGGGTTAAGGCGCTGGCTGAAGAATGTGACAGGCACGTTTGCACCATTGATTTGTTGTTGTAGGACTGCACCCACAGCTTCGGCAGAGGCGTCTGTGGTGAGTGTGATGAGGGCATCTGGTGATGTGTATGCTAGGCAGGGTGCAGTGGCGATGTGGTTATTGAGGGTGGTGAAGGCATGGTCTGATTGTGTGGTCAATTGAAGAGGCTTTGAGGATGTCTTTTTTGTCCCCTTCAGGATATTGCTAAGGGGGGCTAGTGTGGCTGCAGCATTTCTCAGGAACCTGTGATATTAATTGACCATCTCCAAGAACTCCCTGAGCCTGCGAGGTGTAGCCGGGCGTGGACCTTCTGCGGGAGGAGTGTAATGCCTATGGCAGATACCCTGTGGCCCAAAAAATCCAATTCGTCTGCACAGAGGATACACTTCGCCAGGTGCACATGCAGCCCGTAGTCCTGCAGGCATTGGAACAGCATTTGGAGGTGTGTTTTGTGCTGCTCATGGGAATCAGAAGCAATAAGGATGTCACTGATGTACAGCATGACGAAATCTAGCGCCCTGACAACCTGTTCCATAAATCTCTGAAACGTTTGTGCGGCATTTCTGAGGCCGAAATTCATCTTGGTGTACTCAAACAGGCCAAAGGGGGTGGTTACTGCCATCTTGCGGATGTCCTTCTCCGCCACAGGAATTTGGTGGAACGCCTTGACTTAAATCGATCTTGGAAAATACACGATGGCCGTGTAGATGGTGGTGGAAAAACTGGATGTGGGGAATGGGGTATCTATCGGGAACTGTCATCACATTCAGTGCCCTGTAGTCCCCACATGCTCTTCACTCACCCTCCTGTGTCTTTGGTACCATGTGTAGAGGGGATGCCCAGCAGCCTGATGACGGCCGAATGATGTCCTTGTCGAGCATCGCCTGAAACTCTTTTTCCGTTGCCTGACGACGTTCTGGGGGAAGGCATCTGGAACGAGCGAAACAGAGGGGTCCAGAAGTGATGATGCAGTGCTCTACGCCATGGTCTGTACGGCCGTTGTTGGGTGAGTGAGAGGTCAAGAGGGGAAACTGGGGTAGAATGGAATCGTATGAGGATTTTTGGTGAAGGTGAGTAATGAGTGGAGGATTACCAGCACACCCGGTTACTTTGATGGACGAGTTTGAGGGTCTGTGATATAGATTCCGTCCTTTGGTATCCACGAGCAAGTCACGTGCCTCCAGGAAGTCGACGCCAATAATGGGTTGATTAACGAGGAACAGCCAAGTAAATGACACTCATTGGGCGAGTTCCACATGACGGGATTCCGTCCCGTATGTGGCTATGGGGGTGCCGTTTGCTGCTATCAGGTCAAATGCGGGTTGCTGAGCCGTTTTGTGGTCAGAGGTAGGAGGGACTATACTGAATGCGGCTCCAGTGTTAATAAGGTATTTTGTGCCGGAGATGGCGTCTTTAATCCATAGTAGTTTCCTGGAGCCAGTGGAACATGTCATGGCTTTGGGTGTTCTGATCCTGAGGGGGCATTTGGTGTGTGTGGCGGGAGACACTACTGAGACTGTCTCCCACCATATGTGTTTCCCGTGCATGTGCAGAGTGGTACACATCGTCTGGCTTCCAAGCCAAAGTGCTTGTGATATGTACACAACACGAAATTGTCCCTTGCAGTTTGGGGATTAGCATTATGAGCACGATTCACTGGGGGAACACTGTTGGAACAAGGAGGGGCTGGGGGATGAATTGCAACACTGGGAGTGTGAGTGGTGAAGCCACTTATTTTACTTTTCAGCTCGTTCATTCTGTTTGTTATCTTTGCTAATAAGGTACACAGCTCTGACATGGAACCGTTTTTGTTCGCAACACTGTTTACTGACATCGCTGTTTCACTAGGGGTAGCACTCGGGCTATGACAGGGGAAAGAGAGGAGTGTGCACTTACTGAGTGGTTGGCGTAGTGCTGTTGAGTTTCGTATAGAGTGTCCGCCCTCTCGATGAACTCAGCAAGGGATGTGCCAGGGCCCAGGGATGCTAGGTGGAGTTGGAAGTCTGGTGGCATGAGCTGGAGGAGTCGGTGCTGGAGGAGGTCATCTGACAGGGAGGCCTCAGCTGCCATAAGAGTGGCTTGAATGTGGGCAAGGAGGGCCGAGGGGCGCTGCTGTTGGGAGCGAATCGCATCTAGCTCCATTAAAAGTGCCTGCTTTGATTTGCCCAGGGCCCACAGCAGACTCTCCTGCAGGATTTTATATTTGTGCCCCGTAGGTGGTTTGAGGAGTACGTCCTGAACAAGGGCAGCTACTTGAGTTGGGAGAGTGCAGACAACTGCGCTGAATTTGTCATCATCACTGGTATCTTCAGGCCACGCTGCATCAACTTGTGTAAACCACGTGTTAATATCGTACGTGAATGTAGGAAGGGATAGTCGGGTGTGTAGTAAGGTATCCATGTTAGTTAAACACTCTGGGAAGTCACCAATGTGGCTTTGATAAAGATGGGGGTCACCACTGTGTCGTTTTTGGTTATGGAGATATATATTTTACTAGGGGCTACACCAAGGCAAATGGTTAGGATACCGTACATAAACGCCAGTGTGTTGGGAAGAAATAGACAGGTCAGTGGTTACTGACTTGGAACAATACGGAGTTATTGCATGATTTCAAAATAGTACAAGGCCATTACATTACAGCATGTGTAGATCAATTACATGAATGAATAGTTGCAGACTAAGAATATGAGTAATGAATTTAGTGAGAAGCAGGAGTGTCGGGCTGTTGTGTTTTTGTGTATCGAATATGTAAAGTTGTACCACGTGGCCAGATTTTACCAGGAGAGACAGAGCAAGGCAGGTAGTAGCAGGGTAAAGTTCTGAGTGGAAAGAAGAGCGAGCGAGGTTGCCCGCTTGGTTTTAAGCCCCTTAATGAGGTAGGCTTCGGTCGCCTCAATAGGCAAATTTGATTGGTTTAGGCACCACTACAGGTGAGGAGGGAAGAGAAATTGAATATTATTGGAAGCGGCACTGGTACAGATGAGGAAGGAATGAGAAATTGAATACTATTGGTAGCGGCACAAGTAGCCATGCTAATTCCGAGAACATGGTAGGGAAAAGCCACGAGGGAAGGAAACCACATGTGTAGGTGAGATGTGGAAAAGCCACGAGGGAAGGAAACCACGTGTGTAAGTGAAATGAGAGGTACAATACTTCGTGGTGTAATATACGCCACACAAGTGTATTCAGTATTGCCAGGCAATACAAAGTCCTCTACCGGATGATAACCAGACTTATGTAACTGACCTTGAGAGTAAATGGCTGGTTGTTGCGCGCGACCTACCGTCATGGTATGGGGAACAATTGTGTGAAGTTATATCAAAATCTGGGTATGCATGTGGAAGTTTCAGAGCGGACACGAAATTGCAGGCGGGCTGACGTACACTAACCTACTGATGGAACTGCGCAAACATCGAGTCCCTGACCGGTACCTGTAGGGGACTATTAATAATAATAATAATAATAAAAATAAAAACTGGCTTCAGGGAAGCAGTTGACAGCAGGGTGTGGCCGTGAAGGATGGTGTCTTAGGCAGATGTACATTTACTCGTCATTCACACAGGCAGACACCAACACCAGGGAGTAAGGGAGGAAGGAAGGAGAAGGAAAGGGAAGGAGAGAAAAGAGGAAAAAGAAGGAAGGGATAAGGGAAGGAGAGAAAAGAGGAAAAAGAAGGAAGGGATAAGGGAAGGAGAGAAAAGAGGAAAAAGAAGGAAGGGATAAGGGAGGAGCAGGAAGAAGAAAAAGACATTAAGCAAACCAAAGGATCATGGATGGATAGAGAGCAAACATTCATGCAGGTGTGAAAGAAAGATGGAAGGTTAGAACGAACGATGAAGGGATGAAAAATAGATGAATGTAGGATGAAAAGAACGATGGAAGGTGGGCAGAACAGTGAAAAGATGAACTAATGATGGAGAAATGGAAAAGACGAGGGAAGGACGAAACGAACGATGAAAGGATGCAAAGAGCAGTTGAATTAAGAATAAGATGAAGACTAGAAAATGGGTAAACTGGATACTGCTGAACACATACAAGCGAGTGTGAGTGAGGCGGCATATGCGGCGGGGTGTGGTCGCTGAGGGTGGTGCCCCAGGCAGGTGTACACGCCCTCGTCACCCACGCTGGCAGACACCACCACCAGGGTACCGTTGGCCAGCAGCTGACGTCTGGGGGAAGGCAGGATGGGGGAAATTTAACATGACGTAAAGTTTCTCTCTCTCTCTCTCTCTCTCTCTCTCTCTCTCTCTCTTAGCATACGATATACCGTGTCTAAGAGAGAATGTTTAACAGTTACCAGTTATAATCCAGGTACAGCTTTATCCCTAAACACCTGGATGAGTTGTATTATTCAGCTGAATAAAATCGTCTGTTGGTAACAAAGGTCAAATACAATTGAAAGCGTTAATTCAGATTCTGTAGCCCATTCAGTACGAGGAACCGTTTTTAAGCTGCATACATTCGTCAGGACGCAGAAAGAGTAAAATACCAAATAAACTGTCGTACCGAAGAGGTTAAGTAACTGTAGACTGTATTACCAGTGAGTTTGCAATGCAGATCATATTAACTATTTTTTCCCCGTTATCACTACGTGTTTCCCGCATCTACGTGGAGTGAGGAATGTTTAGACAGGATGGAAAGGAGTATATTAGGTGTCATATGAAGTGATATACAGAGTTTCCTGGATAAGGATACAGAGAAAACAGAGAAAATACAGTAATCACCAGAATGAAAAGCAGAAATGTATATGGGAAGGTCTCCCCCTTCGTAGAGCATGTAACATTTGGAGAATCAGTGTAAATGACTGGTAATCCAAAGTTGGAGTAAGAAGCTGAGGCAGGATAAGGAGATGGAAATATTGAGTTTAAAAATTTGCTGGAACTAGACAGAACAGGCCAACAGCCAAGGTCGTAGAGGAGAAAGATGGGAGAGTGCACTCAGCAGTGAACTGTTTCAGGCTGTTGGTCATGATGGTGATGATGATGATGATGATGATGATGATGAGGTGAAGGGGGAAAGGGAGAAGGATATTCACTGCGTGGGAACAAGAATAAGAGGAGAAAGTAAGTCTCAGGTAAAATCAATATCCCCTTTCGGTGCCAAGGGGGGTAGGGAAGTACTTGAACTATGAATAGACAGTACGGTTATCAGCAATATCTGTGTACGAGTATCCTCCTCCCATAAAGTAGAGACTCTTCCTCTATCTAGTAAATAAACTCTCCCATCTTTTCACCCATTCAAGTACATCCTTGTGATCTTCCGTCCTTATAATAACACACTCTTCTCGACTCCGCACCTCCATACTCCAACTCACCTCCTCCACCTCCACCTTCCTTTTCATCTTCAGGCCGTACCCCCTCCCTCCCCGCTCCTTCCCTCTTCCTCTTCCTCCATAAACTCCCTTTGACTCTCTACTCCTCCTCTATCTTCAGTTCCTACTCGTTTTCCTCCCCTGCTTTCTCCCCCACTCTCTTTCTCCTTTCCCTCCCTCCCATCATTTTCTCTTCCTATCCCCCCCTTCTTTTGTCACCCTCCCTCTCCCTTATCCCTTCCACTCCTTCTTTGTCTCCCTCCCATCTCTCTCCTACTCTTCCTCCCCCTCCATCACTGTCTTTTCTACTGTTGCTCCTTCACTTCCTATTACTGTCCCACTTCCCTCCCTCCCTCCCTTTATCGTTTTTTCCCCCTATATCCTCTCCTTCTCTCCTCCCAGTGTCATTCCTCTCCCCCATCCTTTCCCTCCTCTTCTCCCTCCATTCTCACTTCCCCTCCTTTTCCCCCTCCCTCCTCCCTGTGTCCTTGCTCTCCCCCATCCTTTCCCTCCTCTTCTCCCTCCCTCTTACCGCCTCTCCTACCCCCTCCCCCTCCCTCCTCCAGACCCTCTTTGCCTCTCTCCTTTCATTAGATTTCCTCTTCCCTCTTCACTTAAACTCTCCTTCCCTCTTCCCCTTTCATCTCCACTAATCTCTCTCTCTCTCTCTCTCTCTCTCTCTCTCTCTCTCTCTCTCTCTCTCTCTCTCTCTCTCTCTCTCTCTCTCCCTCTCTCTCTCTCTCTCTCTCTCTCTCTCTCTCTCTCTCTCTCTCTCTCTCTCTCCTTCAAGGGATTCCTTTACAACTTTCCGTTCGTCAGTACGTAATCTTCTTTATTCAGATTACATCACCTTTTTCCCACTTCTCCCTTCCGGCTTTCTCCACTCGCTCCTATTTGGTCCCTCGCTCCTCACTTCTCTCATCCATATCTTCTTCTCCATAATAACTTGATTTTTTCTCTTTCTTTTCATTTTTTCCTTTACTAAGTCTCCTTCCTTTTATTTTCCCTTTTTTCACATCCTCTCTTTATATTTCTGATCATCTCTGTCTGTCCATCAGTCCGGCTGTCCAGCTGTCTTTCTGTCTCTGTCTGCCTCTGTGTCCTCGATCTGTCTGTTTGTCTGTCTGTTTCTCTCTCTCTCTCTCTCTCTCTCTCTCTCTCTCTCTCTCTCTCTCTCTCTCTCCCTTTCCTATAATTTCTTCCCTATTCCCTCCTGCATCAGCCTTTCTCGCCTGCTTCTCTTCTCCTTCGAATTCCTGCCACTCCTTCTCCTTCCTCTTTCCATCCCTTTCTCTTACCCATTCTCTCGTTTATTCCCATTGCATCCTCCAAAATCTTGCCATTCTTCCTTTTTCCTTTCACCATTTCATCTTTCATTCTCTCCCATTCATTTCCTCCATCCCTTCCTTTTTCCTTCCTTCAGCTTTACTCCTCCCGCTTCCCTCTCTTGCTTTACTTGATTTCTTCCCCCTCTCACCGTCCTTTCTCTCATTCTTCTTCGTCCTATTCGTCCATTCTTCCTCTCCAGTTTTCGTCTTTCTTCCTGTCCATCCCTGTTTCACCTTATCTGTCTCCCTTCCCTACATCCTTCCTTCTTTCCTTCAGTTTCCCCGTCCTTCTTCTACCTTCCATTTTCTTTATTGATATTCACTTAAATTTTTCAAATATATCGAAGGTTCCTGTACTGAAACTTAGGATTATCAATAAAATAATTCCCTCAGTACGGTGACATTCTTACTTGTATAATGTTCAGAGGATTTTATAAGCTTAGATTTTTCTTTTTTTTTTTATTCATGACTTGGAAAGGTTAAAAACAGTCTGCATTAAGTCTACGGGGGTCGTTTAGGGTGAATGCATTGGCTTGGCGGAAACAAAAGTGAAAATATAAAGGAGCCTGCGTAGTGTTGGGTGTTATTCTTTTCATGTTAAGCTTTTCAGTACGATAACCTCTCATTTTATTCGTGCGTCCGCCAGACACTCTCTATTCAGCTTCAGGAACACTCAATGCGAACGGGTTACCATGAAATGAAGGTGTCTGATAACGGGTGCTCGAGTCTCTCTCCCCCCCCCCTCTCTCTCTCTCTCTCTCTCTCTCTCTCGGTGCGGTGAATAATGCGATCACTCCCCCACTAGGGACCGTTTAGGCTCATGTTTTTAATTGGAAGTGATCCTCTCTCTCTCTCCCTCTCTCACGCACTTTATCTCGCCACTCTACCTCCCTCTCTTTCACTTTCTCACCACTCTACCTCTCTTTCTTTCTCCCTTCCCCTCTTTCACTTTATCCTCGCCCCTCTCTCTCATTCAGCCTAGCTCGCTCTCTTTCTTTCTTTGTTTCTCTCTCTCTCTCTCTCTTTCTCTCTCTCTCTCTCTCTCTCTCTCTCTCTCTCTCTTCTCCCATATTTCTCATTTCCTTTGATCCTTCCTAATCTCTCTTTCTTTCTCTCCTACTTCTTCCATTTATCTTCCATACCCCATTCCTCCTTCCTTTCACCATTTTCCTTCTCCCCACCATCTCTTCCTTTCTCTCCATCCTTTCTTCTTCCTCCCTCTGTCTTATCATTTACCCCTTCTCTCTCTCTCTCTCTCTCTCTCTCTCTCTCTCTCTCTCTCTCTCTCTCTCTCTCTCTCTCTCTCTCTCTCCTTCCTTCCTTTAACACACTCCACAATCTCATTATTCGTAATCTACTTAAGGGCTGGAGCGATCGAGAAGGAGAGGGAAGGAGACAGGGAGGTAAGGAGGAAACAGGAGGGAGGAATGACAGCGAGAGAGAGAGAGAGAGAGAGAGAGAGAGAGAGAGAGAGTTAGTATGGAACAAAGATTTAATTATTATCCTTTCCTATGTCATTCACATTCATCTTATAAATTCTTCAGCATTCCCTAGCTGTAAATTTTCCCCTCAAGCATCATCTGTCTGTTACCGGACGCCTCAATCCCGTAAGGGGTGGCCACAAACAGATCGCCTCCGTGTCGCCCTGTCCCCCGACATTTCACTGCCCTGCTTCCAGCTCAAACCCCCCTTTCTTATCAGATCCTTTAAATACTTTGTAGTTGCTGTTTTTTTGTTATGTTTTTTTAAGGAAGCTGCTCGTAATGAGAGGTTAACAATTACCTTTAATTCTTCGTATACCAGGGACCTTATTCTCGTTGGGTATTGAAGCTCCCAAACACCTCTTTCTTAGCGATTTATTTTTTGGATATGGGTGGTTAATATCCTTTTGCACGTTACCTATGCAGAGTATGGCGATAGTGAAAGAATTTATGTAACACGGAGAGGGACAGAAAGGTGTAATAAGCAATAATAAAGCACTTGGGGAAAGGTGTTAGGGTGTTTCCTTAACCGAAGGGAAAGCATTGCCAGGACATCTTATATATTTCCCTTTTACTAAGACCAGACGATTTTATTCACCATTGAGAAGATTTTTGGTAGAAGGGAGGTTGAAAAATGTACCTATAAATCAGTTCCCGACATCTTCCACATTTCCTTCTGTTCCTAGATGGCCATATTTATCTTAGGCTTCTAGTAGTGAAGGTTTTAGAAGCAGTCTCAGTTAACTCTTCTTGTAATCTGACTTCTTTTGTCTGTCATACATTATACCCAAAGACATTTTTATTCAGCTTAGACCGAGATTAAAGTTAACACGCATCTCAATCGTTTTCACTTCTTGTAACCTCGAAAGACAATGTTATAATATTTCCCCCATTCTCTCTCTCTCTCTCTCTCTCTCTCTCTTAGGACAGCAGTTAAATAATACACACACACACACACACACACACACACACACACACACACACACACACACACACACACACACACACACACACACACACACACACACACACACACACACACACACACACACACACAAAACGCGCATGACTTAATCCCGTAAAAGCACTTGTGGGATAACAATTCACACACACACACACACACACACACAAAACGCGCATGACTTAATCCCGTAAAAGCACTATTAGGACAGCAATTAACACACACACACACACACACACACACACACACACACACACACACACACACACACACACACACAAAACGAGCATGACTTAATCCCGTAAAAGCACTATTAGGACAGCAATTAACACACACACACACACACACACACACACACACACACACACACATTACTCTTACATACGGCAGCATATAATATACCAGACAACTTACTGGAACATAATCACGAGACAGACATTTCAGTGACTTAGTTATGGTTATCCGTATAGGCCTAAAGGTTTTCCTGCGTAGCAGAGTAACCTCTTCTAAATGAGATAATTCTTATTTTATTTTTTTTCTAGCATCAATATATTTATTTCAGGTTAAGAGGGATCGTTCAAACTGAAGGAGTTAAAAGTAATGCCCCCAAACCCGTTCAGTGCATTCACATCTTTTTTTGTTCTTGTTTTCGTCACAATTGTATTCAGCTTGCAAAACTCCCCACGTAATGAAAAAGCAGTATAATTGACATAAAAGTATTTGTAACCCTTTAATAAATTCATAAGTTACATCTTACAGTTTTACAACCATCTAAACAGTTTTCCAACAGTCTATTAATACCTGCAGCTACGTGCATATCTCCAGTCATTTCTAATATTCTACAGTCTTCTTCATACTGCTGCAGCTTGCTGTTTTTATGATCATTTACAAATCCTGCAATCTATTTTCAGTTCCTGTAAATCTCAGATTATTATTTATGTAACTTTTCTGTGCATCTCAAAAATTCATTCTCAATTCTCAAGAAGTTTTTTAATATCTTGCAGGTCTCTCAGCCCTCCATTTTCTAACTAAACAGTTTTTAAAAAGTCTTTATAACTCTTTACCTTCAGCAGTTTCCTCTGTTTATCTGGTGGTTAGAAGGCACCAGTGGGAGTGATGGGCTTGCCTGTGTTGATGGGTACGAAACCCACTGAGGTGGCTAGGGGTTGTTAATAATGTAATACCGCCACGAGTGAAGGCCAGCCACCTGCTCTAAATTGTTCATAACCACAGTAGCCTAGCTTTGGACAGTGGAATCTTGAAAAGGGTAATATGGAACGAGCTGTGTCTGTTTTTACTCCATAATCTTCCACAAAGCTCTTGACACTTTTGCAAGCTCGAGCAAGACCATACATTTCTACAGTTATTAAAGGTTTCTACAGGCTCTGCAACCTTTCTTGCATTTTGCACTTTTGACTGCTACGTTATCTCTTGGCTGAACTAATTTTCAGATTTTACCCGAAAGAAAATTCTAGTTTTACCAGTAGCAAAGAAGGGCTTACTCGGTAGCGTCTGTGGCCTTCGACTGCTAGGGTGTCTGCCAGTTGAATAAAATCTGGTATTAGCGCAGGGGTTAAATGACAAAAGGGTTAAATGACAAACTCTCATAACGCTACTGACCTTGAGTTGTTAGTAAGAGGTCCTGCATCGTTGAGGAGCCATGAGATGATGGTGCCGGTCTGGTAGCGGCAGTGGAGGCTGGCACTGGCACCTCCGCCCACCACCACACTCTCTGGCACCACCTCCACCCCAGCCACTGATGGGTCTGTGCACAAAAATGGGGGGAATATGTGTGTATAAAGAAGGAGGGGAGGAGAAGGAGCTAGGAGGAGAACGAAGTTACCGCTGATTGAGTGAATATTTAATTATACTGAAATATAGCTAGATAGATAAATATATATAGATAGATAAATAGATAGATAAATATATATATATAGATAGATAGATATAGATAAATATATATATATATATATATAAATATATAGATATATAGATATATATATATATATGTAAATACAATATGGCTTTATATACATACATAAACATACTATCTATCTATCTGTCTTTCTACGGACAGATGAATAATTAAATAGACAGCCTGGCATGACAGAGATGGATGGATGGACGGACAGCATGATGGGTGGATAGTTGGATGCATACATTAACACAGAACAAGTTGTTCTGTGTAAAAGCATGTACAAACTGCACACTCCGCCTCCTTAAATGTTCTCCATATTTCATCCACTTCATTAATTCCATCTGCATTATTCATATTTATCTGTGTCACCAGATTTAGTGTCTTTCTTCTCTAACTGCATTTTGCTCACACTGAGGACTTCCCCTTTCTGCCCAGTGTTTTCTGTTAAGCTGCATCTTATCCGAGCCTCCTACGTGTAGGTGTAGGTTTGTTTTTTAATTCACAGTAGTCAGCCATTCAGATTTTCACTAGTTACCCTCTCACATCCACATCTCTTATGACTTAATTATTTATGTTCTTTGTAGTCTGATTCAGAAACCTTACCTGACACGCTGCATACTCAGATCACTCGTGACAATCCTTGCGGATTGGTGTCTTGTCATGTTTTGGTCCTGTTCATACACTGTGATCAGTTTTTATTATTAAACCGGTAAGAATGTCCCAGTGCTGTGTGTCTGCATTTGCATCTCTCCTGGGACTTGTAGCGTAGGTAATACCTTATAATAGCAATTAAAAACTGACAGAACAGTCTACCTCGACCACTCTCTGGACGCTTAACGGTTCCAGAGACTCCCAGCCGATCTCCTGTCAACATTCATTAACAGGTGACCCACCAAGTTATACAACCGAACTTACGTAATTTGGGAAAATATCCTACACTTATAACACCTAACACCTCAAATTTTGGTAAAACCACACAGGTGTCAGACAGATCACTCCCCATTCCTCCAACTGTTTTCTTATCTGAAACACCTTCACTTCAGTCGCTCATCCTCATACTGAGTCAATGATTGTCTTCATCTTGAACATCCTACCTGGCAGTCCCCTCACCTTCACCTTCATGCATACTGCTATTCTTATTCACTCCTGACACTCCAAAGCCATCTGGCAAGCTCTGCTTTTGGATTCAAATCATCCTTCAGAATCAGCCGTTTACGTGAGTTATAACATTTCAGTAATAATTCAACGTCCCTCCAAATCTTTACTCTCACTTTCCTATCATCAGTTTCGGCAGCTGCACACATAAACACCAACACTTATATTCTCAGTTCTGTCTTAACTCCAGTAGTTTTCAAGACCTTCCTCTCACACCCTTAAAATTTTTCTTTCTGACTACCACAATGCACACCCCTTCCTCGCTTGCTCACTTTTATCTGCTCCTGAATACACAGCGATCCCATCCTTGTACCACCAGTAATTTTTACAACACAGTATAAGCCACTTATAAAACATCATTATACATTCACCTTGCACTCCAGTCTGCATTTTTGACCCGTTTGTTCTTCCAGTCCTTGGTTGACACCGTCAGATCAGACTGTCTGAGATATCCTTTCGTTTTTTTCAAGCAATAATGTCTGGATGACCACGATATGCTTGTTTAATTCCAGACCAAGCTAAAGGGATCCTTTCAGATTGGCTTGCCTGGTGAAGTCGTAACATTGACTGAGTACAATGTGTGTGTGTGTGTGTGTGTGTGTGTGTGTGTGTGTGTGTGTGTGTGTGTGTGTGTGTGTGTGTGTGCGTGTGTGTGTGTGCGTGTGTGTGCGTGCGTGTGCGAGTGAGTGAATGAGAGAGAGTTAGCACTCCCACAGTCAAGTCAGTTCTTTCTAATTACTGTATCGTAATCATACAATATGAGTTTGTACGATACTTAGTTTGAATACTAAGTGACTGTTCCATTATATTGACCTTGCTGGCGATATGAGTAACTTATGATGGCAATGAAAATGATGATGATGACGGATACTGACGACAAAAATGACAGCAACGACAGCGATAATGCTGGTGATAATAACAGTGACAAATATGGCATAATCCAAGACAAACATAACAAATGCCTTACCCTCGATGCTGAGAACGAAGGGTATATGCGTGGTTGTGGCGGTGAGGTATGGTGGGTGGTGGTGGTGTGTGGCTGCCCCCTGCCTGTAGATGGACGCCCCGCAGGTATACACGCCATTGTGCTTAGACGCATCAAATGTGTCGATGGTCAGACGTCGCCGGGACACTGACATACCGTCCTCCTCCTTCACCGGGGACCCGTTCCTGACAAAGCAGAAGTTAATGTCATGCTGTTTATTGTTATTAATTTTTTTTATGAATGTGAGGCTGGTTGTTACTTCTTAGGATTGATTGGCTGAGTACATTAAAAGGTCATGGACGCGTAACAACGGAGGTCATAATACTATTTTTGTATATTACTTGGCCCGCATTTTCGTTTGTTAAGAAGGCTCCCTAACACCTCTTCCCCAGGTATTTATTTTTGGATTCGGTTGGTTAATATAATGCTGTACCTTACCTATGCAGAGTATGGAGATATGAGAATGATTTAAGTAAGACATAAGACGATAGCAACGCATAATATGTAAAACAAATCGCTTACGAAGAGGTTTTAGGGAGATTCCATAACCGACGAGAATGCGGGCCCTATTTTTTATATCTATTTATTTCTTTTTATGTGTCCGACTATGGGCATAGGTTTCACAGGGTGCTCCCAAGGCCCAGTAGTCCTTCTGCGTACCATACACCTCTTTATGTCACCACTTCGGCGCTAACTCCCACCGTCCACACTGAATATATACCGGTACATGCTAGGGCTGTTTCATACAGGACTGGTGTATAGGTATTAGCGGGGGTATTTTTACATGTCGGCGGGTCTTCTGATAGATCGGTAAAGTCTTCATTTATGAAATTCAAATCCATAAACTGTTCCCTGCCCCAGCGGAGATTTGAACCTGGATCCGTTAGGACTGCAAGCCACCTCTTACCGACTGAGCCACCGCCTCCCCCTATTTCAGCGGGATGGCGCCGGTAAAATAGTAAAAAAAAAAATAATAGCGTCATTTACTCACATTCATTTTCTCATCTATCGTAATACCATAGAAAGTTAATCCCTTGACAGTCACATAAAAAAAAAAAAAATCCTGTGCTTCGCCGTTGTTGGTATGACTTCACACTTATCTGGAAATGAACCCGGTGGATTGCAGGCTAAAATTGCTGGTTTTTTGTTTTACATTGTACCACATTGTACTCAATTGAACCATTATCCTTCTTCACGGGGGTAGGGAAGGAGCTGAAAGGCATATGTATAACCAGGCAGCAGAGCCGCTCGGTCATACTGATGCCAGCACGTAAAGACATTTCTATTCAACACCGTTCTCCGTGTAGACATTCAACCAACCCAGTCCCCTGTCAAGTCTGTAGCCTCAACGTCCATACCTCACTGTCTGATTTAACATATCCAGCCACCTTCTTCGCCCACCACACCTCCTCTCACCTTCAAACTCTTTCACATATACGTGATTCGCCTCCATTTCTATGTCCATTCATTTCAGGTAAGCTTATAATACCATCCATGTACATAGCAATAATAATAATAATAATAATAATAATAATAATAATAAAAATAATAGTAATAACAGTGATAATTAACAACAACAACTTCAACAACATTGCTACTACCACTACTACTACTACTACTACTACTACTACTACTAATAATAATAATAATAATAATAATATCGCCGAGAACTCGAGCCCCCAGCTGTCGACGTAAAGCGTCGCTTTGTATGCCTCCGCCAAGCCTTGCGCCTGGACTGACCCTACGACCTCCATGACCCTGCTAACCTAATCAGTTCATCGGTCCTTCGTACGGTACTGTATCACAGAAAAGTTTGGGCGAAATCCGTGTAAGGGTTCTGGAGATATTGCGCCCACAAGGATAAGCTAAGTCGACTTCATTTACCCTTGACCTTTGACCCATTGACCTTGTTGACCTACTCAGTTCATCGTATCTCCATACTGTATCACTGATACATGTTCTGTCGAAACCCGTAGAGGGGTTCAGGAAATATCGCGCCCACAAGAATGAACTAAGTTGACCGCGTATGACCTTGACCTTTAATCCCTTGATCTAGCTGACCTAATCAGTTCATCATCTCCTCATACTGCAGCATTTATAAAAGTTTGGTGGAAATCCATTTATTGGTTCAAAAGATATCGCGCCCAAAATAGTGTTACGGACGCACGCACGCACGGACAGACTAATCACTTAATGCCTACTCCACCATAGGTGAGCGGAGACATAATAATAATAACAACAATAATAATAATAATAATATCAACAAGAAATATAGTCCAGTAAATGCAACAAAAGAACTGACGATTAATTTGTACGAAAGTTAAAAAGACCTTGTACCACACCTGAGTATGTGTACTGACCTGCGCCAGAAGTAATACAGGTCAGGTCCGCCGTCCACCCGACACCTGAGCTTAAGGGAGCTGCCTGGACGCACTGAAGTGAGGTCACGGGGCTCACCCACCACCACGCGGGACTCATCGCCCACCCCTGCACCAGGCACGTCGAAGGTCAGACAGGGATACGGGCCACAGAGTGAATGAAAATAGAGGAAAAAAGTGAAAAACAAATACTATTACTACTACTGCTACTACTAATCATCATCATCATTAAGTCACAGATCTAGGGCTTAAAGAAACACACACACACACACACACACACACACACACACACACACACAGTCAATGGGAAAGGGGAACGATAAAACTAAGGGGAAAATATCATCATCATCATTATCATACCATCATCATAATCATCACCCTTACTTTTTTGTTTTGTAATTTAGACGATTTTGGCCAGCGTAGAACAGATGTTTTCAAATTGGAAGAATTACTTACAGCTTTCAATAGCTCCTTTCATATTAAAGGTCTTTCTTAAGCGGAATGAAGCAGTGTAAAGTTATTAAGGGTAACCTATACAGTAATATTCGTTATTTTCTTGAAGAGACTATATTTTCATAATATTTATTCCTGATCGCTTTTGCCATTGACCCCCTTGTACACGCACCGTCTTACCCGATCCTCTTCATGCCTTCCGCCTCCTTCAGTCTTGCCTGCATACCGAAAACCAGTGATTGTTAAACCTTCCAATACGGCGGTGTCCTTCTATTTCGTTTATACTACCAATACACGATTTTATTGAACGCAGGAGTGACTTGGCGAACTGGAGGGATTAGATATAGCTTTCACCGACTCTTTCAGTACTATTACTCTTTCGTAAGTTGAATAAAATCGTTTAGTAATAACAAGAAAAAAGGTGACACACAAAAACGCACTGTAGTGATTGGGTTAAAGAAACGAGAGGTATTACCAAAGGAGTACGAAGTCCTTCGCTTATTCCGTGTTTACAGCGTCCATGGAAATGATCCATTTCTGTACCCTGGATCCTCAGACCTTCGCTGACAATATTTCATTGTCATCACAACACTCCACACTTTCCGACTTCAAACTTCTCTAACTGACATTCTCCACAAATTTCTGTGCTATCCTTTCCTTGTTTAATGCGTCGTAAATACACAACATATAGTACAGAAGGGGGGGGGGGGAATGGAGGAAAGATCACAAATGCCTTGAAAAAAAAAAATCATCATTCTTTCCCTTACCATAGGTGTCAATAAATATGTAGTGTAGGTCAACCAAAGGCGGTATGACTGTCGGGATGTGAAATCCACAAGCTGTCATGAGTGAGGGGGTATGCTGAGTGGGGTGTACGGTAGTTCTTGCAAACTGGCCTTTACCAGAGGCTCTAATGCGTGTGGAAAGCTGCATGCTCAAAGGTGGCTAAGGTTCTGAGATACGAGGCCCAGAGACTGCTATGTGTAATTGGCTATGAGGGATGTAAGAGGGGACCATGAACCTTGAAAATCATTAGGCTTAGCCTATACCAGATTTCTCTTATACGTGCAAAGAAGCACAACCAGAGATGGCCAGACAACTGAGATACATCTACAAACTGTGGCGAGTGGAAGATGGGATTAAAGAGAAGGTTAGGATTATTCAAATATGTGAGCCTTACTGTATGGAAGTAACATATACGTTATTATCTTGAAATGATGGAATGTTTCTAGAGGCCAGCTTATTTTCAACCGCTTCTTCTCCAGCACACCGCGTCTGAGATACTTCTGTCTGCTTGAGGAAGGTTACAGATGGGTATGAATGGGCCTCAGATCCAAAACTGGCTCACCATAAACCACAAAAAAAAAAAAAAAAAAGTTCTGCCTGTGCAGTATGCTATTTTAAAATGGTGTTGAAGAGGGGAATTGGAGCGTAGACTCGGGGAAATCAAGAGGTTTGGTCTGTATCAGAGGACTACTATGTGTATAGATTCGTGGAGCTAAAGGTGGCCTGGTTGATGAAACCAAACATCCACAAACTGTGATGCTCTGTGGGAAGTGGGGGAAAAGATAAACTTCCTTTTGTACCACAAATCTACAATATGTTTACAGCTATATATATATATATATATATATATATATATATATATATATATATATATATATATATATATAAAAGCACTAGTCTGGTTGTTGAGATACGGAGTTCGTAAACTTTGAGACAGTGGGAGAAGAGGACCTTCACCATCGAAAACAGATATTTTTCATCATTACTATAGGTCTAATGTTTGCATATGCAATTTAAACAAAGACCAGTTACTGAAGTATGGCGTCCAGAACGTACGATGCGCGGCAGCCCACCGCAAAAACCATAGCATCTCTCCAAGCACAGGAATATAAAAAAGTAAAAAGAAAGGAAGCGGTACTGGACAAAAGAAATAGAAAAGAACTTGGTAAAATCTCCACCTTGAAGGTTATGCTTGCATGTAAAATTTCAGTGACAGGTTAACTCCAGGTATGTTTTTGAAAATAATTGGTGCCAAATTTTAAAAATTACTCCCTACGTAATAGGTATGAACGAATCAAATCATGGAAAACAGAAAAAAGTAGTAGAAAAGGAAAAAGCAAACGGAGAATTATGAATGAGCATTAATATTTGCAGATACGGGTAAAAAAAGAAAAAGAAAAAAAAAAGGCGAAAAAACACAAGGGAATAAATAATAGGCAAAGAAAGAAAGAAAAAAAAAGCTACAGTTCAAAGAACGAAAATGCAAACAACGAAAAGCCATTTGGGGAAAAAACTAGCAGGCAAAGGAAATGGGGGAAAATTCTATCTATCTATCTATCTATTGCCAGACACCTCAATCCCGTTTGGGGTGGCCACAAACAAATCGCCTCCAAGTCGCCCTGTCCCCCGCCATTTCACTGCCCTGCTCCCAACTCACACCCCCCTCTCTCATATACCTCTCCACCCCATCCCTCCATCTCATCCTCGGCCTCCCCCTCCCTCTTCCCCCCTCCACCTCACTCACATACACTCTCTTCGTCAGTCTTTCACCCTCCATCCTCTCCACATGGCCAAACCACCTCAGTGTGTTCCTCATAACGCTTCCTATCACATCCACATCCACACCACAACGCTCCTTTATATCCTCATTCGTCAGCCTGTCTCTCCACGTGACTCCACAGGCTCCTCTTAAATAACTCATTTCCACTGCTCTCACTCTTGACTTGTGTCCTTCCAACAATGTCCAAGCTTCACTTCCGTACGTTAGAGTTGGTATCACAATACTGTCATGTAGTAACTTTTTCACTTCCATGCTCACTTCCCTGTTTCTTATCACTGCTTTCAAGGAACCAGCAACCTTTCTTCCCTGCTGTACCCTTTCAAGCACTTCACCCTCCAAACCTCCATCCTTACTCATCACACTACCCAAATACTTAAACGTACTCACATTTTCCAATTCCTCACCATCTAACCTCGCTGTACATTCACTAACTTCACCTTTTTCAAAGACCATCGCTTTACTCTTCCCTACATTCACCTTTAGGGGAAAATTTAAAGGAGAAAAATAAAGAGGAGATACAAGTGAAAAATTAAAAATAAGGAGAAAAGTTAAGCTCGAGAAGAGCGCAATAATGAAAGTCAGTCAGTACGGATAGAAAAATATACCGAAAGAAAATATTAGTGTGGAAGTAGTTTATAAGTGCGTAAAAAAAAAAAAAAAAAAAAAAAAAAGGATATAAGAGGAATGAGTGGCTTGCTATAATTTGGCGAAATATATGTATACCGCAATAAGCAGCAAAATGGGAAAATAGGGCGACGAGAGGAGACCCGCGTAGAAGTGAAAACGAGAGAGAGAGAGAGAGAGAGAGAAACTACGGTACTGAAAAATCGGTGGAACGGATGTGAGAGCAACGTGAGAGAACATAAAGAAGCAGAGAGGCAACTGCAGAAAGAACGTAGGTCAGGAAAAATAGTGATATACTGAGGGAGGAAAAACAGAGGCAGGGAACTAGCGAACAGGGGAACAATGAAAAATCGGTGAAAAATGAAAATAGAAGAGACATACGAAGTGAAGCAGGAATAGACCGAAAGAGAGGCCATTATAAAGAAAATGGGAGAGAAACATAAGAATGATTATAGAAATGTAGAGCGGAAGAATTAGTGTGTGTGTGTGTGTCTCTGTCTCTCGCTCTCTCTCTCTCCAGTACATACATGTATACTGTATATACAAAGAATTGAAAATTAAGGTCAAGGGCAAAGATAGACTGAGGTGTGAATTAAAACGAGACAAAGAGAATGAACGATTGGGTAACTTATGTAAAATTGGCTAAATTCTGTGATGAACATCGCAGAGAATAATTATAAAGCATGAGAGAGAGAGAGAGAGAGAGAGAGAGAGAGAGAGAGAGAGAGAGAGAGAGAGAGAGTGAGATTAAACAAGGATTAAATAAATAGTGAAAAAGACTAAGACCTGGTGGATGGAAGAAAAGTTTAAAGAAGGTCAGGTCAGCTGCGCGTAAGGCAATGGGTTTGTTTTAATGTGGCAGGGGTAAACCAGCTCTGCTGTCGGGCCCTGCTGCGGATGTCACTGATTGCACTCCGCGGTTGACCCTCGTGCGGTGTGGTGCGGTGAGGATCTGTCCCTTCTACCCTTTGGGGCTAAGATGCGAATGAATGAGTTTGAATGGATGAGTAAATTGGGAGTGTGTCGTCCTGTCTCTGCTACCTCCCTTTCCTTGGGGGAAGCAGCCTAGGTATATAGATAGATAGTATAACTCGCCGCATAGAAGAAGAAAAAAAAAACATCAAAACAGGAGGGAGGAAAATTACAGAAAATCTGCTGGAGTAAATGATTTTTTTTGTAAGAATATGAACGAAGAGCAAGTAGTTACTCTGTTCAACCTCTGTCTTTCTGAACACTACCTGAATACATGCTTCTTTAAGGTGGGCATGCGGCACCCTTCCAGCTACACATGTTTGTTCCTTTTCAGCACTTTATGCCATGTCAGCTGTTTATTTATGTATCTGAGATAATGATAATAGTAGCTGCAACCCCAGGGTCTACTGAACATGAACACAGTGGACTGCAGGTTCAAGCACACTTAAAATGGTAGGCTGGTCGCTGTGTGATTGGCTGAGTTCTATACCGGCTGTGGATGTCAGTTTTATATCACACTGATCACACACCCTTATGGCCCCACCAACACAACATAAAATCACCCCCGTTAACAGCTTAATATCAGATCTGCATGCGATTTTCCAAGCCTATTATACCAGATGTCAGGCATTGGTGCTACATTGCCAGGTAACGTTTAAGGGCTTTACTGACAACAGCCCTCATTTGGTGTGACATAGGTGAACCACGTGACTTCGGGAACGGGCTTCCTAACCCATGTCCAGGAGGGAACACACACACACACACACACACACACACACACACACACACACACACACACACACACACACACACACACACACACACACACACACACACACACACACACACACACACACACACACACACCTGATACAGTCCCCGAAAAGAAAAGAAGTTACATTGCTTTTATAGATAGATAGATAGATAGATATAGATATATAGATAGATATAGATATATAGATAGATATAGATAGATAGATATGAAAAACCTGACCTGATGTTTAAATCCACCCTGTTTGTGTGATAATCAGTCCTCCTCATCATTAATATTGTCATCGAATGGGTATGATATTTTCCTTAGTAGTATTTCGGAAGCTAATTTTAAGTACGTTAATATAAAAGAAAAATAATTAGAAAACTTCAAGAGATGAAAACAGTAACAGCTTTCCAACCAAAGGACGCACTTCATATTTTATTGTCTGTCGCTTCAGGATTTTAAGCAACAGAAGGAATCACTTGGTAGGTTATGATTTTTCATATGGAGGTAGCTTCTTGCTATTATAATAATCCGCCTGGGTAAAAAACAATGCATGTATTGCTTCTGTTGACTGGTTTCCTCCCACAAGTTTTCCCTGCCCAATGTCTGAATCTTGCCCACATCACTTATTAGTGGAAAACAGTGCTGAGATGAGGATCAGGATGATGGTGTGGAGATGGAGGGTATGATGGTGAGGGCAGTGATGATAAGGAGGAGGAGGAAGAGAAGGAAAAGTGCATACCGTAACTATGAAGACCTACCAGCTCGGAGGATGGGTAGGGAACGAAGAACAGGGATACAGTATACAGTAACATGAAATAGCAGGCAAGTGTAAAACAAGAGTAAAATACAGACACAAAAAAGGGAGGAGAGCAGGGGAGACAGGAAGCAACAAGTGGTAATACGAAAACAGGGGCAGAGGATGAACAAAGACAGAATAATGAAATAAAATGGACATGAATATATAGACAGCTGTATGAGAAAATGAAGAGAAGTATGGTTGATGATGATGATGATGATGGTGATGATAAACTATAGAGATGAAGAATACAGTGAAAAAAAAGAGTGAGATGACGGGAATATATATATATATATATATATATATATATATATATATATATATATATATATATATATATAAAGATGGCAGGAAGCAGGGAGGATGAGAATATTGGAGATAACATTAATGTAAATATGAAAATGAGTAGGAGGGGAAGATAACAACGTAAAATACGTTAGAGGAAAATGAAGAAGGAATAACATACAAAAATGTGATGATGATGATAAGAATTAAGAGCAATTAGGGGGAGCAGGAGGAGAGAATGTTGAGAAAATTAAGGAAAACTAATAATACAAACATGGAAAAAACTCATACAAAAAAAGACAAGAAAATAGAATTAAGATATAAAGACCAGGGAAAGGGAAAGAATAACAGATAAGAATGGCAAGAACTGTGGAAGGAGGATAAGAAAAAGATCGATAGAAAATATGAAAATGAGCAGGAGAGAAAGACGAGCAGTTTAAATAAGATAGAGGAAAATAAAGGATGAAAATTATAAATGATATAAAGAAGAAGATTGAGGAAGAGGAGAGAAGGAATACGAACATGAAAATGAAACCGATGGTGATAATGTAGTAAAACTTAAAGAGCAATGAGTAAGAGCAGGAGAGGGGAGGGTGAAGAGAAAATTAAGAAAAACAAATAATTCAGTTATGGAAAAGAGCAGGGTAAGAAGACGAGAATATAGGGCAGATAGAAATGAAAGTAAAGATTTAATTTGTAAAAATTGGCAAGAGCTGGGGAGGGAGGAGGAGAATATCGGAGAGAAATTAATAACTGTGGAAAAATGAGAGGGAAAGAAGAGAAGGGGATACAGAAATAAAAAGAGAGAAAAATTGTTAGAAGATGTATTGGAGACGGAAGGGGCGGTGGAGATAATGTTAAGAAAATTAATATGTGAAATGCGAAGGAGGGGAAGATGAAAAGGTGATAAGAGACATAAGTAATAATATAGATAAGCGTGAAGAAACGAGGAAGGAGGAGGAGGAGGAGGAGGAGCAGGAGCAGAACATTGGTAGATATAATATGAGACAGAGAAGATAGACAAAAAGGAGAATATTAGACAAGATGAACAGAGGGAAAATGGGCAAAATTTTAATAAGAATTTTTAAACGAGTAGAAGTGTCAGGCGCTAGGAAGGGAGAGATGGATGACTGGATAATGACAATAAAAATAAAAAACAGATATTGAAGGGAAGGAAGAATAAAGAAAAAGAGTGAGTGAAAAAAAACGATATAGGTACAAGATGCAAAAGAAGAGAAACCAGAAGCGAGAAGATGAATATGAAGGAAATAGAGTAAACGAATACAAAATACCAGGAGAGGTGGGAGTAAAGATGAATATCAGGACACAAGAAAAGCATCAGAACTCCTATCATCACCATTATGATCATCATCATCATCATCATATCATCATCACAATATGAAAATTATTATAATCACACCTTATCACGAACATCATCATAATCATCATTGCTGTCAGTATCGTTGTCATCATCACCATTTCCCACGTTTAGATAAGCGGGGATGGGGGGGGGGTTCAAACCATAAATGATCTAGCCTAACCTCCCCCATCCTTCATCTCTCTCCAGTGGTGTAGGAGGTACGGGGATGCGTGTAATACCGAAAAAACAAAGTGCCAAAATGTATGAAAAAAAAAAAAAGTATAAAGAAAGCGGAAGCAAAAGAAAGAGGAAGAAGGATTATCTACACGAAAATATTTGAAACCAAGAGTAAAACGAGAAATATTGGAGGGGGAAATATAAAAGAATATGCGTACCAAAGATAAAGGAGAAAAAAGTGAAGGGGAAAATAGAGAGAGAGGGAGCAACAGATAGGTGTAATTAATTCCGCACACGCTATATACAGGAATTAATGAGGGAGAGAGAGAGAGAGAGAGAGAGAGAGAGAGGTGAAGAGAGGTGAAGGATAAACGTTGGATAGAGAAACGAGATAGAGGTAGAACAGAAAGTGGAAGAAGTGGAATAGAGAAGTGCGATAAAGAGGTGGGACACAGGTGTAATAGAGATGTGGAATAGAGGGAAGGGAGCAAGGTGGGATAGAGAGGTGGGGTGTGACAGAGGTAGGACAGAGAGGTGGGATATACTGTACGTGGGATAGAGAGTTGGCATAGAGATGTGGCACATACTTGAGACAGAGAGGTGGAATAGAGGAGGGATAGAAATAGGACATACGTGAGATTGAGAGGTGGGACGTAAGCGTGATATGGTACCAAGGAGGGGTACTGAGGTGAAGAGGAGGGGGGATGCAGGTGGGACATACGTTTGATAGACAAATGGGGCATATGCGGGATAGCGAAGTGGGGTAGAGGAGGGATAGCGAGATGGGGTAGAGGTAGAATAGAGATGGGACAAAGGTGGGTTAGAAAGGTGACATACAAGTAGGATAGAGAGGTGAGATAAAGAGGCGGGACAGAGATGGGATAGTGAGAGAGAGAGAGAGAGAGAGAGAGAGAGAGAGAGAGACAGAGATGGGTGAGAGAGAGAGAGAGAGAGAGAGAGGGTATATAAACAAGGGAGTGATAGGAGGGATAGAGAGGTCCAAACTGACGGTCGAGTTGCGTGTCTCCTGAATTAATAAGCCCACCTGTTGCTCTCTCTCTCTCTCTCTCTCTCTCTCTCTCTCTCTCTCTCTCTCTCCCCCCCTCCCTCCCCCCTTCACACCACTTACCTTTCCCGGGAATTTCATCCACTCCCCCTCTCCTCTCAGTTTCCCTCTCTCTCTTCCTCTTCATCTCACTCTTTATTCACTTCCTCACTTTTTCTCATTCCTCTTTTATTTCAGTCAGTGTCCTTCTCCCTGTCTCCTCCTAAAGTCTCTCTCCTTCTTTCTTTCTCCCTCTTCATCCATTTTTACTCATTTCCCACACCCTTCCTTTAGTTCTCCTTCCAGTCTTTCCAATCTCCTATTCTATTTTCACTCACACTCTCTCACTCCCCCTCTCTCTCTCTCTCTCTCTCTCTCTCTCTGGTAGAAGTCTCTGGTGGTCGGTGCTGTACTATTTTCGTGTCCTGTGTTCAGTCCTACCCTCGGCGGCCATTGAATAGGGTGCAGCAGAGAGTCCTATCATGTGTTCTTACAAGGCTGCACGCTGTTTGGGTTCCCTCCAAGTTATATACGTACTTCATAACTCACAAACACAGCCACTTCACTATTGCACCATTGTAAAGGCCATGCTTTCCAAACTTTACCTACCTGCCCACCGTGACGAATTTCCGCACTGATCTCACCTGGCAATACTAAACTAAGCCATACCTGTACCCAAGCGTGATGCACTGGGTGAGGGAGGGTCATTTCCCCAGTGACAGAAAGTGGTGTTCCTCGGCGAATCATCTGCCCTTCCTACCCCATAAACACGGCTTAATGTGTATGGTGGAATCGCCTGACCATGTAAGGCGTGTACTGATTCGGCCGCTACAATACAGACCCATGTACAGTACAGTATACTCTCTCTCTCTCTCTCTCTCTCCCTATCGTCTCTCTCTTATCTCCCTCTCCCCCATTCTTCCGATGTTCCCTCTCTCTCATCTCCCTCTCCCTCACTCTTCCCATCTTCCCTCTCTCTCATCTCCCACTCCCTCACTCTTCCCATCTTCCCTCTCTCTCATCTCCCTCTCCCTCACTCTTCCTATCTTCCCTCCCTCATCGTTCTCTCCTCCGTCCACCCTCTCATATTCTCTTGTGTTCGCGTACCACGAATGTCAAGGGAGGGTTCACCAATCTATTTCGTTTTTCTTTTTCTCTCCCCCTCTTTCTTTTTTCTTTTTTTTTTCTCCCTCCCCTCCTCTTTCTCCCTGGCCATTTTCTCTTCATCCTTTCATTCTCACTCTGTGCAGTTTTCATCTACTTACCTTTTTAAAATTTTCCCTGTCTCTTTTTCCCTTTCAAGTGTTTTTTTTTTTTCCCCGTTTACTCATTCCACTTTCCGGTATGTTTAATTTTTGTTTCAGTTTGTAAATTTCTTTTCACTTTTTTCTCCTATTCTCTGCTGTTACATTTTTGTTTTCCCTTTTCCATTTCTTCTTATCTCTTTTCTTTTTTATGCTTTCCCATAAAAAATGTTTTCACGTTCCCTCTCTCCTTTCGTCTTTTCCTTTGTTCGTAAATGTTCCTTCTCCTTATGTCAGTCTGGTCTCTCTTCCACTCACTTCATTCTCTCTCTTCTCTCACAAATCTCTTTTGTCCCTTTTACTCTTTCCTGCTCTCTCTCTCTCTCAGTAACTCTTTCTTCTTTCTTTTCCGTTCTTTATTCCTCCCTCTATTGCGTTGGTTTCTTTTCTCCTCTTTGTCTTTCATCATTTGCAACTCTTTAGTCCTCCTTTCTTTCCATCTCTCTCTCTCTCTCTCTCTCTCTCTCTCCCACCCGTCACAACCCCAGACACTGATATGATAACACTCCCAGGCCACTTGCAATCTCCACCACACGCACCTCCACCTCCCACTACCTCCAACAACCACCGATACACCTTTAAAGCCACTACCGACCTCGAGCAATGTAATAAGAACTACTGCATCCATCAGTAACACATTTCCAACAACTAACATCCACCAGTAAACCATCAGTTATTTCCAAGAACCTCAGTTTACATGGGACACTTATTAACAACCCCCAGCAACCCATCAGTATTTCCAGACAAATCCCAGTCCCTTAAACACCCTAATAATAACCAATAAAGCTACCTGAGAGAATGGTTTCATCTCAGCATTTACAAGAGCCCCAGTCGGTAAACCTGCTGTAATTCCACCTGCAAGTCTGGTAAAACTAGTACAGGATAATATACTCTGTCCACTCTTACTTTGCTTATACTGTTGCCTATAATCCTGACTGCTGAGTTGTAACTAGAGATTAACACTAGAACAGTCTTTGTCAGTAATAAGTGCTACGGAAAGGATATAGAGCCGTTGCATTGTGTCATTTGCCACTGATTAACCGCAAAGAAACTACGAAATGACGAAAATTGCCTGGTTAAGGTGGACGAACCACCAAAATCAGCAAGCCCATACCAAAACCCCCAAAGCTGGTATTAGGCCTACGTGATCAGGCCTGGGATTCACAAACAGACTTACGACCATTTCCTCTCTCCTAGCTCAGATGTTGATTTACAGAAGCATCAAGGGACATTGGAAACTTTTAAAACTCCTAGTGTTTTATCCTGCCTGCAGAAACAAATATTTAGTTCATATTAATATCCCTCCGGTCCCCCCCCCTCCCTCTTTTTTTAAAATAAGAAAGAACAAAGTCACGTTGGGAAGTTCATGACGCGCCTTGTCTTTCCTGCAACCACAGACCATAGTTACGATATGAAGTTGATAGTACGTTTGTGAGTTTGGTTTGGTACAGGTGTGGTAATGACAAGGGGCTGTATTTTCCATGGTTTTGGAGATTACTTAACGCTTCCTGACTCATTAGTTTGCCTGCTACACTTTAATATATTCTCTTACTCTGCTTCATGCAAACTGTGTCGATATTAAGGAGTTTTAAACTGCATACAGTGGAGTATGAAGGTGTACTAGAAAAACAAATCGTTCTGAAAAAAAAATCCCAGTGTCTCCAGTACCAACAAGAACTGATTGTGTAACGTACCTCCCTCTCTGCTTTTCTATGCATATGCTACAGACATTTAAAACTTATATATTTGAGTATCTGTATGACTAGGTCCAAATGACTGCAGGTTTATTCAGCTCTACAATAAGAGTGCAAACAGTAGGTAAAGACTGTAGGTGGAGCTAATAACACCCATTTTTGTCCGTGGGGATTCGATGGTACTGTAACTCTGCCTCTCATAATATAAAACACGTCCCGGCACTGGTGACTTAAAAATAAGGATATAAGTTTCAGCTGTATTTTACAATGGCTATATTTCTCAACGTACCAATGAAAAAGAGAAGCTTAATATTTCCTATCAATGTTTCTTGTGTAAGTGATAGTAAGATAAAATGATATATTACTATGTGTTTACTTACTTTAATGTAGCAATTATTATTTATAAAACAGGGAAAAGCTTCTCACTCGCATAATCGAGAAACGTAATTTTATAGCCGCAGCTTAATCGCGCTTAGTGCTATTTGAGCAACTTTGTACTTACAATATATTACACGAGAAAATAATTGTAAAGTAAATTTTGGAATAATACTGGAAATGTTATGAAAGTTATTATGTTGCACTTACGGTGCATATAAGCTGAATGGAAAATATACAGTATGATTTTTATTGCAGTGCAGCAAATATTCAAGTGGATAAATTACACTCAGAGTAAAACACAATTCTACCATATGTGCATAATTCGTTAGAAAACATATGCGTTGCTTTTGCTTCAGCAGTCCGATTGTGGACTCCTACCTGACGTGGATCCTGACAGAATACTCAAGAATGACGTCCAGATATCGTGTTAGAGGAGCTAGAGCGAGAATAGAAAGTTCTATATGCGTCGCTGATTGGCTAACTTTACCTAACATAACGTATCCTAAGAACAATAGAAAATGCACTTAACCTTAGTGAAGCTTCACATTTCACTATCCTATCTACAGTTCTCACGCTTCATCATCGTCGGTGTTTGATGGGAGTATAAAATAAACATCAGTGCTGATCTGAGTATTTTCATTTTCTTAGCTTAAAAATACACTCGCATGCAAATCATAACCTTAGCCACGGAAGTTCAGGCATATCTTCTCTGAGAGTAGAGTATATTCGTAATATTGCTGTAAAAAGTACCACGCATTTGTGAATGCGCTTACATCGCTTGTGACTGATTAATAGATGACTGCACTGTGAAAACCTGTCGCCGTTTTGCGAAAATAGTGGTACAGTTGCGTAGTCAATAGAGCTGGATCAGCGTTGCAGTTGATCTGATAAAGGCAGATGGTAGAATCCTACTGTTTGTCAGCCTTACTTTGGTAATATTTTGTTCTTTTACAACAACATATATTCTGTAGTTCAGTGACAGAATAAACAATGCAAAGGCTCTACATACATCTTTTCCACAGCACTTCCTCGTGACTAACGCTATAATATAGTACTGAGGTCTCGTTTTAGCTCAGCATTCAAGATAGAGGGATGGCAAGTTTAGGCCACGTTAAAGTGGACAGAATCTATTCAACTGTTGGTACTGTAGTGTTGTTGAATCTGGGAACATAATTTGCAATCTTCACCGCACGTATCACAGAACCACCGCCATCCACAACAACCTCCAACAACTACAACAACCTCAAACAGCCTACCAACTGCCACCCAACACCCAACAACCCAGCAACACCCGCCAACTCCCACACAACTATTATCCGGCCTTTACGGTGCAGTTGTCGGGGCAGTTAGTACAAAGCTGGGAATAATTACGATTTTACGCCACACCCCGGAAGCTGGATTTTAACACTGTGGAGGATGTAAGAGTAATTGCCGTGATGGCGTCATGAGCAGTTTACGGGACGTGGGGGTAGTTTTAAAAATGTGGAATTGCTTACATGGTGCCGCGTATCAGTTGTTGGGAGCAGTTATGAGAGAGAGAGAGAGAGAGAGAGAGAGAGACATTCACTCTGCGTCCCCGTCATCAACTCACACAGTATGGTGAGGGTGGCTGGCAGTGAGATGAGGGCAAATCCCGAGGTAGTGTTGTGGGCGATGCAGGTGTACTCGCCGGCATCCTCAGGTACGGCACGGCTGATTACCAGGTCAGAGGCGGTGTCCACTCGATCACCACCTGTGGGGGGGAGAGGGAAGGTGAGTGTGAGGCGGAGTGTGGAGGAGCTGGGGAGGGTGTGAGAGAGATGTGAAGAGTTTGGGAGAGATGTGGAAAGTGTGGGAGAGGTGTGGAGAGTTTGGGGACCAAGGGAGAGTGTGGGGGAGGTGTGGAGAGTGTGAGAGAAAAGTGGAGAGTGTGAGAGAAGAGTGGAGAGTGTGAGACAAGTGTTGAGAGCGTGAAACAGATGTAGAGAGTATGATGCAGTTATGAAGAATATCAAGCAGGTTTGCAGTGTGTGGAAGCGGTTAGGAAATTGTGGCAGAGCTGGGGAGGATGTGGGGTTCCAAGAAGAGGATTATGTGACAGGTAGAGAATAATATGAATTGTGAAAGAGAGCTGTTTGAGACGAGGAATGTGCCTGGAGGTTTGAAAAATATGAAGTCGCTGATAGTATGGGATACGAAAGTGTCGACAGTGTGTGTTAGGGTCGTGAAGTGTGCGTTGGTGTTTAAAGATTGTTTGGGTCTTTGATAGTGTGAGAGTGAGGTAGGGAGGTGTGGAAAGTGTGTGAGGGTTGTAGACAGTGTGTGAGGATTGTAGACAGTGTGAGGGTTATAGACAATGTGTGAGGGTTGTAGAGAATGTGTTTAGAGGGACAGGCGATGAGGAGAGCATGTGAGATTTAGAGGGAGTGTGGTGGTGAGGAAGTGTAAGTTGAGGAGGGTGTGAAGTAGAGTCAGAGAGGGGAGAGAGTATGGGGCTAGTGGAGGCAGACAAATACAGGTAGATACAGATAATTACAGAGATGGATAGGTAGATAGATAAATAAATTATGAACATAGATGGATAGATAGATATACAGTTAAACGGATAGATAGATAAATAAATAGATAGATAGATAGATGGATGAATAGATAGACACAAACAGATAGGCAGACACAGATAGACAGATTGATTCATAGAAAAACATACAGTTTGTGTAGAGAAATCGCAAGTGCAGACCAGAGGCCCAATTTATTCGACTTTTCGCCAAAGCTGGCATCTTCTGGAATAACACACCAAGGATAAAGTCAGCTCTTCACCACGTTGTTTGGAGTATTTAACAGGCCATACAGTGAGGTGACAGTGACAACAAGAATGATAGCTGGTAAACAACCTAAACAGTCTGCCTGGCTTCACGACAGTCGGTAGGTTTGGTAAAGGTTTGGCTAAAGAACCCCATATTTTAATTCATATTGTTACAGGCAGATGTATGAGCTGATTCATATCATCTTCGCATAACAATATGGTTCAAGTGCCTCAAGAATTTCGCAACACTCCACTTCATTCCGTGTTCCGTGTCTAATCTGTGTTTTACCATGGGATTATTCAGAGTAAAGTTTTTCGTATCATACTTATGTTCCATGATTCTCTTCTTCAACCCTCGATATGTCTCACCAGAATAAACCTGGAATTCAGTACATACCTGGGTCGTTTACAGTTTGTCTCTGTTTGTTTACCATCCTTACCAAATTACCTGTAATCAAACCACATGTTCTTACCACACCAGTCCCTGCCATGTTCATATATGAAGAGATATCAGTTACACGTGATTTAGGGATTATGATTTTTCTCTCTGGTTTCGGTCTGTTATCTTTTCTGTTGTATATATTGCCTGTTCTTCTCCTGTCCCCAAGTTTTAAAGTACGGAGGGTATTTTAAGTCTGTGAAAATCTTAAAAATCTAGTTGAATTCGTCCTGCAATTACTCCTTATGCAGAACATATTCTTCGGGCTCAGAGAGAGAGAGAAAGAGAGAGAGAGATGAAGTATAGTTGTCAGTGTGTGTGTGTAGGTCTGTTGTTGTACCAAGGTGTCGTGTACTACGGTACTTTATCACTCCGACAGGGCCTCTGCTAGTTGTGCCCCTAATTGTGTTATGAGTATAGTCAGGGGAAGGAGCGTTTGCTACTACTACTACTACTATTACACTACTACTACTACTACTACTACTATTACACTACTACTACTATTACACTACTACTACTACTACTACTACTATTACACTACTACTACTACTACTACTACTACTACTACTACTACTACTACTACTGCTACTACTACTGCTACTACTACTGCTACTACTACTACTACTACAAGACACGAGTTTCATCCATTTGGAGTTGTACTGTGAAAAATAAGAACTAGTTTTCATAACACAGTCTGTTGGCCTCAAACACGCCAACGACTGTGGTCAACAGATATGATAACACTGTTACTGTAACTGTATTTTTAAGTTAGTGTTAAGAAAAACTTTAATTTTTTCGAGTCGCAGTCACGGGGGCACTCGACCACGGTAACTTCACCTTCCATACCAGCCAGAGATACGGGCCTGAGGGTAGATGATCTGGTGCTCCAGAGGCAGAGAAGTACAGATATTATCAGGGACAATGAAAGGCGACATCTTATCCAGGCCGCAACAGGATTCGGGGGTTTATGCTTCTTTTCTGAGGTTACCTCGGTTAGTCTGGAGCAAAATTTCTCTGCCTCTGGACTCATTCCACCTAATGCTGTGAACTAAGTGGAATGAAGTGGCAGTGGTCCACACGTTGGATTTTTTTCTTGATAGATCCTGTTTTTCTTGTTCATTCCTGTGATATGCAGTTTCAAGAGACAGTTCACGGTGACATGCTGCCTTAGGGTCAAACATCCTGATGTTAAAGAATGTCCTCTGTCAGCGCAATCAGAAACCCTGCGCGCTGACATCCACTCAAGCATCGTTTGATGTGTTTATTTTTCTGTGGATAAAGTGCCCACCGTCCAGAGGAAGAACTGCTTCTTTGGTGACTTTGTGACAAACTTCCTGCAACATCTTCGCCGTGAGGTCTCGTACTTCATCATGCCGAATATACACAGAGCCTTCCTTCCTGCAGGCCATTGCATGATTAGCATCAAAGACAATGCCACAGACACACGGTTGAGGCAGGTTTTCTCTTGGCCACCCGTATCTCAAGGATATCATGTCTAATTTTTTGTTTGCTGAAGTCGAAGCCTTTTGCCCAGAGAATTAGTCCTTGAAGTCTTTAGTTCCAGTTGCTGCTCATAGATGCGTGTGGCCTTTTTTGGTCACAGTCGCCTCTTTGTCTCTGAGGGCGTCCCGTGCGTGCCGATGCTAAGGTAGTTTCACTCAACCACGGGTGAAGGTCCTAAGGGATACTGGAAGATAAATCCCTCCCTGTAACTGGGTTCGAGGGATTTCGTATGTAATTATCATCCCCCCCCCCTTACAGTTCATGTAATTTAGAAAAATAAAAAAAGTAAAATTAGACCTACAGTTACCATAACACTGAAAATTCAGTTATGCGAAAACACGAAAACTGAAACTGCAGTAATTATAAGAACATCAGAAAATGTAAGTTAATCCAACGTAGAAACATAAACCTTAAAATTAATCGCCAGTGTGATGACGGAATGCTGCCAGGTTTGAGTACTAGTAACGATTTGTGTTATTTTCTAATACTTGTGCGGATGCCCTCTCCTCTCACAAAGTACTCTAGTCTCAGAAGTCATTCCCCACAGTAGTCGGGATAAATATACGCCAGTGTTGTCAGTAGGGATTTCCCTGCATTAAGGAAATAACCTATTTTGGACCTTGAGATGTTACAAGGTCTCATAATTTTCTCGCGTCCTCTGCCTTGCCAGCTTTTGTGAAGTCATCTATATGGGCTGCTTATTTTGCATTGTTGGCCTCGTATTTGATCTGGTGTTGCAGCACTGTCATAGCCAGAGGTTATAAAGCCACGGCTACAGGGTCCATCTGGATATTACCTTCTGTGGAAGAAAGAAAACCGACATCATGATCAGTTGCCTTAGTCATAATGTAAAAGTTAGCAGGTTCTTTGTTGGTGTTTTCCACGTACTGAGCAATTGCTGGGCATTTAATTTCCATGTGCAGCATTGTTTTTCGACTGATAGAGTTGAATGCGTTTGAGGCATCAACTAAAATTCCTTCACAGGGTGAACTACTGCCTCGCCCGTCTGCCAACTTGCACACGCTTGGAGGCTCCCAAATGCCTGCTTACTGTCATCTTTCAGCACTTCCGTAATGATTTTCTTATAATCAGCCTCAACACTTCACCTACCCTGATGAGCCGGCATCCTGGATTTTCAAGGGGGATGAGTCAGCAAGCTTTCAGTGCTGCGATCCTGCTGCATTGACTTGGCAGTAAGGCAAGTGTTACTCAGGTCTGTTGCCGCCTCCCCAGACTTGCTGTTACCAATAACTACTCACCAAAATTTTGCATCAAGGCTTTGCTTTGCCTTTTCCCCACCATAACTCCGGTTATCCTATATTATTTGATTGGACTGAGAGGTTTGTAGCTCCGGTCTAGTTTTGACTTGGCACCTGCCTGTCTTACAGTTGGGTGTTTTTCTGTCAATTGTTGCATTGTTTTCTGTCAGGTCAAGTATTCCATTTGATGATGCATCTGACAGAGTTCTTGTTGCCATCCCGGCTTTCCCCTGCCTCAATTTGCTGCCAAAGATCTTGCCACATCATTGGTGTTCTGGTTACTCTTGCCACGGATGCTTATTCTTACTTGCAAGATCTTTATATATATATATATATTATATATATATATATATATATATATATATATATCCAGAAGGAGCCTCTGTGGTACAGTGGTAGAGTGTGCGTTTCGCACGCTGGTGAGCGCGGGTTCGCCTCCCGCCAGAGTTGTAAAAACTTTGGGAAGCGTTCACCAAGCCGCTTGCTACTTTGGCAGACACAATGGGTGCTGTGGATGAACCAGTGTCGCATACTAGTATGCTTGCACCCAATCGGCTTAAGGCGGGCCGATTACACTTGGTTCACAGACTACATCCAAAGCCACTACAACACTACAATCACACTCACAAGCACTTCTCACCCTACATACAGTAGACAGCCTAAGCCACTGGGTAGAGATACATTGGCTGTATCGTCCCTGCTTCGGTCGGGATAGGCCGATCCTGCGGTGGACCTCAACGGCTGATGATGATGATGATGATGATATATCCAGAGTATGGGCACCTCACTGTCATATGCACATGTATCACCTCCTTACCCCATATTCACTTATTCCCAGGAGCATGCATCTGCCTCAAGAACGGTTGGTAACGTATCTCCTGCATCTCTGTCCGTGGACTTTAACAGTCTGCCTCATAAACCAGCAGCAGCCGACACCATTGACTGTTTGGCCACAGACCATGCCATCATTGTCGTTTGTTTCAGATTCACCAGATTTTTAAAGTCCAAATGAGAAAAGCAGAAGAGGTGACAGGACTTATGTTGCTAGTAGTACACTTCTGTGTACCGCGCTGTGTACCTACCCCTGGTGGTTCTCCTGGAGGTGAGGGTGAGAGGCTTTCCATTGAGGTGCCAGGTGAGGGTGATGCTGGTCGTGTCGGACACAGAGCAACGCAGGGCACGTGACTCTCCAGCACCCACACGCCCGCTGCTCGGCCACGTGCTGAAGTAGAAGATGTCCCCGCCAGTGGCACCAGCACCCACGCAAGTCCACACTGCCACCACGCCTAAAACAGAGACAAGGAGAGTTAATAATTGTGAATGAGGAGAGTGAGGGATGGAGAAGAAAGAAAGGAGAAAGGAGGTAGAGTAAAAAGCCCTTTCATGGATCTATTAAGTTGATGGGGAGAGTGTTGTGATATTTTATGTTTCTTTGGGTCCATGTGATGTCTATTGAAGGACCGGATCTCTCCAGTGAAGAAAAGAGCCTGAAATAACTCTTCCCCATGGTAGCCAACTATAATGTAGGAACGGGTGTCTGAAATGAGAATAAAGTACGTAAAAGTGAGTGTTTCATGACCTATGTTTCTGTGTGTTTGAGTCAGTATGAACTGACAGAATGCGAACCTGTGATAGTACATCGAAGGACACACTATCTGCATTCACTTTAGTACCCGTCCGGCACGGCTGAGCTTTGAGCCCAGACATGTGGAACACGCAGATCAGAAGTCACCTCCTTGGTTCCAGGGGTACAAGTTGTTGTTACATAATCCCGGTGTGTCTGGCTGAGCAGACCCGTCGGCCACAGCTAAGCAACTACTTCGGGGTCATCCTACAAGCATAGTACTGTACAGGCAATACAAACGTTGTGTTAGAATCCGGTGCCCCGTTGTGATAATCAGCGCCTCATCAGGGTCCTTCCTACGGCGATGTGCAGGGAAGTGAGGAGGTTTGACTCCCGGGTGGACGCCGCAGCTGCTCCGTCTAGGATACACTGCGCCACCACATACAGGCTCCTCGTCGGAGCCAGGGTTATGAGGAAATGCATAAAATTCACATCTGATGAAATAAATACACAATGAATGACGTCAGCTAAAGACAACACTGCGTCATTACAGAATTGCACTTAAGTAACCCTCGCTACGGCTGTTGGCATTTTAAATTTGTACTGCTAAAACTACCACTGATGTTACCACAACTGTCACTACTACTAATGCTTTTGCTGCTGTTACCCATAATATTACTACAATCACCACTATAACGATTTTGACTGAACCTACCACAACTTCTACTACCACCACCGCCGACATTACCGTCACAATCACTACAACAACTATCCATTCTACTATTGGCACCACTGACGCTGCCTCGCTCCAAAAAAACAACACTCCATTTACATCCTACACCCCTTCCCTTTCCTCTTCCCTCCATCATCATTAACATACACACACTGCCTCCCCTCTCATCACCGTGTATCTTCACTATCATTACTTTCACCACCACCACTGCTACATTTTCCACCTTCACTACTACTACCACCATCACCATAATCATCACCACTACAACTCTAACTCCTACCATCACCCCTGCAACTATAACTCCTTCCATCACCACTGGCACTACTCCCACTGTTATTGGCACCATTAACACCGCCTCCACCCTATAACGACACCCCATTAGCACCGTACACCCCGCCCCTCTTCTCTCCCCTCTCCATCATCATTAATATACACACACTACTTCCCTCTCACCACCCCATCTCCCCACTTGCTACACTCTCACCACCTCTCTTCCCATCCCTCTTCACTCCCCTCACTCTCGCTTCCACTCTCCGCACTGGGATCACTTTCATCATTGTAAACACTCTCCATTCCCAGTCTTTTCATAACGTCTCTTTCCAGCACAGTTCACTTTCTTCATTCTACACCCTGTCTTTTCACTTTTTCCACTCTCATCACCCTTCCACCACACTTTATTCCCTCTTTTTCATTCGCTTTTCGTGTCACTCTAGCTCTTCATTCTCACCAGTGCATGCCATCCCTATCATCTCCCTCTTTACCATTCTTCACTCCTTTTACTCTCAGTAGTCTCTTCATTAGCTCCACTCTCATTATTCCATCACTCTTCCATTCTTATCTTTTCACTCGCTCCTCTTACTACTTTTAATTCCCTCTCTTTACACTCGAATTTCATTATCACTCTCTACTCGCTTCTCTCACATCATTCTTTCATCACTATATTCTCTTCCCTCTCACCGGCCCATCCCCTTCACTTTTTCCTCTTTCATCATTCTTTCAGCACGTTTCATTCCATCTTTTATTTTTTCAGGATTTCTCTTTTTGCCACTCTTCATTCCAATCATCCCATCTCTTCACTCGCTCCACTCTCATCACTCTTCGCCGTTCTTCATTTCCATTATTCACCACCCCATCTTCCCTCGCTCCACTCTCATCACTGTTTCACCACTCCCCATTTCCACCATTCATCACTCCATCTTCACTCGCCCCACTCTCATAATTTTGTCATCATTCATTTCCACTGTTCACCATTCCCTCTTTACTCGCTCCACTCTAATTTTTTCATCATGCATTTCCACTATTCACCACTCCATCTTCACTCGCACCATTCACATCACTTTCACCATTCCTGCTTTCCATTTTTCACCACCGCACCAACACTCTCTCCACTTTCACTGCAACCCCGTGCTGGCAAAAGGGTTTCGGGGATCGAGGGGTTAAAGGAAACATCACCCTTTTACCAGCTTAATCGGTCAGTCACGGGTTCGTTTTTTAAGGTTTTCTTTCTTTTTACTGCGGTTCTCTTCATCATTCGTCACTCCCTCTATTATCATCACGCTTTCACCACTCAGAATTCTCTCTCATTACAATATTTCTTTCCTTCACTCTTCGATCTCACCACTCCGCGTCTTCATTACGTCTCTCTTCACCAGTCAAAATTCCCTCTCTTTCAACTACGTCTCTCTTCACCACTCTCAATTCTCTCTCCTTCTACTATGTCTCTCATCATTCAGAATTTCCTTTCTTTCTACTACACCTCATTCCTTAACTCAAAATTCCCTCTCTGTCTACTGCGTCTCTCATCACCACTCTTAATTCTCTGCCTTCCTACCACGTCTCTCTTCACCACTCCTGATTCCATCTCCATGTACTACGTCTCTCTTCATCATTCTTCTTCTTCACCGGTATCACTCTCACCATTCGTTCACTACTCTTCATTCCCCCATTGCACTACAGATGGCCTACAAAATACTAACTATAACAAGCAGGCCAATCCTAGACCCCTAAAAACCCTGGTGACATCCATCCTTTGGCCATTGTGACACGAGAAAAATGTGTAAAAAATCAAGAATTAAAAATGTGGACAGATTTCTCTCTCTGCCGGGATATCAAAACTCATCAACCTTTCACCACTCTCATTTCCTCTCATTCTCCATCATTCACTCGTTCCTCTCATATCACTCTCTGACCAGTCTTTATGCACTCTACTTTCACTATGGCTGTCTTCATTCTTCACTCGTCCCTTTCAACATTTCATCATCCTCTCGCTGACTCTACTTTCATCAGGCCTTTCTTACTGTTCATTCTCTCTTCAGCACCTCTCTTTTCACCACCCTTCACTTGTTACTCTTACCTCGTCATTCGCCCTACTCTTATCTGTCTTTCACTACTTTGGATTCGCTCTCTTTTCCCTTAGTCGTTCGTCACCAAATCTTAACTCGCCTCTCTCTGTCTCTCTCTCTCTCTCTCTCTCTCTCTCTCTCTCTCTCTCACACACACACACACACACACACACACACACACACACACACACACACACACACACACACACACACACACACACACACACACACACACACACACACACACACACACACACACACACACACACACACACACACACACACACACACACACACACACACACACACACACACACACACACACACACACACACACACACACACACACACACACACACACACACACACACACACCTTCACTTTCACCACACTTCCTTTCGTTTCACGCTCTTCACTTGCTGTCCTCTTACTCCATCTGTCACTTCACCACTCGTCACTCTTCACTCTCACCACTACTCTCTTCATCACCCCTCACTCGCTCCACTTTCACCACGCCGTCACCACTCCCACTCGTTTCACTTTCACCACCTCGCTCTTCATCACTCTTCACTCTCATCGTCCTTCTCTCCACCACTCGTCCTCACATCTTCATTTATTTATTCACTTCACTTTCTCCTTTCTCTTTATTCTCATCACCCGATCACTTTACTCTTTTCACTCTCTTTGTTCTCATCATCCCGTCTCTTCACCTGCTTCACTCGCTTCACTCTCTCTACTTTCATCATCTCACCTCTTTACTTACTTCACTCTCTCTGCTCTCATCCCTTCTCTTTACTCTCTCCACACCCTCCTCTCTCATCATCTCTTCTCTTTATGCTCCTCATTCTCTCCATACTGTCTTCATCTCATCTCTTTACCCTCATCACTTAATTCTCTCTCTCTGCTCTCATCATCCCGCCTCTCTACGTGCTTCACTCACACCCTCTTTCTTTTCTCTCTTTACTCTCTCTGCTCTCTGTTCACTCTCCGCCAGCCACTCTTCTTACTATTTACTGCCAGTCTTAACAAGAATATAGGACCATCCCACACACAGTACTAAATAAACAGGTAGACAGAAGGAGGAAGAGTGGGGAAGTAGGGGAGAGGTGTGTGCGCATGCGTGATAGATAGATAGATAGATAGAGAGAGAGAGAGAGAGAGAGAGAGAGAGAGAAGCAGAAGGAATAAGAAGGGGAAACTGGACAGCGCAACATCCTCACCTAACAGTTCGTATAAAGGCTAAACATATGACTGCCCTTTGACCACGACCTTCCACCGACTTTACTCAAAATCGACCTGCTTCATCCTTGTGTGGCCATCCATCCATTAACTAAGTTTGGACCCGATCGGATCAACACTGAATTAATCTTGCCTTATGACGCTGACGTTTGACCTACTGTTCTCAAAATCGTATCTGTTCATTCTTACCTGACCCTTAGCCTTCCCTGCCGAGTATGGTTCAGGTAATATAAAATCTGTTCGAGTTATAGGGTCGAGCTTTTTCACCTTGACCAATGACCATGACTGATTGTTCTAAAAAAAGGATTCACTTCATCCAAATTTGGTCTGTGATCAAAATTGCCTAGGCTGACCTTGCCATGCGACCTCTATCTGTGATCTCTTGGTTTCTTTAACAATAGGTCAACCTCTTTGCTGACCTCAATCTTTACACCTAGTTTGTTTAAAATCAGATCAAATATGTCTGTTATTTTTCACACACACACACACACACACACACACACACACACACACACACACACACACACACACACACACACACACACACACACACACACACACACACACACACACACACACACACACACACACACACACACACACACACACACACACACACACACACACACACACACACACACACACACACACACACACACACACACACACACACACACACACACACACACACACACACACACACACACACACACACACACACACACACACACACACACACACACACACACACACACACACACACACACACACACACACACACACACACACACACACACACACACACACACACACACACACACACACACACACACACACACACACACACCAAGCAAAAAAGTTACCCCGTCACATACGCTGGTATAATAAAAAGAAATGTTGCTCGCACGCGCACGTGTGTACACAAAAAAGCAGAAATAAGGTGGAATGATGTGTGTGTGTGTGTGTGTGTGTGTGTGTGTGTGTGTGTGTGTGTGTGTGTGGAGAGAGAGAGAAATATATAAGACGGAGAGAGAGAGAGAGAGAGAGAGAGAGTGTGTGTGTGTGTGTGTGTGTGTGTGTGTGTGTTTGTAATATGAGGGTGACGTGGCCAGCTTATTACACCGATGTCTGACAGCTGCCACCACCACCACCACCACCACCACCACCACCACCACCACCTCATGCGTCACCACAAATTCACAGCCCTCACACCACATTTATCATCTCCACCACAACCATAATTACCACAAAACCACTGCGACCACGTCACAACATTCACCACACCTATCACTACCATTTTTTCATCGTCACCTCCATTTACCACCAGACCACAGACTAATAATAACACCAATACTTTCACCACTAGCACCGGTAAACACATCACCATGAGTCACCATCATACCTTTCACTCACCTCAAACATAACAACACCTCATGCACCACTACCTCCGCCACAACCGCACCACAACATCTATCACCACACCACTAGACCACCGTCCCTACCACATAAAATTGCACTATTGTCATCACCATCAACACATAAGGCAACATGGAGTGTCATCCTCCAGTAATCAGCAGCCCTTTCCCTCACTATTCATCACCACGACCACCACACTAACTTCCTCTCCACTGACATCTACCACAACCAGCATATGTTGAAATGTAGCATGTCAGCTCGCAGTTAGCACTACCCTTCCACTCAGCACCACAATCACTGCCCTGCCACAACGACCACCACAACGACAATGACCACCACCACATAAGGCAGTGTAACCATCCTCAGTCAGCAGGAGTCCACACACATATCACGATCACGACATCCACCACAACACCCGCGCTAACACAACCACCAACACCACGAGGACACAAGGCGGTGTAGCATGTCAAGCGGCCGTCATCCTGAGTCCTGGCACTGAGCACCACAACACACAGCCGTCACGGGCCGTATAATTTCCCACTCTACACCACACCCGCGCCATAACACACTCTCCTCCCCCCTCCTCTCCTTCCACACCCTACACCCCTACCCATCCCTCTGCTTCTCTTCCTTTTCCCTCGTCTCATCTCTCCCTTTATCACAATTCCTCCTCCTCCTCCTCCTCCTCCTTCTCCTCCTCCTCCTCCTCCTCCTCCTCCTCCTCCTCCTCCTCCTCCTCCTTCTCCTCCTCCTCCTCCTCCTCCTCCTCCTCCTCCTCCTCCTCCTCCTCCTTCTCCTCTTCCCCACTCAACACTTCCATCCTTCCTCTTACCCACTCCCTGTTCACCTCCACTCCAACCCGTATCCCTACATTCCCTTTGCTCCTCTCTTTCATTCCACCCACCACCTCCACTCACCTCTCTGCTCTCTTCCCTCCATCCAACACCCCATCCTCCCACCCCTCATCCCTAACCCATTCCTCCCAGCACCCCCACCCACCATTCTGCTCGCCTCCTGCCTTTGTTTATCTTGTTCTTAACTCTCTCGTTGGCATGGACGCACTTAGCCTAACACCACATGTTTTTTTCTTCCGACAGTAATCCAAGCAGTTAGACTTTCTAGCCTCCCGTGTTTCTTATGGCCGTATGTGTAAAACTTAAAACTAAACATTAAAGTCCCAGATTTTTTAGGGACGTTTGTGGAACGCATGTGGTAAATACAGTAGGTGTGTTAAGCTTGGATCTCACTTAATAGAGTAAAGCCGACTATGATACAAAAAGACCTGACAGAAACTGCTTCCGTCACGTGCTTTAGAAGTTTACGTCAGAAATTGTGGACTTGCCTCCTCGTCATGATTTAAGAATGTGGCCACTAGTCCATAGTGTTCCTTACGTTTATGTAATAGATTGTCGTCCAGAAGCAGTGACACCGGGGAGGTAGCACAGTTAGCTAAATGGCATGTGTGCGGCGCCTGTGCAGTAGACAGAGAGCACTTGTGCAAAGGAAAAAATAATAAGTTTTAAAATAGCTTCCTAACCAAAGAGGGGTTCGCCTGACAATTATCTCTTTACCAGACATATGCGAGCACTGTATGACATATGAAGTGGTAATGAAAAGGAATGCATGTACGAGTATGTTGCAAGGGTCTAGGTGTGTAACTACCAGTATGTGTGTAGGTGTTAGTGTAAAGTGCTGTCACTGGAGTGCCATCATATCTTTGGGGATTTCAAAGTTCAGGGCAGCTTGTTTGCCCCTAAATCAGTGCTGAGTCTGAGAGCAGGAGACTATCCCCAGAAAAGACTTCAGGCGATGAGGCATATAGGAAGGTTGGCTTGCTTGACGGCTTGTGTGCAGAACGGAAGTGCAGGTAACTCGAGGCAAGTCTGAAACAGAGGGTGAGGCTTATCCAGTGATGCCCAACGTGAGACTCCCAGATAAGCCGTGGCGCTAATGTAAGCCAGAACATGAGGGTGAATCATGGTCAGTAATATCTAGCAGAATGCTGTTGTGTAAGTGGTGACTTTGAAGTAAGTTCATTCCAAGGTATGCCGGAGATCTAAAATTAGTCAAAACAAAGAAGCAAATGAGAAAGAGAGAGAGAGATCTGTCCTTCGTTCGCCTCCGAGTGTTGTCCTTTTTGACTGCGTAACCGAGTTGTGGTGCGTAATACAGGGTAAGGCCCAATCTCCAATGAACAAAATCGGACCGTCATGGAGAGCTTGTACCCGTGGATGGTACCACATGTTACCGTAATGTCAGGACTCTTACCATTGCTGTTACACTCTCTGTTATCTGACGTGCTGCCGTTTTCTTTGCTGGAACGGTCGAAAAAAGGGTTTCTGTGGCCCCTAGGTGAGACGTAACTGATATTGCTTGGGCTGGCTCATCCACAGTGGAGAGAATGCAGAGGTTTGCCAGGTATACTCGTACTCATAGAATCCGGGATGTAACAGGTCAGTCGCCGTCCCGGTCCATCCTCATATCTTGACTTCGTATTTTGAGTCGTAGAAGATGCCTGTTGGTATGTTGGAATCTTGTATTTACTCTTCAGTACTTACTCTTGTAGTACATTGGTTCCAAAACTGAGGCCATGGCGCATTTCTCAGGGGGGACATGGGATAATCTTACGTATCTGAGGTCACCGGTGATAAAACTTCATATTCATTTTTCAAAGCAGTATTTAAGAGAAATAATTTTTTTCGGTCAAGCATTATATGCAGATCATGCCTAAAGGCAGTGCAAGATAAATTCCTTGAACAGTGATGGGACTCATTTGAAGATACTCTTGCAAGGAAGAGCTTGACGGAGTTTGGGGTAAGAATGGGACGCTGCCCTGGTACAAAGAAATTGGTTGTCTGTGCGTTTCTGTCAGTATTGCCTGCCTATCTCAGCAAAACGACCTTATCCAACCTGTCGAGCATTAAACTGAATAAAAAGTAAAATCGGTTCTGCGCGGATGATTATCTCTTCTGCACCTTTTTGTGTCTAAGCTTCTGATCCACCACATGGTAACAAAATACAATATCAGCTGTACCTCTGAGTTTTCAATCCAGTTTTTGAATGCTCTTGTATGTGCTTGCAACGTGTGTATATTTTTAATCACTCGAGTTGCTATAATCTCAGACCCAGTAAGCTTTGTTTACTGCATCATACGAATAGGCTATTTACAGTACGTGAGGACTAAGAATGTTATATATATTCAGTGCGGGGCAGGGGGAGGGGAACACAAAACGAAAAAGTATGGGAACCATGGTTGAAGAACCTGTTTTGGAGCCACAGTAGGTTGGTGGTAGGATGTTTGTTCACGAATCTTAGTGCGCCCTTAGTTTGGGGTTGGAAACTAATGGTTGTATACCTAAACACTATACCGCTAAGTGGAATGCAAGCTCCCTATTTTTGACGATAATTTCTGAAGTGAGTCAGGTGGAACATGTTTAGCCTGCCTATAATGTTGCTGATTGCATTCTGTGAAATGGGATGCAGGCTGACCATACATAAAAACCACAGGCTTTCTATAAATGACCGTCAAAAATTTAGGTTTTGCACTCCATTTTGCGATTTCATGTTTAATCATACAACCGTAATATAAAGTGGATGATGTAAGTAGATGAAGTTTGACATGATTGCTAAACTCACACCTCATCGATTCATACCAATGGATATAAAGACTCCGACATACACAGACAAGGGTGGCTCAATCGGTAGAGAGGTGGTCTGTAGTCCTGATGGACCCAGGTTCAAATCCCCGCTGCGGCAGGGAACAGTTTAAGGATTTGAATTTCATAAAAGCAGAATTTACTGATCTACCAGAAGACCCGCCGACATGTAAAAATACCCCCGCTAATACCAATACACCAGTCCTGTATGAGACAGCCCTAGCATGTATTCAATATGGACGGTGCGTGTTAGCGCCGAAGTGGTGACATAATTATAGAGGTGCATGGTATGTAGGAGGACTACTGGGCCTTGAGTGCAGGCTGTGAAGTCTATGCCCAGAGTCGGACACATAAAAAAAAAAAAAATACTGGTTTTCGTATACATCACTCTCACTGCACACATCTCCTCTCCACTCCCTCATTACCATCATAGGGAATCGTTATTTTGCCCACGAGAAAACTCCTGACTTTTTATAGTCACAGAATTTTACTTTACGTCCTTCTGTTTTTCCACCCTTGTCAACTTCTTCAGTCGAGTGAGGTGTTTTTTTATTCACTTCCAGTTGCCTCCAGACGATTTTATTCGGCTTAGGAGTGACCACTTGTACTGAGTAAATATAGGCTATGATTAACCTCTTGTGTGAACAGCTCTCCTGTGTTGAGTAAAATCGTCCGACAGTTACAAATATTAAACATAGAAGACGTCTTGGCAGCGAAAGGGTAAAATCTTCATTATATTCCTTTGCACATCCTCTGTGGCTTAAAAAGAAAAAAGTTAAATCTTTATCCTAGGACATGAATTTCTAAGTATGTCCAGCCGCTTCTCTCTCTCTCTCTCTCTCTCTCTCTCTCTCTCTCTCACACACACACACACACACACACACACACACACACACACACACACACACACACACACACACACACACACACACACACACACACACACACACACACACACACACACACACAGCGGTACTCAAGTGCACATAGTCATAAAGGAATATAGACACATAAACAGAGAGAGAGAGAGAGAGAGACCAACAATACTGCAGATGTCACGTAACCCATCAAAAGCCAGTCTGGTTTTATCCAACAGTTTGACACAAGATAACGCATCGGCAATAAAAACAGATGAATCAGCAGTTTCATTATACACAGATGCAGACCATTTAGGCGTGGTCGGTCCCCATCAGCGAGTCAAAACGTCAGGGAAGAGTCTGGATGAAACGCAAAATCATTATCTCTCTTCAGCCGCATTAATCGACTTTTTAAATCCCTTCAAAGCAGCGAGTTTCCCTGATCTGGGTGACATCGCTTGGCATTCGTCGAGGTAAATTGAAAAGTTCGTATATCAGTGTCAGAGAGGTGAATAGGTAGTGTAGTGATCTAAGGCGCTGGGCGGGGGAAATATCACGTGCTTTTGGTGATGGATTCGACACCTTAGGATGGCTGGAGTTTATTTTTTCATCTTGTAATGGCACCAGAGACGTGGGCCGGCCAATTACCCCTAAATATCGTGATCTGCAATAGCCTAGCCTCGGGCCCCATCATCATATGGGTAAATATGGGACTGTATGTTATTATGCCACACAGTTAATATAAAAAAAAAGTATAACGTAAGGAACTAATGCCTTCCGTACGATGATGTTTTTGTGTTATCCTCCCTACCATGAGGCGATGATAAATATTCACCTTAAGACAGCTGCCCGTAGTGAAAGGGTTGATGATGGCCTGTTTGTAAAGTCTTTCCTAAGCCGACGAATTTTGTGGGACAGAAATAAAAGTGAGGATTGAAATGTGAGAAAATTTAATGAAGCATAAGCCACAGTGAGCGGTGCCACGGGCATTGGGTACTGCTGGCGTGGCATAATGTGGCTGGTCAGTGTTGCGAGGATTCTGATAATATGCCTATTGTGTATTTCTATTTCCCTGTTTTTCAATCTTACCAACCCAATGTGAAATAATAGGAATAAAGTGATGACGGTGATGGTGATGATACCTGGGAATAATCATGTTGCTTCACGGTTGACGCTATGACAGTCCCCATGGAATGTGAAGGAGTTAACAGGCAGTACTATATTGTGCTTAGTGAGGTGTGGTAGCCGATTCTAGGCTACCATATTACAGAACATTCATGGGTAAGTGACCACCGTACGACCCTGGAGGCATAAAAAAAAAAAAAAAAATCCCTCTCACGGATTCGAAATGATAAGCGCCAAATCTGTTTGGCATCCTTTACCACTGGACCACCACGCGTCTCCGTAAAGGACATGAGGGTGAAAAAAAAAAAAGAAGAAGCAAACCCAATACTAACATGAGTGACATTTGAACTGAGAGTCTTTTAACCCGATTTGAGTAAAGAAAAAAAAGTGTTGTTACACGCAGAACAACACCCACCAAACACTGATCTCAGGCAGTGCTGTAAAAGGTAATATTGATGTTTACTACCATCAGATGATTTTGTTTAGCTTAGGGCAGACTTCTCACTATGATGGCCTGGTAGATACTGGTCCTATGCTTTTCAGATCGAGGGGCCTCTCTACCGATGATTAAAATCGCCTTGAGGTAGCCAAAATGAATAAGAAAGTCCTCGCAGTGAATGGATTAAAAAATATATAATTCCGGGGTTCGAGACCAGACGAAACAAACTCGGCAATTTCACTGTTCAGGTATTCCGTATTTTCATTCACCCATTTAGTACCAATATTATTTTTTATTCTTTTCTTGCAAGCGATAGGGTATTTTTCAAAACTTGGGTGAAATCCATTTGCACAGAAGATGATAACGTCTCCCTTAAAGCCTCGTACACACCAAGATACAAAGTCGCGCAACATGGTCTCTGGACTGTCTCGCATCTGTCTCAGAAAAATCTAAATTTGTCACGCAACAGTCGCTAGACATTGTCTCTGGATCACGTACACAGTAAGATACTTTATCCAGCAAAAGTCGCGCGACGATGTCACTAGGCTGTTGGGCGACTGTTTCAGGAGAATCCAAATCTGTCGCTGGACAGTTACGCGACAGTCCAGAGACAAGATACAAGTTGCTCGGTGCGGAGGGATTTGGCAACGGATGACTATTTTTTTTTTCTTTTTTTTTTTTAAGGTTCGCATTTACAGATGCACGCCTCCTGCTATAAGGCGTCAGTATTCACACATTTTTACATTATTTATGCATAACAGCTGTAGATACATTGACTAATCAGAAGTATATGGTTCTATCCTAAATAATTATGGAGTATATTTATATACTTTAATTTTGCATAAAAGTTATACATGATCGTTGAAAGATTATACTGTATGTGTATGGGTCTGTCCTAAAAATAATTATGGTATATTTACACGTTTTACATACGTCATTGAAAAATTATGTTTACGTATATGGTTCAATCATGACATAATTATTAGCTTTAGTGATTCCACTTTTGATTTTGTCAATTATTCTTACATATTCATAGATAGATAGATAGATAGATAGACAGAGATATATAGATAACTAGCTAGATAGATAGGATAGATAGATAGATATTCGTCCATAAATATATATCTTCACATGTACATTTTGCCTGTGACTAGAATATCACTTCTTGTGTTTCATATGACAAATGTTGGTTGTAAACTGATATTTCAAAATTCACATGGTGGATGGTTCAGTCACGGAGGCTCAGTTGCCGCCTAGCTTTTGATGAGAGAGGTGCTACACGCTACAATATTTATTTTCAGTTTAATTGATTAGCATATGGTCAACTGAAAAAACACTTTCTCTGACTGAGACACTACATGCAACTCCTTGTTTGCGGGATGTGACGCGACAAAGTAGCTGGACTGTCTCTCGATTGTCTAGCAACAGTCTAGTGAGAGAGTAGCAGAAATGTCTAGCGACCTTCTCGCAACAGTCTCTAGACAATCCAGAGACAAAGTTGCCTTGTCTCCAAAGTGTCTCTGGACTGTCGCCCGTCTGTATCTGGGTTGTCTCGCGACAGTCGAGATACATAGTCGCTCGACTGTCGCTAGACTTTGTATCTCGGTGTGTACCGTTATAGCTCGGTGGTTAGAGGTCTCCATTATAACATATTGTATTTCATTCCTGTTCCCGTCAAACGATTTCATTCAGCTTAGGGGAGGACTTTCGTACGGCAGGGCATAAAGAGACTTCATTAACTCCTTTACCTCGACAACTTTAGTACCGTACTTTATTCTTACTGCCACCAGAGAATCTTATTTAGTTTAGGAAAGGTCTCCTATGATGAAGAGGATATTAAAATTTTACAGTGGTATGACGGTTGTTGTTACAGTGCTGACTAATCATTCGTAGATCATATACACAGTTAAGCTATGTCCTGGCCTGCGAATAGTTGTTGGATGATAACATTATACCAGTGATTCGTAAAATGGGTTGGTAGGATGCAAGGTCAGTGGAGAATGGTGTCAATAATTATTTTTTTTTTTTTTAATTCGTGGAAACACATTTCCTTATGTACTCACGCACATACACCGTGTGTGTGTGTGTGTGTGTGTGTGTGTGTGTGTGTGTGTGTGTGTGTGTGTAAAAACTCGAAAGACCACTCATCTACAATATTTACATTTTCCTTTTTTTCTTTTGTCGCACCTAAATGCTCATGGTACTGAATAATATAGCAGCTGTCTAGACGTGGATTAAGAAATACCACTATAAACAGCAGAAGTAAGTTTTTCTATTAAATATAAGTTGAAAGAGCTTTTACCTTCCCTTCTCTTATTGGGCAGTTGGTCGTGAAAAGAAATATAGTATGTTCCTGGAGTAGCACAGGATAACAGCTACATACGTGTAACTAAATTTTTAACTAAGTCGAATGTCTCATTTTATTATTGTGATAAAAATTTAAGTGCTTCAGTGTGATGACGTATTATGATTTTATTCTACTACGACATGGTATTAATTAACTTGCTGGAGGCGTCGTGTAGTGGTGGGATTAATGGAGGCTATGTATCCTATGGAAAAAAAAAAAAAAAAAAAAAAAAAAAAAAAAAAAAACTGACAGCGCGCGCGCGCGCGCGCACACACACACACACACACACACACACACACACACACACACACACACACACACACACACACACACACACTCGCGCGCGCGCGCGAGCAGACTACAGCCTAGTCAAGTAAATTGACTTCAGGCTTCGAATCGTGTCCTTCAAAGGCATTAAAACAGTAGACAGCAATCCCCAAACCTTCGTGTCTGTCTCTCTCTCTCTCTCTCTCTCTCTCTCTCTCTCTCTCTCTCGTCTCGTACTACTGTTAGGGATATATATATAGATAGATAGATATAGATATAGATATAGATAGGTAGATACATAGATAGATAGATAGATAGATATTTTTTTTTTTTACAGTAGAAGACAGCAGCTTGGTGTAGGATTTTTCTAAACAAACACTTGGATATCTTGAATTTTTCCCTTATACTGTATTAGGAAGCCTTTCAGGCCTAATCATTACAGTGAAATACAGAATACAACCTGCAGGAAATACACTCCAAATCACCCTGTGAAGATAGAAATTTTAATTACTTTTAAATCTGAAGCTAGCGGACTTTTGCTTCAAGGAACAATATTATGGTCATGGATTCTATCTTGCAAATGGAAATAGGGCGTTTACGAAGAAAGATCGTAATGGTGGAACAAAGACTGATGTCAAGTCCGCCTTCACTCGCAAAGCAAATACTAATACAGTGAAGAAAGTATCAGCAGTGAACAGAATTAGGAAGCGACCAGAAAACGGTTAGAATTGGGTAATACTGGGCAGGCTGATTTGGAGGCAACTGCAAAACTTTGTACTTGTGGGAGAGAAGGCTGCGGAATTTTGCTTATTAACTAAGTGAGGACTTAGCCTAAACCTACTGAATAAAGCAGATGACAACACAGAACAAATGAATCAAAATTTCACGAGAAGCAGCTCTACAAGTAGGAGGCAGGAAGTCCTGTAATAATAAGGGTAAATTTTCAAAAGGTACAGAGGATTTTCCAAAGAAAATAAAGAACATGACTGGAATGACAACAAAAAAGATCACACAAAAGCAGCTTGACTAGAGAAAGCATCAACAAGAAAAATAGAGACATGAAAGCATAGCAAGAGTAGAGTGATTGACAAAACTTATGAAATGGAAAAATCCGGTTAGTAAGTAAACTAAAGAATGTTATGGAAAAACGGGATTGCTCGGAAAGACTGTCATGAAAAAATAACAAAATATTGGATGTATAGTAATCAAAATAGCAAGTGATTTTTATACGGAACTTAAAGACGTGATAAATGATAGGAGATATTGTTGATGAGAGAAAAGGCTGATACAGAAATTATCAGCATTAGATTGGAAGAAAACAAAAATCCTTGATTGAAAACGTGTAGGGGATGACGATATCTCCATCACTTTTATTAAGGATGCAGATGATTTTGTATTGTAAGAACTAGCAAAACTGCGTATGAAATGCTGAAAAGTAAAAACAGCCCCCAAATCATTAAAAAAATAATTTATCATATCATAAAAAGGTGACACTGCTTCTTAAACTTCTGGGAGGGAATCGTCCATTGTATTCTGGCTAAAACCAAACGATTTTATCCGCCAGTGAGAAACCTCCTGATGTCCGAGGTTGAACTATCTAAAAGGATTAACAAGCAACATGTCTTCTTCCTCTTGTGTAAAAATTATTACAAAAACCCTACCCAGTCGAATTAGTCATACACCAAAAGCAAGCCGGTCAAAAGAATAAACCAGATTTCATAGCGGCTATTCAACAGTACACCATATTTCAAGTTATCAAACAATTAATAAAAGTTCAGATCACGAACCTATATCCATGTCATTTACTGATTATGAGAAAACATCTGATTCACTTGAAACAGTAGCAGTGATTAAAACAGTTAGAAAACAAGATGTAAAAGAAACTTACGTTGAACTGGTAGGAGATGCTTACAGAGATAGCACTGCTGCCATGAAAATAAAATTACCCAGAATTACCAATGAAGAGAGGTGTTAGACCTGCTTAGAAGACGTTTTAAGAAATTTAGGTTGTCATGGAAGAGAGTTTCGTAGAACGATGAGCAACTGAACAGTCTTTGTTTGTTTATAAAATTGTAAATCATTCGGAAGAAGAAATGATAGTTGATTTGAGGAGGCACAGTCCAATAGTAGGACTGACGATGAATATGAAGAAGGCGACAGTTATGTGTAATAGTAATGTTTTAGCAGATTACGGTGAAAAGAGATGACGAAGATTTAGATTTTACTTACAACTGACGAATACATATAACTAAAGCAGGCAAGTGAGACAGTCCCAGTTCCTGACTACAAATTCAGGCGAAGAATAGGGATAGGATGGAGGGATTTAGGTGAACAGTGAATCATCATGAAAGATAGGAGACGGCCTCTAGCTTAAAAGAATTGGTTTCAAAGCCATTGTATACTTCTTGTTCTAATTTAAGGAACAGAAACCTTGGCCAGTGTCAGTAAAGACTTTGAAAACTAAAACTTGCTCTCAAAGTAACAACGTTCCAAGAAGCTGCATGTAACTCCAAAGATCAAGGACTATCTCACGGTGTTGATGATGATGACTTCCCTCTCTCTCTCTCTCTCTCTCTCTCTCGGCCTTGCCTGGTTTCTGCTGTGTGTCCAGTATAGTGATATTGTGCTGGTGTCAGACCCCAGCGACACACACACACACACACACACACACACACACACACACACACACACACACACACACACACACACACACACACGCACGCACGCACGCACGCACGCACGCACGCACGCACGCACGCACGCACGCACGCACGCACGCACGCACGCACGCACGCACACACACACACACACACACACACACACACACACACACACACACACACACACACACACACACACACACACACACACACACACACACACACACACACACACACACACACACACACACACACACACACACACACACACACACACACACACACACACACACACACACACACACGATATTACGTGGGGGATGGGGGAGGAAGGGGAGAGGGGGAGAAGGTAGATGGATTAGGTGGAGGACAGGGGAGTGGGGGAAGGGAAAGGGGAGAGCTGGGAGAAGGTGGGGAGGAGGTGAAAGGGTAGCGGGAGGGGAGATAGGGAGATAAGATAACTTGGAGAAGGATTATGGAAGAGGAAAAGGAGAGGGGAACGGTGAGAAAGGAGGAGAGGAAAAGGGGTAAGGGGAAAGTTGGAGGTGGGGAAGAAGGAAGGGGAAGAGAGTGAGAGGGGGAGGAGAGGTGGGGCTGGAAGGGAAGGGTGATGATGGGGAGAAGATAATGAGAGGGGAAAGAGAAGGGAAGGAGAGAGATAATTAAGAAAGTGGAAGGGGGAAGGCTTGAAGAGTAGAGGAGGAGGATGATGATGACGATGAAGATGAGGAGAGAAGAGAGAGAAGAGGAGAGGCAAGGAGCGGGAAGAAGAAGGTTAATAAAAGAAGACAAGAAAATTAACTGGGAAAGGATTGGAGAGAAGAGTGGAGGATATAAAAAAGAAAAAATGAGGAAAAGAAGCGGGTAGGAAAGTGGAAGAGCAAAGCATGGGTAAGGAAAGGCAGGGAAAAGGAACAGGAACAGAGATGGGGAAAGAAAAATAAGTGAAACGAGAGACAAGGGAGGGAGAAAATAGAGAATAGTGAGAAAGAAGAGAAAGAGGTAGGAGAGAGAAGAAGGAGGTGGAGGGAAAATATAGAGAAGTAAGCGTGAGGGAGAGCCAAGAGGATTAAAGGAGGAAGGAAATTGGAAGATGAGGTGGGAAGGAGACAAGAAAGAGGAGGGTGAGAAAAGGCATGTAGGGAGAAAAGAGAAGGGAGAGGGGGGGGGGAGGACGCCCGAGGAAGAGAGGGATAAGAGAAGAGAGGGGCAAGGGAAGGTGGAGCGAGAGAGACAGGGAAAGGAAAAGAGGAGGGAGGGAAGTGGGAGAGACTGTGGAAAGATGGATAAAGGAATGTGAAGTGTGAGATGGGAGGTAAGGGAGAGAGGAATGGAAGGAAGGGTTGAGGACAGCGCAGAAGTCGGAAAAGAAAGAAGAAAGAGAGAGGGAGAGAAGGAGAAAAGAAGGAGGACGGATGGCACTAATGAGGAAGAAAAAAATATAAAGTAAAGGCAGGTCGAGGAAAAATGTAGCGAGGGTTTGTCATGCCAGCGGGGTTGAAAAAGAAAACGGACACGGAGAAAAAATCTTAATTAGCTGAACAGGATAAACCTAAATCTTTCTAAGAGGGAACAGATAAGAGAATTGTAAAATATTAGTACTGATAAAAGCCACATTTCTCACATCAAGAGAATTATTGTAAAGAGAGAATTTATTATTAAATTGATCAAAATAAAAAAAATCGAGCAAAAAAAATTAGTCATTATACTCGTACAAGCCACACCCACAAAAATTCACAACACAAAAATGATGAAAAACTACGATTTAATGAGCATAAATTATCATTAGCTAAATTATCAAAGCGACGCAATCATTAAAAAACGATGAAAAATATAAGAAAAAATCCAGTGTAAAATATAGTAATACTGTTGTGTTTTGTGTGATATGCCGAGCTTTGTTGGCGCATGGTTGTCCCTTATTGTCCACCTGCTGGATATGAACTATGTTAGGCCAGCGTTTGCCCTTTTAACACCTTCATTACGGGGGCTCACTCTAAGCAGAATGAAAACAGTTCATTCCATTTTATACAAAACGGAGAAATAAAGGCTGAGCCAAGTAAAAATTATCTTCCCAGAAAAAGAAAAAAAGTAAAAAATCAAGGTCCTTTCGTATTGAATATTTCAGCCCGTGGACTTTTTTTTATCTTGTCTTCTCCAGACGATTTTAATTAGCTTGGGATAGACTTTTCGACCTGGAAGAGTTTATTACAGCCTTCATTAACTCTTTGAACACTACAACGGTCTTCTGAGCTGGGCAAAATCGTCTGCCATCAGTAAGAATTAACTTTAAGAAATACATCATCATACCGAAGGGGTCAAGGCCGCTGTGTAATAGAGGGTTAGAAACGGTCATCCTTCATCGGGTATGGCCGAATGGAAGCAGACTTGAAATAAGGAGGAGCAGTGCAATATGAAAAAGGCACAATGTCAGCATGGAAACACAAAAATGAACAAAAATAATGTCGTGTTGAAAATGATCTTGGCGACTATTTCTGAGAGATCTCCATTACTGTGAATGAAATTATCTATCTGTCTGTACCCAGACTTCTTAATTCCGTAAGGGGTGGCCACAAACATAATCCTCCATGTCGCCCTGTCCCTTGCCATTTTGCTGCCCTCCCCCCAGCTTACATCCCCCTCTCTCAGATACCTCTCTACTCCATCCCTCCATCTCATCCTCGGTCTCCCCTTCCCTCTTCCCCCTCCACCTCACTCACATACACTCTTCTAGTTAGTCTTTCACTCTACATCCTCTACACATGACCAAACCATCTCAGTGTATTAATCGCCTAACGCTTTCTATCACATCCACAGTCCACTTCCACTCCACACTGCTCCTTCACTTCCTCATTTGTCACTCTGTCTCTCCACGTAGATCCACATGTTCCTCTCAAATAATTCATTTCCACTGCTGTCACACTTGACTTGTGTCCTTCCAACTAGGTCCAAGCTTCGCTACCATACGGTAGAGTGGGGATCACAATATTGTCATGCAGCGTCTTATTTTACTTCCATGCTCACTTTCCTATTTCTTATCACTGCCTTCAGTGAACCAGCAACCTTTCATCCCTGCTGTACCCTTTCAAGCACTTCATCCTCCAAATATCCATCCTTACTCATCACGCTACCTAAGTACTTAAATGCACTCACACTATCCACTTCCTCCTCATCCAGACATTAAGTGACTTCATTTCTCTCGAAGACCACAACTTTACTCTTCCCTACATTCACCTTTAGATTCTATATCTTACACACTCTCCCAAACATTCATCAAGCCTTGCAGTTCCTCTTCCTTTTCACTTAACAATACAGTATCATCTGCAAACAACAGAACAGGAAGTTTCCAAACGCTGCCCTCTCTCATTAGGGCTGCTCCAGCATCCACTGCTCTACTTTGTATTTATTTTATAATTTCGTCCATTTCCAAATTAAACAGCGATGGATACGTGACATCCCAATTTCAGTCCAACATGCAGACTGATAAATTCACTTAGTTCACGATCCACACGCATTGCATCCCTAGTGCTCTCATACATACTCTTCACAATATTCATCAGCTTCCCATTCACTCCACATATTGCTTATATTTTTCACATTCCTTGTCTGTCCACTCTGTCATATGCTTTCTCCAAATCCATGAAGCCAGCATACAACTTCTTTCCCTTCTCTAGATTCTTTTCCATTATACGCCTTTGAATGAGTACCTGATCTACACGACGGCTTCCCTTCCTGAAACCTCCCTGTTCTCCAACTAATTCCTCTGTTATTTCCCTAACTCTGTCAATAAGTATCCTACCATATACATTTCCCATTACACTAAGAAAACAAATGCCCCTATGAGTACCACTCACTTCTTTTTCCCCTTTTCCTTTTGCACAGGGTAACAGTTATACATGACTTCCAATCCTCCGGGACTTTACCTTCCCCCCAGGCCAATCTGCACATCTTCCACATCCGTTCTATTACAATCTTTCCCCCATGCTTCAGCATTTCACCACACACTCCATCAATTCCTGGGGCTTTCCTCATTTTGACTTTCTTCATTGATTCCACTGCTTCCATCTTACTGATCTCTTCCTCTCTTCTCATCTCCCTCCTTCTCCTAGCCATTCCTTAGCCACCTACACTAGCGTTATATTCATTCTCAATGTTCCTTATAGTGTTCTCTCCATCTATTCACTTTTTCACCCTTCTTCACTAGTAATTTACGATTTTTATCTTGCACTCTTTTACTATCTTCATTATCACTTTGTTTTACTCTCTTAACCTCCTTCCAGAACATTTTCATACATTTCGTTTTCTTTACACTCAGATTCCTTCTAAACTCCTCAAACGCTTTCTTCTTATTCTCGTTTACCGTACTATCTTTTCACCTCTCTCGTCTTCACTGCATATAACTCTTTATTCCGTCTCTCAACTTCGTCCATGCCTCTGCTTCCCATCCATTCACTGTATGAAATTAACTGACTGTAATAAGAACACAGCGAGCAAATCTGTCATCATCTCTACACCTCCTGTGGACGCTAATCACTGAACCTTGAAAATAGTGGCCAGACGAACTAGGAGAGTGTATTAGAGTGAGGCGGCTGGAAGAAGATGTCGACAGAGTACGAGGTTGAGTGATAAAGTGAGAGAGTACATAAGGGTGGATGGTGTGTCGTGGGAAGAGGTCGTTACAAAATACGGACAGCCGCACATGGAGGTCCCTTTTTCGAGGCCAGTCCGTACGAGATGCGGCATCATATAGAAGATGGACAGATATACTGTGTGAAGTCCTGCCGAAGGATAACTCATTCCCCAAAAGCAGAGTTACCAGCTCCTTTAGCGTTCACAATGAGTTAGTGGTTGCTGCCCATGAGGGACAGTGACAAGGGACAAGGCTGTGATTCCACCAGGGTGATCGGTAATATCCTCTTCTTTACCAGGATGTCTTACTCAGTTTGCTCTTGTTACCTCCAGGCGATTTTAAACAGCACCGAGAGCGCCGCAGTACTGATGGGTAATATCCGACCAGCTGAAGGGTTTGACCCATTCAATACGATGACATCTTTTTTACTTTGTTCATCCAATCAATGGACGATATTGTCTTGTCAACAAAAGACTTATCCAACTGAAGGGGTTAGACAGAGCTTTCATTAACCCGTCTCACTAGTACAGGTCCTGTCTAAAATGAATAATCAGGTGGTAGGATAATTACAATAAACAAAAATTTGATCGTCGTGAGGGTGTCATGGGAAAAAATGGGGAAACTGAGGTGTCCCTCGTCTTTAAGTACGCCTCAAAGTCCCGATAGCAGTCTGACAATTAAAAAACTAACTCTGTCCATTAACTCCTTGAAACAGGTGACACTTTGTCATTTTTCTGATGCCTTCAGACGATTTTATTCCTCTGAAAATGGGACTTTTCCTACCTGAGGGGCAAGATATAACCTTCATTAACTCCATCTCAGCTTGAACCCATCCTAAACTGAATAAAGCCATCTGGAGGCAGCAGGGACAAAAAGGCGCAGGCAACCTAGTTCACTAAAAGATAACTGCAACTGCACATTAATCTCTTCTCGAGAATGCTCTTTCTCAGTTTATTTTTCTCTCACCAGACACTTTTATTGAACTTTAGATGGATCCCTTGTAGTGAAGGGATGGATTACGGCCATATACAGTCTCTTCAATTCAAAAAGTTTCTCCAAAGCTGAATAATATTGCCTGTTTATATATACTGTAGTAGGATTAAAGTTGGCAAGACGTCCTCATGATGTAAGGATCAAAATACGAAGGCAGCTTTGTCCATCAAAAGACGTCGGTAACAGTCCAATCTCTCCACCAGAAGTTGTGGGTAACTGTCCATTCTCTCCAACAATCATTTCTGACAAGAAAACAAAATTAACAAGTTCAACACAGTGCCTCTTTAACGTTTATTTTTTTCTTGCTAACATCACACGACTTTACTCAACTTTGGGAAGGTCTCTTGTAATGAAAAAATTACAGTCACTATTTCTTGGAGTAGTGGTAAAAACGTGATATTAAAGGCAACAACGTACTGAGGGGCATAGGAGAATAAAATCATAAAAAGGAGAATAGGAGTCACCCACACAACAAAACAGTCCACCAACGCAAATCTCCCAACACGGTAGCACGAAAGACAGGTAAAAATAAGAGACAGGGAGGGAGGGAAAAAAGAAGTGAGAAATGGGAGGAGATGTAGGAACGAGAGGTAGGAGGGAGGAGACAGGGCGAGGAAAAATCAGGTTTACGCCCGTTTACTTAATGGCTTCTCCTATAAGCTCGCGGAAATTGGGAGATTTTTTTGAGGGCGAGGGAAGGAGGGAGGGGGAGAAGGGAGGGAGGAAGGGGGAATGAAGGAGGGAGGGAGGGGAAGGAAAAAGACGTGAAATATGTGGGTGTTGTTTAAAGTGGTAGGGCCCAGGTGGAGGAGTGTGGGAGGAGGGGAGAGGGGGGTTGTTTTTATGATGAGTTGGAGACTTTGATTTTGCTACTTGTTACACTCCCCCACCCCTCTCTCTCTCTCTCTCTCTCTCTCTCTCTCTCTCTCTCATATTCTATTCTAATCGTCTTTCCTCACCACCTTCCCTATCTCTCTCTTCTCCCTCATTTCCTGTCTATATGTCTCCCTAACTCTCCCGCCTTCCATTCCACCACTGACTCTCTCTCTCTCTCTCTCTCTCTCTCTCTCTCTCTCTCCCCCGTTACACACACACACACACACAATTCCTAACCAAACCCAATTTCTTATCTCCGGTGCTGGGGAAGTGTGCAGAGTGCTATCAAACTTACGAGATGCTCCTCCTACAAAGTGTCTGGTGTCTCCCTCTCCTCCTCAGTCTCTCATCAAGCTCCCACTCTGCTGTTGAAAGGAAGAGAACTAAATTTGGCGTGTGTGTGTGTGTGTGTGTGTGTGTGTGTGTGAGAGAGAGAGAGAGAGAGAGAGAGAGAGCGAATGAAACCAAAGGCTGAGACTAAAATTTATCTCCACCAGTTTACGTATAACAAAGAAAGGCAACATCTCACTTTAGCCATTTTGAGATGCCTGTACACACATTTTTTTTTTTTTTTTTTACACTGGGGCTCGTCAGGTGGATCAATGGCTAAGGAAGGGAAGGGAAGCTGGTGGTGAACATTAGCATCTCATTATAATGGTGATATATAAGAAAATAGAAAAACTGTATTCCACCTAATAAAAACTTCTGGATGGTCTGTAGAATTAGGGGATAAGTAAATTGCGTGGATATGTTTCGTTGTAGACTAACGGGGCTTCCGGTACAAGAGCGTAGGGAACATTTGAGTCAGGGAACACGAGATGAAGTGAGGTCGTCAAGCGTGTACTAGCGACACCCACCTTGGCTTGCAAAAGAGCGCAGAGAAAGTAGCAGGGTACATAAAATGGGGTGTTGACAGTGGCCTCAGACAAATGGGTCTCGCTGAGGACAAAAGGTGAGGCTGTGAGGAGAGGTGATACTCCACTGAGAGGATGGGAGGAAAGGCAACGAATACTGGAGAAAATAATGGAATCTGGCCATATGGAGAGGGTAGAGAATGAGAGACCGACTAGAAGAGTATACTGTATGTGAGTAAGGTGAGAAGGTCAAGGATGAGATGGAGGGATGGGGTGGAGAGAAGTATGTGGGAGGGGGAGGGGTGAGTTAGAGGGAGGGCAGCCTAATGCCAGAGGACAGGGCAATATGGAGACGATTTGTCTGTGGCTATTCCTTACGAACTTAAGGCGTCTGGCTATAGATAGACAGACAGACAGGCTGTATCAGACACAGGTCCAGGACATCACCAGGGCAGTAGCCACTGATGATGACATTGTTGATAGGCTACTCTGAGAACTTCGGTTCCTGTCCACGTAAGCCTAAGATGCTTCCTAGCACTGCTTCCTTAGCGATTTATTTTGCACATTACACTTTCCTGCTCTCAGTTATGTTACTCTTGCCTTTTTCATTGCCAGTATAGACTGCATAAGTACCATACAGTACTATGCACCATCAACGTGCCATTTGCAGAATTTAACTTGGTAGAAGAAGTTGATAGACTGCCTCCTTAACTAACCAGAAAAAGGCCCTAAAAGAGTGTTATTCAATCCTATTATGAATACTTCTGAGCGGTCTGCGAAAGCGTATAGGTTAGCACGATGTAAGTTATCAAAGGAAAGTGTAGCACCATACTAGAGAACCTCAACGTAATTCAGACACCGAGAAAAGCCAGGAAAGGAGAATAGTCAGGAGATGAGGTCATAAAATCTGGAAAAATGGAAAGCCCTGCTCTCCCTGTCACCAGCTTTTCATCGTGGTGGAAAAGTACTGCCCTGTTCGACTGGAATAACAGTCCCTAGCCTAAAAAGGAGAGTGATATAGTGTGGTAACTGAGTTCAACCCAGTTCTTTCTCTCTCCCCCCCCCTGTCCTTCACTTCTCCCCCCCCCTCTCTCTCTCTCTCTCTCTCTCTCTCTCTCTCTCTCCCCCAACCCTTCCCCAAAATTAACTCTAGGAAGTTTTTTATTGTATTTCAGGTAATGTTAATGAGGAAGCCGCTGGGAATCAGTCGTTGACCTGGAAATAGGCTAATATAAGGACTTGATTCTAAGGTAAGGATGTCCAAATGCTGCCGTATTTTGGTGTTTTCTGTCTGTCTATCTGTCTATCTATTGCCAGACGCCATATTCCCTCAAGGGGTGGCCGTTTGACTTTGTTATTTGTTTTACGGGGAGGGACACTAACCCTCCACCAACCCACTTGCTGACACGTAGGGAGCACTTATGGTTTGGTTATATGGTTACCACCCAGTGCTGTAAATGGTTTCTTGGCTTACAGGAAACCATTTGGCTTGTCACTCAATGGAAAGCCATCTGTAAAGGAAAGAAAAGGAAAAAAATGATCGGATCTTGAATTTGGCTCTCTCTTGTATTTTGTTTTTCTCTTGGGAGGAACAATAATTGCGGGCTCGTGGCCTTTGGTTCCTTCTTCCTCGCATAAAAAAAAATAAGAAGTGACAGGAAAGATGGGAGAAATAGGAAGAGAGGAGGGCAGGCACAGAAAAAGAATGATAAAGGCTAAGGAAGAAGTAGGCAGCACTACATCAAGTGAGTGGATGATTGTCGCCATGGGCGTTTCTGGACACTTTACGAGTATCAGGACACTGCTAGTAGGTTCGCATATTTGTTTTCCTTCTTCTGCTCCTGGCTTATTCACTGATATAGTACACACCTGTATATTGATGATGATGATGATAATAATAATAATAATAATAATAATAAGAAGAAGAAGAAGAAGAAGAAGAACAAAAACAAAACTTTCCTGACAGTGACATCAGCCCCTCATGTCTAACTCTCTGGTAAGTTAAATCTAGTGGTCTGGATGAAGCCGGGCCAAAATAAATAATAGGATCCCGTACCATAAGGCTTATCTGATGGTAATTCTGGATCCTTTAGTTAGATTTCTTTCTTAAATTTGTTGTTGTTGTAACCCCAGGCTTATCTCGTTGTGTAGCCAGTGGATCGCAGGAAATCGGCGACTTCGACTGGTCACTCTTCTGTTGAGGTTATGTTGAAGGACTGCCTGTGATGTGATAGTGTGGTGCATGTGGTGAGTGAGATGTGGTGTGGCAGGCTGATATGCAGTGTGAGGAAAGTGAATTGTTGAGCTGTTTTTTGTGTTGGTATTGCAGCAGAGAAGGGTGTTGACTTTATCGCAGTCTGGCAAGGTGTACTCGTGTCTCTGTGGGTAGGGAATTTGTGAGAAGTGTATGTCTGGTGGTATGCTGTTTGAGTGGATGCTTTGGATAGTTGTGGTGGCTATGTTTTATGCATGTGTTTGTGAATTGTAGTGCTGGGTGGAGGAGGGGTGGATGTTGCTGAGATTGCTGTTTAGTGCTTGGCTTTTGTTTGTTTCCTGCTCTTGTGTGGACGGGGGTGATGCGACATGGATTACACGGGTGGAATGGGTCTTGAGCAGCAATGAACTTTGTACCTCTCAAATTCAGTGATCATTGAGTGGAAGTATTTTTGTTTCTTGATGAAAGTGATTTGTATTTGTGGTTTTGGTGCATCATGCTATTATTCTATTAACTAAATATTTAGATAAACGCTCGGCTTTATCTGGAATGCAGTATATTGTCTAATCGTGCTGGAGGAGTACTGGAGCTTTTATAACGTCTCCAGCTCTATGGGCATCGAAGCTGAATAAAATCATCTAGCAGCAGCAAAAATAAATAAAAAAATAAAATAAATAAATAAATAAATCCGTCCTCTTATTGTAGGGATTCCTGGAGAATATATCAGTCCCCTTCAATACGATGGGATTCTCCTTAAAAAATTTCGTCTGGCTGTTGCAAACATGGAAGTATACAGAAATCCCCTGGAATTGAAAAGGGTCGGGCTTTGCAGAGAGGGTAGGGTTGTTGGGAAACGGTGAAAGAGACCGAGGACGAAGTGGTGATTTAAGGTGCTAAAATACCTGCCAGGTAAGGCAGAATCGTGTGTCGCGGGAAGAGGGGACGTTACTGAGCTGGGAGAGAAACGAACAAGAAGTCCTACAGTTAACGTCACCTTTCACAGGATCCCGTGCCAAGTAACAGAGAAAACTATAAAAACAAGTGGGTTGTTTGGGATATGCACAGGCAAAGAAACAGACACTTGTGGAAAGCTAAAAGACAGAGACAGGTAGAGGGGTAGAAATAAACAGGTGGGTAGATATGCAGGTAGATAGAGATAAAGAGACAGATAGATCTATGTATAGCACTCTATCCTTAACTAATATATGATCGGATCTTGAATTTGGCTCTCTCTTATATTTTGTTTTTCTCTCTGAAGGAATGGTTTTGCGGGCTCGTTGCCTTTGGTTCCTTCTTCCTCACATAAAAAAAATACATACATACATATATATACATTATATACCTATGGTATATAGATAGATAGATAGATAGATAGATATGCAGATAGATAGATAGATATACGATATACATGAATATATACATAGAGAGAGAGAGAGAGAGAGAGAGAAAGTAGAGTTAGAAAGATTTTTTTAACCGAAAACGAAGGTAAAGTTTGTTGAAGAAAGGCGATCAGGAAGTAAAAAGGCAGACAAATAGACAGACAGACAGACGGACACACCGATACATAGACCGATACAGGCAGAGAGACGGACATAAAGACAGGCAGGTAAAGGGAGCCATAAAGATAGATACAGGTAGATAAACATAGAGATAGATAGAGAGGGAGGGTGGACTGATGAGGCAGGATTGGTTATGCAGATCTGATCCCCCCGCAAAGCCAGAGAAAATTGAATATCTATTTTGCTCATATTTTTTGTATTAGCATTGATCTCCCTTCCTTCAGCACACACACACACACACACACACACACACACACACACACACACACACACACACACACACACACACACACACACACACACACACACACACACACACACACACACACACACACACACACACACACACACACACACACACACACACACACACACACACACACACACACACAGTCTAATAATACCTTCATCTCCCTCCCTCTTGCCACATCTCCTCCCACACAATAGTCTCCCCTAGCTCCCAGACACCCCACCTGTCCTCCCCCTGCTTTCCCACTTTCTTTTTTCCTCCACCTTCCTCCCCTTCTTTCCTCCCCATCTGCCTTTCTCTCTTCTCCGCTTACCACCCCGCCCCTCTTTCTCTCCTCTTGTTCTTCACTTCCTTCACGTTTCCCTCCTTCTTCATTTCCCACATCATTACTTTCCGTTTTCCTCTCCCTTTTGCTCATGACATCCCCCATTTTCTCCATTTTCTATCATCATTTCCACATCCAATTTTTCCTTCTTCATTTTCTTTCCTCTCCATTCTTCATTATTTTCCTCCATACTGTCCTGCCTATGCTTCTCTTTCTTCCCTCTCCACTTGCTCTCCTCATCCTAGCTACTTTCTTTCACCCTCTACGTTTATTCTTCGCCTCTCTACATCTTCTCTCCTTTTTTCACCTCTGTATCTGCCCTCCTTATTTCCCTTCCCTTTCTTCTTTCTCCAATTTTCTCTCTACCTTTCCTCCTACAATCATCTTTTCTCCCTTCTGTTCCTTCTCCTTACCCATCCATCTCCTCTCCCTCTCCCCTTCCTCCTCATTTTTCCTTCTTTTCCCTTCTCACTTTCCTCAACATCTTTGCTTCTAATTTTCCTCGCCACCCTTTTTTCCCCACTTTCCTCCCTTCCTTTCTTCATCCTCCTCCTCTGCTGTTCCTACCAGCCTTTTTCCATCTTCCTTCTCGTCTTTCTTCCCCTCCTTTCCTCATTCTTCTCCCCTCCTATAAAATTTCCATGACAGTTTTTCTATGCTGCATGATGGTCCTTCTCACTTTTCTCTGCTGGCATCTGCTGGAGGGTCGGGTGGGGGGAGGCAGGAGGAGGGGAGCCAGGAGAGGGGGAGGGGAGTTTTCATGCGTTACTATCCAAATCTTTATCGAACAGTATCAGGTATCGTGGTCATAGCCTTCAAAGTAATTTACAGCCTCGAAAAAGCCATTATGTCTGTTATTATATGCTTTCCCGTATACTCCTTTGTACTTCTCTCCCCACCTCCCTTCCCGTCGTTCTTCACCCAGTAACTTCCTACTTTCATCACTTTTCTTCCACACTTTCCCTCCCCACCTCCTCTCCCCTGTATCCTCACCATCTCATATCCCGGCTTTCCTTCTTGCTTCATCTGACCTTCTTTTCTTCATCCCCACGTCCCTGTACATTCCCCTCCACCCCTTCTCTCCCCACCTTCCCCCCCTACCCCACCCCTCCCCACTTTCCTCTTCCTTTCATCCTTCCCCATTTCTTCTCCACCTGGCTTCCACATTATCTTGATACTCCTTCCCTATTTTCCCTTCCCACTTTCCTTCATTCACCTTCCACCTCCCTTCGCCTTTTCCCCTTCCTTTATACCACCCTCCCCTTATCCCCTTCCCTTACACCTCCCCTCCCCACCTTTCCTCTATATCCTCTTCCTCATCTCCCTTCCCCTCTATCCTCCCCACCTCTCGCTTCACCTTCCGTTCCTTCGTCTTTCACAATTCTTCCCCTGTCGTTCCTAACACTCTCTCTCTCTCTCTCTCTCTCTCTCTCTCTCTCTCGCTTCACCTTCCGTTCCTTCGTCTTTCACAATTCTTCCCCTGTCGTTCCTAACTCTCTCTCTCTCTCTCTCTCTCTCTCTCTCTCTCTCTCTCTCTCTCTCCCCAGCTCCCCTTCCTTCTTCATCCTCCCTTCTCTTCCTTGTTTCCCTTGTCTTCTCTTATATTTATCGTCTTTGTCTCTCTTTCCACATCTCTCCCCAGCTGCCCTCTTTACTTCCCTCATTCCTTTCCTCCCCATCCTCTTCCCCTCTTTCTTCCTCTTAGTGTCCCCCGTCTTCCTCCCCATCTTTCCTCCTCTTTTTCCTCTGCATATTCCTCCTTTCACTCTTCCTCACTTTCATTCTTCATACTCCCTCCCTATCTTTCTCCCCACTTGCCCACCCCACCTCCTGCCTTGTCTTATCTCCCCATTCTTCCCAGCTGTCCCCTTCACTTTCCTTCCCTTTCTTTTCTCCCACCTTTTTCACCCCTTCCTCTTCGTCCTCTTACCTCCCTTCCCCTGCCTTCTCCTCATTTTCCCTCTTCTCCTCCCCAGTCACCTTTATTTTCCACTTTTCTTCCCACATTCCCTCCTCCCATTGCTCTCCCCTTTCCACCCCACCTCTCCTTCCCTCTTTTTTCTGCTCCTTCCTCCCCATCTTCCTTAACTTCCCCGCCTTTCCTCACTTTTCATCTTCCCTTTCCCTCTTTCCTCCTCTTATTCATATTCGTTCCCTCCATCGCTCCCCACATCCTCCCTTCCCACCTTGCCTTTCTCCCCAGCTCCCCTCCTCATCTCCCTTCCCCCGGCTAGACCCCTCCTCAGCGCTGAACTACATGCAAATACCCGCCTTCCTCCCACACTTCACTCTCTCTCTCTCTCTCTCTCTCTCTCTTTCACACACACACACACACACACACACACACACACACACACACACACACACACAGTAGATCCCCAAACCCACTTTCGCGGCTCCTCCTCCTAATGCCATCTTCCATAACATACACAATTTCCCTTCCTCATCCTTCTAACCCTTCCCCCCCCTCCCCTCCCTCTCACCTCACATCTCTCTCCCCTCCCTCTCACCTCACATCTCTCTCTCTCTCTCTCTCTCTCTCAGCTCCACACCAATACCATCAAGTGGAGTGAATATGTTTTGCCAATATCGGTGTTGAAGCAGGATCGGCCCATAATTGAACTTCGGCCTGGCTTAGACACGTTTACAAGGGGTTTGGGGGCTGGGGGGCGTGGGGGTGGGGGTGGGGGGGAGAGTAGTACTGTAGATTGGTTATGGGGGGAGAGGAGTGTGAGAGAGAGCTGGAGGGTGTGTAGGTGCGTGGTGAAGACAGCTGGTTTTGGGTAGATGGGTGAGTGGAGGAGGGGGCAGTGGGTGGAGGTAAATGGGTGGGTGATGGGGTTGGTTGGGGGTTGATGGACGTTGGGTGGGAGGGGAAAGTAGGTGTGGGGTACGGGATAAAGGGTTAGATAAGTGGGTGGATGTGTTGGTTGAGAGTAGATGGGTGATGAGTAGGTGAACGAGAGAAAGAAAGCAGTTGGTAGGTGGCCGCGCAGTATTCATAGACAGGTGGGCAGAGTAATGTGGTGGAGGGAGGAAGGTTGGTGGTAGAGTTGATGGATTATTAGGATGAAGAGATGTGGCAAATAGGTAGGATTGGCGGGTGGAGAAGGTGAGTTACGAGTCGATGAGAGAGTGGGGAACAGGAAGAAGGTGGAATTTAATAGAGATAGCTGGGTATATTGAGAGTAACACGGTGTGTGGGTGGGTAGAGAGGGATGAGGACGGGCACTGATGGATAGATAGATGCGAGGGGGGAGTAGACGGGTTGCTATATGAAGTACGTGAGGTATGCATAGGTTAGTGTGTTACGGGGAGGTCGGTGGTATGGATGAAGAGGAAGGTAGGTGGGTAAATGAGAAGGGTAGGTTTGTATTAATTATTTTGGGAGATGGATAGGTAGCGTGGAAGGTTGAGGGGGAAGGTTGGGAAGAAAGGTAGATGCGAGAGTAGATGACTTGGTGGGTGAAGGAGAAGCGTTGGTCAAGAGTAGCTGAGTTTGAGGAAGCAAGAGATATGAATAGGTAAGTGAGTGGATAACGAGGGGTGTAGAGGGGTGGGTAGGAAAGGTAAGTGGATGGTTTATGGGGTTATAGGTAGGAGAATGGGAGAAGTGGATGGATGGCCAGGTCGGCAGATGGATAGATAACAATGCCAGTCTGAGCAGTGGGTATCTGAGGGGTGCAGGTAGGTTGGGTGAATGGGTAAAAGAGAAGAGCAAGTGGATGGAGGAGAATCGTAGGTCAGAAGTAAATGAGTTTGGATGAGAGATACAGTATAGATAAGGTCAGTGGGTGAAGAGGGAGACTGATCGATAGGTTGGAGGGATTTTTCTTTCAAGGGGAATGATAGATGGGGAGAGTAGTAATGTAGGTGGTTGAAGGAGAATCGATAGTCATGAGTAACTGAGTCTGGTTAGTTGAGGGATGTTGACAGGGTAGGGGGGTTGGAGTAGGACTGTTGGTTTGGTGGGGAGGTGGGAGGGTAGTTAACGAGAGGGATGGGTGGATGGAAAGATATATTTGGGCAGTACATATGTAGGAATGCTGAGAGTAACTGAGTGGGTGAGGGTGTATATATGTTAATTAAGGGCAGGTGAAAGGGAGAAGGGGCTGCGAGTTGAAATGAGTAGATGGGCTAGTATAAGGGGAAGATAGGTGAGAGTAGGTTATAAGTGTAGGTGGGTAGATGGATGGGTGGGAGTGGGTTGTGGGCGTAGGTGTGTAGATGAGTGGGTAAGTGGCAACTAGTTATGGGCGTAGAAGAATGGGTGGATGGGAGTGGAGTGTGTGTAGGTGGGTCGATGAATAAGTGGGGAGGAATGAGTTATGGGCGTAGATGTGTAGATAGGTGGGTGAGAGTGGATCGTGGGTGTAGGTAGGTAGATGGGTGGGTGGGTGGACGGGAGTGGGTCATGAGTGTAGGTGGGTGAATGGGTGAGAGTGAATTATATGTGCAGCGGTGGGAGGGTGAAGTGGGGAGCTGGCAAGTGTAGGTGGGTAGGTGGGTTGGCGGAGGACGGCAGTAAACAAGTTAAGCTGAATATGGGTAACGTATTCATGAGTGAGTGGACAATTAATGTATCATGATCGTGTGTTATAACCTATTGCACTTCACACCAGATGATTTTATTCAGTCGGGTGAGTAATGAATGCCTCGGTGTTAATAATGTGTCCACTCACTCTATGATGGTCGTGTCTTCTGTAGTAGTTTATTCCACCTACCACCGGGCGATTTAATCTGAGTGAGTCATCAAAGCCTGAGAGTGATTAAGGCTGAGATAAGACAGTAGATGTGGGGAGGGGCACGGAGAGAGAAAACTGATTAAGAGTCGTTGTGGACGTGGGAGGAGTAGGTGAATTAACCCCTTTAGCCCGAGGACGTACTATACTTAAGTCTAACCAGTTCCTAAAGTCTCTCTTGAGCTAAGTATGGTAAAATCGTTCGTTGTAAACACGAATGCAATACAGAATACGCCATTGGAGTGAAGTGAAGGAGTTAAACCTGTGAAAGAATTACGTTCATATGTGCTTAATAAAATCGTCAGGCATTACCCAGAAGAAAATACCAAGATTATCAGTACCAAGAGAGACAATTTTTTTTTTTCAACGCCCTGACCGCGTAAGACTTCTCTATATTAAATAAAATCATCGGCAGTCGGTGAAAAACAGTTATCTAAGTTTCAGTGAAAAAGAATTATCTAGGTTAAGTATATATAGGAGTGGAAAAATCAGAGGTATGTACTGTATGTGGGTGGAAGAGGTGGAAATAAGTGTGCAGGTGGATGAATAAATCAGAGTCAGTGGATTAAGGAGTGATATAATGGGTGTGGTGTGGATGTGGGTGCAGTATGGGTGTGGGCATGGTGTGTGTATGGTGTTAGTGCTGGTGTGGTGTGGGTGTGGTGCTGGTGTGAATGTAGTATTTGGCTGGGTGTGGTATGTGTGTGAAATTGTTGTAAGAGAGTACGGATGGTGCGGATGGATGAGGGTGATGTACGAGGGTGTGGGTGTGGTGTGAGGGTGTGGGAGCAGTGTGGTATGTGTAATGTTATGTGGTATTGTGTAAGGTAGTGTGGGTGCGAGAGTGAGAGTTTGGGTGAAGGTGTGTGGAAGTGGTGAGGGTATGAACGAGTGAGTAATTGGATGAAGGGAATGCAAGAGAAAATGATTAGTGGATGAATACTGAGTGGAGGCAGTGAAGTGGATAAGGGAGTAAGTAAGTGGATGCATTGGAGAGTGATGTTGGTGGATGGATGGGTAGGTGAATAAAATGAATGAGTAAATGATTATAGTAAAGGCAGATAATGCATACTTGAATATTTAGAGGTGATAGGACTGAATGTGGACAGTTAAAGTGAAAAAAATTTGGCGTGAGGTGGAGGTGTGTGTGTGTGTGTGTGTGTGTGTGTGTGTGTGTGTGTGTGTGTGTGTGTGTGTGTGTGTGTGTGTGTGTGTGTGTCATAAATTATCACTGGCATATAATATACACTGGAGCGTTTTTACACACACACACACACACACACACACACACACACACACACACACACACACACACACACACACACACACACACACACACACACACACACACACACACACACACACACACACACACACACATACACACACACACTACTGGGTTGCACATTGATTCGTCCAGTCATTAATTATAGTTCAGTGTATTTTTAGGAGGCTAGCTTTTGCTCTCTCTCTCTCTCTCTCTCTCTCTCTCTCTCTCTCTCTCTCTCTCTCTCTCTCTCTCTCTCTCTCTCTCTCTCTCTCTCTCTCTCTCTCTATTTATTGATATATATGTCTTCTATCTATATCCTTACCTGTATCTGTGTATCTATCTGTATCAGTCTATATCAATACCTATAGCTGTATCTGTCTGTCTATCTGTCTATCAATATCTATCTGTCTATCTATCTATATGTTCCCTAATTGTACATCTCCGTGTGCAGTTAACTATCAATCTGTCAATCAGTCAATCAGTCTGTCTGTCTGTCTATCTATCCATCTATATCTGTCTAAGTATCTATATATATCTATCTGTATGCTCGTGTATATACAGTATATATACACGAGTATACTGTATCTGTCTATCTATCCATCTATCTATCTATCTATCTTTCTGTTCATATATGGCTGATGAGAAGTAATACTGAAAGAAGAAATGAATGGGGAACAAACAAAAGAAAGGAATATACCCTTTTTATAATGAATAAATGAGGAGAAATTACTGAGATGGATGGAATGAAGAGATAGAGGGAGGGAAATAGAGAAAGAAAAGAAGATTTGAAAGAGAGACAAAAGAGAGTGAAGAAAGGAGGGGAGTGAAAGAGCGAATGAATGATTGTGATTAGCGAGTAACTGAGGGAAAGAGGGAGAAAGAGGGAGGGAGGCGGGGAGAAAGAAGTAAGCAGGGAAGGAAGGGAAAAGGGAAGGAAAGAATTGAAGCAGTCAGGAAGGAAGGAAGTGAAGAAGCCAGGAAGGAAGGAAGTGAAGAAGCCAGGAAGGAAGGAAGTGAAGGAGCCAGGAAAGAAGGAAGGGAAAGAGAGGATCAGAGAAAGAAAGGAGAAAACAGAGAGAGAGGGAGAGAGGAATGAAGGGAGGAATATGGGTTGATTCTGGGGAGGAAGAGAGAAAGGGAAACAAAATGAATAAGAGGAGGCAAAGCAGGAGGAAGATACGGTGATGAAAGGGAGGGAATGGAGGGAGGGAGGGAGAGGAAACAATTAGAGAGATGACAGAGGGAGAGGAAACATCTGGGGAGAATATGAAGGGTGGGATGGTAGGAAGGGAGAAAATATGAAGAAAGGAAGGGAAGAAGATGAAGGGAGGGAGGGAGATGAAATGGATAATGGAAGGAAGGAAAAGGTGATGAAGGAAGAGGAGAAAGAGGATATGAAGGGGAAGAAGGAGGGAAAAAAGATGAATACAAGGATGGAGGATGAGTGAAGAGGATGGCAGAAAATGGGAGAAGAAGGGAGGGAGAGAAGAGGGATGAAAAGGGAGGGAGGGAAGGAGGGAGGGAGAGAGATCTGCTTCTGACTCTCTCTTCCAGATGAGAGAAGTGAAGTAGGAAAATCAATGTGAGGGAGAGGAGGGAGGGAGGCAGGGAGGGAAAGGAGGAGAGATGGGGAGAGATGGGACAGAAGGAGGAGAGTAGAGAGGGTGAAGGGAGGTAAGGAAGAGGATAAAGAAGTGAAGGAGGAAAGGCAAGGAGGAACAGAAGGAGGGAGAGAGATGAAGGAAAAGAGGAGGGAGGGAGGGAAGAAAGGAGTAAGAAGGAAGGTAATAAGTAAGAGAGGGTGCGAGTGGGGAAAAAGTGGGGGTAGAGGTAATTGAGGGAGAGGAGAGAGAAGTGGAGTGAGGTGGATGGCAAGGAGAGGAGGGAGAAGGAAGGGCGGAAGGAAGCAAGGAAGAAATGGAGGAGAGGGAGAGTGAGTTGAGAGAAAGGATGAGCGAGGGTGGGAAGGGAGGAGAGAGGGAGGGAGAGGTAAGGTAGGAGATGGATGATGGGAGAAAGGGAGGGGGGTTGGGGAGAGTGGAGGGGAGAGGGTGTGAAAGATGAAAGTGAGATGAACAAAATGGCAAAATGAAATCTGATGTAAGGCAGAGAGAGAGAGAGAGAGAGAGAGAGAGAGAGGGAGAGAATGTGTTTTTACGAGTTATATTCTTTCCATTTCTCTTATTCACATAGCCAGTAACGTCCAATTTATAATGTCTGTCTTCACATGGTATACTCCTCCCCCCTTGTCCCTCCACACACCACCACCCAACCCATCCCATACTCCTTTCACTTTAACCTGACCCAGATTTTTTACGTTTTGTAGCTAATATCACATAGATCAGAGTAAGACTAAGACAATGCTACGGCTCTGCAGCCTTTTCATAGCACTCCTTCGTGACTAGCATCAAATTCTAGCTCTAATCTATCGCTACAACTCAGGATACAATATGGAGAGATGGAAATTTTAGGCGAAGTTAGAGTAAAAAGAGAATACCCACGCCTCTACTCTTACCCCACCTCATCCTTGCTGTCTCACTCCTCTTCTTCCTCCACTTATTTAAGCTCTCCCATCCCCCCTCCTCCTCCACTCATCTCATCTCTCTCACCCTTCCTCCTCCATTCATCTCTTCTCATCTCACCTCTCCTCCTCTTCCTCTCCTCCCATTCCATATCTTGCCTCACTAATGAAAACAAACTCTTCTAGCTTTCTCTTCAGTATCTGCTGGTTGCCCAAAATAACTGAACGTCTTATACATGCAGGCTAATTCACCACCCTTCTTTCTTCCCCCGTCCCCCTCCTCCGTCTCTCGCTAACATTTGCCCGGCGCAGGTAGGCGATGGATTAGACCTTCTGTTGTCATTTCTTTTATCATTCTTGCCAGTTTTTAAGCGGGATAGGCAGATGCATAATTAGATAGATAGATAGATAGAGTAGATTATGATGGATAGAGGAAGAGAGATAAACAGATGGAGTGATAGACTGAAAAAGACAGATAAACAATAGACAGTCATAGGGTTGTATTTTACTTCTGATTTGTGCTCCTTGTTCGTCTCTCTAATATCGTTTGACTTACTATCGTTCCTTTTAATCTTAACCCTCTGACTCAAAACTGTTTGCATTTACCTCATTCTACTTCATCATCAGACTTTTGTTACGACCTTAATGCAATCCGGTAATTTAAATGTACGTTCTGTTCTCCCCCCAGCAGGCGATTTTATTCAGTTTAGGAAAGACATCTTGGACTGGCGGGGTTAGACGTAGCCTTCATAAAAACCGTCAATACTAAATATCTTCTTGGGCTGAATTAAAGGATGATGGCAAGAGTTATATACAAACTACGTTCACTTTTCTAATGTCTCATTTATCTATCTTCTATCTATCTATCCATATCTGTCGATCTTTCTGTCCATCAATAAGTAGACACTTTAATCCTTTAAGAGGTGACCAGAAACAAATCGCCTTCATATCGCCCTGTCCTCTACCATTTGCCTGCCCTCCCTTTAACTCACACCCCCTCCTCTCTCATATATCCAGTCCATCCCTCAATATCATCCTCGGTCTTCCGCTCCCCTTCTCCCTCCATACCTCACTCAGTACACTCTTCTAGTCAGTCTCTCATTCTCTCACTTCATATCTCATTCTTGTTATAGCCAGACACCATTTATTTAACTAAGGAGAGTCCCTAGTAGTGAAGGAGTTAGTGCAGGACATATATAACCCCTTCAGCTCTAAAATTTTCTCTATATTTCATAAAACCGTCTTTTGATAGAAATATTAAGTCACAAAAGACGTCATTGTACTGAAGGGATTATGTTGCTATTCCCATTACTGCAAGTTGATAGTGAAATATGGGGTGTCGTTCCCTTAGAGTTAATTTGCTCTCTCTCGCGCGCGCGCTCTCTCTCTCTCTCTCTCTCTCTCTCTCTCTCTCTCTCTCTCTCTCTCTCTCTCTCTCTCTCTCTCTCTCTCTCTCTCTCTCTCATCACTGCATGCTTTTTTCCCTATTGTATCGATTCACATTTATCTTCTTTTCTTCTTATCCTCCATTATTTTCCTTTATCTCATTTTCTTCATTTATTTTATGTACATTATATTGATTCTCTCTCTCTCTCTCTCTCTCTCTCTCTCTCTCTCTCTCTCTCTCTCTCTCTCTCTCTCTCTCTTTTAAAGTTGAGTGAGGAACGAGCTTAAAGTGAGTGAGAGATAAGCCTGAACTGGGTGAAGGGTGAGCTTAAAGTGAGTGAAAGGTAAGCTTAAAGTGAGTGAAAAGTGAGCTTAAAGTGTGTGAAGAAGTAGCTTAAAGTGTGTGAAGAAGTGAGCTTAAAGTGTGTGAAGAAGTGAGCTTAAAGTGTGTGAAGAAGTGAGCTTAAAGTGTGTGAAAGGTGAGTTTCAATGTGAGTAAGAGGTGAGCTTAAAGTGAATGATAGGTGAACTTAAAGTGAGTGAGAGGTGAACCTAAAGTGAGTGAGAGGTGAACTTAAAATGTGAGAGAGGTGAGTTTAAAGTATATGAGGTGAGCTTAATGTGTGTGAGATGAGCTTAAAATGGGAGAGGCGAGCTTAAAGTGAGTGAGAGGTGAGCTTAAAGTAATGATTAGTGAGCGTATAAGGTACGTGAGGGGTGAGCTTAAAGTGAGTGAGAGGTGAGATCAAAGTGGGAGAGGTGAACTTAAAGTGAGTGAAGGGTGAGCTTAAGATGAGGGAAGGGTGAGCTTCAAGTGAGTGAGAAGTGAGCTTAAAGTGAGTGAGAAGTGAGCTTAAAGTGAGTGAAGAGTGAGCTTAAAGTGAGTGAGAAGTGAGCTTGAAGTGAGTGAGGAGTGGGTGTAAGGTACGTGAAGGGTGAGGTTAAAATGGGTGAGAGGGGTGAGCAAGGAATGAAGGATAAGTTACACCATTTCTCTCTGGTTGGTGCATTTGGTCTTGTATTCAGGTTAATACTGGACGATTTTGTTCAACTTTGAGAAATCCTGGCCGTCGAAAGCCTTAAACAACAGATTATATTACCTGTGTCTGCTACTTAGGAATTATATTTCGGGCAGCAATAAACCTAAATTTTATCTTGTCCTATCCAACCATTCACTGATGACTCCACCCTTCACCTTCCACCCGCCCCTCACAGCCTGCATCACAGCATTCATTACCACAGCCACAGCATCAGGCTTTGGCACACCACTCGTGTCTCTTATTTTTCTTGGGATAAATGTAATATTGTAATTATTAATGCCCCAAATGCCCAATTCCTCCATCTCTCAGTAGAACACAAACCTCCACACGACAATCCCATTGTTTGAAACCATTTAACTCAGTCCATCGTCTTTCTTTTTATATTCTTTGTGCCTCCGTTCCCCGATCTACCCTCAAAAGCTCACATTAATTCCCCAGCAAAAACATCTCAGAAGTTAGACGTACTAACCCGACTCTGTGCATACTGTAACCCCATTCAATTGCTGACTTTGTTAGTGCTGTTCTTAATCAATCCCAGTCTATCTGGTTGAGCAGCTCCATCAACCACAAGCAAGCAGTCGCCCTTGCAGGAATATTTTTGGTAAACGGGCTAGGCCTGTATTCGCCCATTTTGGGGTATAGCTCACACGAGCGGGGGGATCACCATATAGGCCTATAGCAGTTCTAAACAGGGTATGATCAAAGGCTTTTCGTTTCATCAGTTTCCCTCCACTCATTTACTCCCTGCAGTCTCTCTGCACAGCAGTCTCTCTCTCTCTCTCTCTCTCTCTCTCCTGATTACAGTTCTGACCTCTCTGCTTGCATTCCTCCCTCATTACGGCGGACACACAGCACCCATCTGACTATTTAACGGAAGAGTAAATTGGTACTCTTAGTCTTTTCTGTATACAACAGGTCAGCTCTGGAACTGTGTTACTCCGCCAGTCTTTCATACAGCCAAATCTCCAGTCTTTAAATGCAATATATCCAGGCATCCTGAAGTGAACGAACCTTGAATTGTGCTTTTTTCTTATTCAGTTTTATTTGAAAAAATCGATTTTTGCAGGCTCTAAGATTTACATTCTTTCTTTTCTGCATGAAGGATATAAAAAGAAATTCTCGTGATCAAAAAAGGTAATATGAGTGAGGGGTGGGTGTAAAGTGGGTGAAAAATGAGTTTTACGTCTTCACTACGAGACCTTTCCTTTGTTGACTATAAATGTGATAAACGAAAGAAAGTTTGTAGAATCGAGGAACAAAAAGAATAACCACTCAAGACCGAAGGCAACCATGGATCTGCCTTTTCCTTAGTACGCTGAGGTAACCATAAAGCAAGAAGCATTTTCTGTCACCAGCACTTCCCAGCACAGGCCAACCATCCATCCAATCAAGGCGCACCAGGACGCCCTTTAGAAAACCTCCACTCCTTTAGCATCCATTCATGGAGTTCACGCTTCATGTCACACTTTTCCCACACCCTCCAGCAAAGATACAGACAAAGACGAGCGAGGAGAGCATCAGCGACACGGAGCCACGCAGGAATTCGCCAAGAAAGAGCACCACTGTGATATTACTCTCTTTGGACAGTACACAAGGCTTTCTGTAAAGAACTACACCATGATCGCCTAGGGTACACAGTTCGAGATGATCCTCCAACTAAACAAGCTGCCTACATGAAAACCCATTGGGTTATAACTCGTCAAGTTACCGTGGTCCATAGGACTATCGAGAATGTACTTACTCTTGCAGCTCATTAAATTGTTTCAGTTCACCGAGCACTTGCAGCCCATTTGGTATGAAGTTTTCATGGATCCTATAGAATCACCCTCAAATTGACGCTCTTACCTACACTTTTTTATATGTCCGACTCTGGTCATAGGCTTCACTGCCCGTTCTCAAGCCCCAGTATCCTCCTACATACTATACACCTCCACATGTCACCACTTCGGAGCTAACACCCATCGTCCATATTAAATACATGTTAGAGCTGTCTCATACAGGTCTTGTGTACTGGTTATAGCCTGGGTGTTTTTACGGTATGTTGGTGGGTCTGCTGGAAGATCAGTAAAGTATGCTATAATCAAATTCACTTCGTTAAACTGTTCCCTGCCCCAGCGGGGACTCTGTCCAGGGTTCATTAGGACCGTATGCCACCTCTCCACCAGTCTACCGATTCAGTCGTTCAAATCGTTGTCACGTCAGCAGGGGTTGCAGTCTGACAAACACTGCTGTCATCACCACGAAGGAGCCATTCAACAACCACAAGATCGTAGTCCTGTAGCACCTCATTCACACGCACTTCCAAGCACCCTGGTAGGCAAGGACACAGACACTCACATATATTTTCCAGACCGAGGGACAGCCTTCGCCCTTCAAACTTCGTGTGTCATTGTTTTTCACGTTCTTCCACAACAACGCAAACAATCTTCAGCAGTACAACCGCTCATCAAGTCGTGTGCATAGTGCATTCTTGGCCCAACCGTATTTCCTCATTATTTTCTTGTATACTGCAGTAGTTGTCCATCAAGTTTGGAGTTTCAGGGAGTTAAATAATTGTTAAGAAAGGTGATACTGCTATCTGGATATGCTACTGAACAGAGAGACCCGTCACACGGCACAGCAACGGTCAGTAATATTGATTCACTTTGCCGTCTGCTTTGGGCATAGGCTTTTTTTTACCAGCTAGTCACAGTGGATTGGGAAGAGGGTAGGGGAGGAGGGTGGGGAGGGGAAGGAGAGGCGGGTGTGTGTGGGAAGAAGTGGGAAGAGACAGAATGGAGAAAGGAAGTAAGGCTGAAGTTGGGTTAAGGTATGTAAATTGGGGATCGCATTTATTTTTTCAGCCTTCCCTCACTGAGAGAGAGGGATATAAGGTTGCGGTTGGCTGGTAATGGAACATATTGTATATATGTTATCTGGGTTTTAGGTAGAGGCTGATGAAACGGGGTGGTTCTCTCGAGTAGCTAGTTGTTTTGCAGAATCTGAACTAGACATTTCTTTGGTCATTAGATAACGTAGGAAAATATTTCTACATTATTGTTACATACTAATTTATTTTTTGATAATCCATAGGACGTAATAACGTGTCTACAACTTTTTGCTGAATGCTTCCTTGAGTATTAGTACCTGCAATCTTTTAATACATTATAAAAAATAGTGAGAGGGTCGCGAAATAAAACAAAGAGGACGTCAGCGGCCAGAAAGAGGTAATGGAGGTTTTTGTTAAGTCGTTCAGGGCGAGAGATCTTTCTTAAGGTGGATAAAATCGTCTGAGGATACCAAGGTAAAAGTGGCGTAATAGAAATAAAAGGGTTTTTTAAGTTGTTTACAGAGAGAGAGAGAGAGAGAGAGAGAGAGAGAGACAGACAGACAGACAGACAGACAGATGGGTGTGTCTCGGCGGGTAAGCGAATTCAGGTGTGAATTGACCAGGTGCCATGACAAAAGGTGTAGGCGAGGCTGTGATATGGTTTAGAGTGGTGTGTTGTGGGTAAGGATGTGATATGGTGTGGGGTAGTGTGGTGTGGTGCGATGTGCTGTGGTATGGTGTGGCATGTGTGGTGTGGTGTGGTGTGGTGAGGTGTGGTGTGGTGTTGTGAGGCGTCGGCCTGGCATGGGGTGGTGTGGTGTGGTATGATGTTACGTGGTGCGGCTGGTGTGGTGTGACATGGTGTTACGTGGTGCGGTGTGATGGGAATGTGATGTTGTGGGGCGTTGGCGTGGTGTGGTGCGGTGTAGTGTGATGTGGTGTGGCGTGATGTGGTATGGTGAGATGGGGGTGTTTGTGTGGAGTGGTGTGATGTGGTGGGGTGTGGTGGTGTGGCGTGTTATGATGTGGACATGGTATGGTATGGTATGGTATGGTATGGTATGGTATGGTGTGATGAGGTAGTGTGATGTGTTGTGAAGTGGTGCGGTGTGGGCGTGGTTTGGTGTGGTGTGGTGTGGTACGGTATGGTGTTTTGTGGTGTGGTGTTAGGGTATGGGTGTGGTGTAGTGTGATGTGGTGTGATGCGATGTTAGGGTGTGGTATGAGTGTATGGGCGTGGTGCATTGTATGGTGTGGTGTGGCGTGGTGGTTTTTGGTTTGGTGGTGTGGTATGGTGCTTTGTGGTGTGGTGTTAGGGTGTGGTGTGGGTGTATGGCCGTGGTGTGATGATGTGTGATGTTGGGTCATGTCGTGCAGTGTGGTGTGGTTTGGTTTTATGTGGTGTGGTGTGGATTTAGACGTGGTGTGAATGTGCAGGTGTGGCATTGCGCAGGGTAGGAGTGGATGTGGGTGTGGTAGGGACGTGACGGTGTGGTGTGGATGTGGGTGTGGTAGGGGCGTGACGGTGTGGTGTGGATGTGGGTGTGGTAGGGACGTGACGGTGTGGTGTGGATGTGGGTGTGGTAGGGACGTGACGGTGTGGTGTGGATGTGTGGGTGTGGTAGGGACGTGACGATGTGGTGTGGATTTGGGTGTGGTAGGGACGTGACGGTATGGTGTGGTAGGGACGTGACGGTGTGATGTGGATGTGAGGGTGTGGTAGGGACGTGACGGTGTGGTGTGGATGTGAGGGTGTGGTAGGGACGTGACGGTATGGTGTGGATGTGAAGGTGTGGCGTCAGTTTGTCTGGAGAAAATTTAGATTATTGATGTGATATGAGATTCGTGAGAGTATGACATGACGGCTGTATTGAGAGAGAGAGAGAGAGAGAGAGAGAGAGAGAGAGAGAGGAGAGAGAGAGATGGGGGGATATGTGTATGGTGGAGCAGTGTGAATGTGGATGTGGGTGTGTGGATATGCATTTGGTGATGTAGTACAAAGTGGGTGTGGGTGTGAGTATGGTGTGTGTGTGTGTGTGTGGTGTGTGTGTGTGTGTGTGTGTGTGTGTGTGTGTGTGTGTGTGTGTGTGTGTATCAGAGTGTGGTATGCTGCGGTGTGGGTATATGTGTGTCCTTGAAAGTGCAATATGATGTTGGTGTTGATGTGTGCATGGCGATGGGATGTGTGAGTGGGTGTGGCCGTACAGGTGTGAAGACAGGAATGTGACAAGAGACAGACCTACCACCCTACTGTCACAGCACCACCACACCGCACCACACATGGCCTCATTCTAAACAATCACACCACACATGATCTCGCACAACAACACGCGACTATATACCACCACCACACAGCACAGCACCACAACACACCACACCATTACAACACATTACCACAACTCACCACCACAGTACCCACCACAACACACCATCACAACACACCGCCAGAACACACAACCACAACACTCCACAACACACTACCACAGATCACCATCACAACACACCACCAGAAAACCAGCCACAACATACACCACTGCGACACACTAGTACAACACCACAACACACAGCCACAACACATCACTACAACACACCACCACAATACACCACTACAACACACCACCACAACACACCACATACCACCACCCTACCCAACCACCACACCACGTCACACACCATCCCTCCCATCTCAGTTACAAAATAAAAATGATGCCTTCCATACAGAGTAACTTGGGCCATTCTTTACAAGCACCTTCTCCTACAATGAATACATTTACTTAAAGGCAGAGTGGACATAAATGAATAGAGGTCGTCGTATGGAAGAGGTTACGAAACTATTTAAATCCTTTCACCATGAGAGAGCTATCCTGCAGTGAATAACTTTAATTTACAATGGTAAAAATAGAAAAAAAAAAAGCAGTTGTAGTAAAGAGATGATCTCCCACAATTCAATAAATCTTTTCATTTCAATGTCCCTAAAATTTTTATCACAAGAGGGTTAAATACAGACTGAATTAGCCTCTTGACTCTTTTCTTTTTTTCCCCTTTAATTTAGCTAGGAATTGCCATCTCTCTATCCTGAATGCTTAGTTGAAACAATAGATTAGTAGCGGAATATGATGCCAGCCATGAGGAAGTGTAAGGGAAAACATATAGAACCGTAGCATTATTTTAACTGCCACTGGACTCCACAAAATAAACTATAGAAGGACGAAAATCCGAGTAAAGATAAAGTGAAGGAACTATATTAGAAATCATTCTTGAGGTGAATGAAATCTACTGGTGGCACTTTGATTAAAAACGAAGTTAGACTTCGGAGTAAAGAAATTAAGGAAATCAGTGTATACACACACACACACACACACACACACACACACACACACACACACACACACACACACACACACACACACACACACACACACACACACACACACGTCATCGTCTTAAGTGGGTCATGCAGCAACATTTCGTGGGACGTACTCTATCTCCCTCATCCCTGGAGGCTTTTCCTCGCCTGAATAAAATCATCCGATGTAAACCAGATTACAATATAAAGTCCGTCCTCGGGTTGAATGGGTGGCCGAAAACTTGTTCTAAGTAATATTTTCACCAGTTTTCTGCCTAATCAACAAAACAAGGCATACGTTGACCGTCAAAGGTTTCCCTAAACTGACTTAGGCGATCTCGCGTTAACCAGAACAAAATACAAGACTACGTACCCCCAGCCAGGATATAAAACGTTACCAACTCAGGGTTAATCTCGTCATCCCAACAATGTCGTTTTCATTTTATTCTTGCTCGCTCCTGACGGTTTTAGTCAGTCTAGGAGAGCAGGGTAGAACTGAAGGACAGGTAAGGCGGTAGATTTGTCTTCCGGTTTGAAAAGTATCACCAAAGCCACATAAACCAGCCTAGAGACAATGGAGAAATGAAAAAATGAAGGAGACGGCATCCTGGTACAGGGAGGGGTTATGAGCTAGTTCGAAGCCGACTCCCTCCCCCACCACACCACCACCACACCACCAGCCCAGCCATCAAACCACGGTATCCATAAACACCAGCCACCGCCACAAAAACTATAATTACCACCAACTTCGCTCAGGCAACTGCTATTTTTTCCACCACCGTGTGTGCCTAAAAATTGGCCCCGCTATTGAAAGTTGGCCACAAATATGAGTGTTGGTAAAAGTGGCCAGCGAGGCGGTTAGTTAGTGTGTGACCCCTGCATTAGATCATAGTTGGAGGGGAGGAGAGTAAGAGGAACGAGGGAAGAGGGATGGGGAGGGAGTAAGAGGGATGAGGGAAGAGGGATGGGGAGGGAGTAAGAGGAACGAGGGAAGAGGGATGGGGAGGGAGTAAGAGGAACGAGGGAAGAGGGATGGGGAGGGAGTAAGAGGAACGAGGGAAGAGGGATGGGGAGGGAGTAAGAGGAACGAGGGAAGAGGGATGGGGAGGGAGTAAGAGGAACGAGGGAAGAGGGATGGGAAGGGAGTAAGAGGAATGAGGGAAGAGGGATGGGGAGGGAATAAGAGGAATGATGGAAGAGGGATGGGGAGGGAGTAAGAGGAATGAGGGAAGAGGGACGGGGAGGGAGTAAGAGGAATGAGGGAAGAGGGATGGGGAGGGAGTAAGAGGAATGAGGGAAGAGGGACGGGGAGGGAGTAAGAGGGATGGGGAGGGAATTAGAGGAATGAAGAGGTATGGGGAGGGAGAACGCGAAGGAAAGGACAAGAGAGAAGGAGGAGGAAGGACGGAGGAGGGGAGGGGGGAAGAAAGGAAAGGAAAAGAGAGAATGAGGTGAAGAGAAGGGGACAGAAACGAAGGAAGAGGAAGGGGAAAAGGGAGGTGGGGAAGGAAGTACTGGAGAGACAACGGAACGCAAATCGAGAGGGGAGGAGGGGAAAAGACTAATTAAGGAGGCGGGAAGGAGCAGTGTGGGAGAGAAGAGAGATGGGATAAAGGAAAGGGAATGATAAAGGAACGAGAGGAGAAAAGGAAAGGGAGGGAAAGAGAGGGATGAAGGGGAACGGAAAAGGGAAATGGGGCAAAAGTAAGGGTATGATTATGGAGAAAAAGAAGAGGGAGGGAGAGCGAAGAAAGAAGGGAAGATACGGGGAGAGGTAAAATATAGAAAAGGAGGGGGAATTACACAGGGAAAAGGATTGGGAGCATTGAGAAGGATGAGTGAAGATGGGGAAATAGAGGAAAGGAAGAAGGGAGGAAGAGAAGGAAGAAGGGAAAGGAGAGGAAAGGAAAAAGAAGGTGAGGGAAGGGAAAAAGAAAGACAGGAAGAGGAAAGGAGAGGGAGAGCAAAGATAAGGAGAATGATGAGAAGAAATAAGAGAGCTTAAGGAAAGAAGATAAGAAAGAGGGAGAAGAAGAAAGTAAAAGGAGGAGAGGAGGAAAAAAGGAAAGAAAAAGAGACTAGGAGAAGAAGGGGAACGGGAAGTGAGGAGGAAAGGAGTAGGAAACCGGAGGAAAACGATGAGGAAGGGGAGAAAATAGGGAGGAAGAGGAAGGAGGATGGGAAAGCAAGAGGGGAGATGGGGAAGATGGGGGAGAGAAGAGAGGGAAAAGGTGGAGAAGAAATTAAGAGGGAAGAGGAGCAGAAAATGTAAGGAAAGTGAGAAGAAAAAATAAAAGGGAAGGGAGGATGAAAAAAAAGGGCGAAGAAGGAGGGAAAGGTGACAGGGAAGAGCAAAGATGAGAGAAGGGAGGAGAGGAAAAGGGAGGGGAGGGAGATAAAAAGGAAGGAGACTGGAGGAGGGGGGGAAGACACTGAAAGAATGGGAGAAGGAAGAAGAGGAAGGACTGGACAAGAAAGGAAGGAAAGAGGACAAAAGGGAGAGGGAGGAAAGGAAAGGGAGGAAGAGGAAGGAGGAGGAGATGGAGAGGGAAAGCAGGGGAGAAAAGAGGGCGAAGAAAAGGAAAAAGGGAGAGGGTGAGGGACGAAAAAAGAAAAAAAAGGAGAAGGTGGAGGTAAGGAGGCACAGGGTAAAAAATGAGGGGAGAGAAAAGATTACAGGAGGGAGATGAGGAGAGTTTAATCTTCTCTCTCTCTCTCTCTCTCTCTCTCTCTCTCTCTCTCACACACACACACACACACACACACACACACACACACACACACACACACACACACACACACACACACACACACACACACACACACACACACACACACACACACACACACACACACACACACACACACACACACACACACACTTTCCTGTGCATTTGTTTTTATCGTTTTTATATATCATCATTCTTGTCTTCTTTCACTCCATTTTTCTCTCACATTTTAATAATTTTTACCTTATCCTTTCTCTCCACCACAGTCCCAGTCTCTCTCTCTCTCTTGATTTAGGAGAGACGTCCTCGGGGTGAAGGGGATTAGTCCTTTCTAATCCCTTGACTAGTCGTTCCCTCCCTCCTCCCAGTCTCTCTCTCTCTCTCTCTCTCTCTCTCTCTCTCTCCCCATGCCTCAACCCCACTCTTTCTCTCTTCCTTCCCCTTCCATTCTCTCCCTTTCCCCCCTGAACATCTTTCCCCATCTCTTCTCTCTCTCTCACTTTCCCTTCTCCATTTCTTCTCTTTCTTCCACATCTTTTATTCCCATCTTTCATCTCCACACCCCTACCACTCTCCAGTATTCCTCCTCCCCTCTCATGCTCCCCTTTCTCCCTCCTCCTCCTCGTCTATCTCTTTCTACTCTCTCCTACTCCCTCCTCGTCTCAACTAATAACATTTCTTGAGTCAGACAAACTTCTCTCACAAACCCAACATGGCTTCCGTCCTAAACTATCCACAAAGACAGCACTCACAGTTATCACTGATAATATCTGTCATAACATGGATAATAAACACATATCACTTTTAACCCTCTGTGATCTATCAGAAGCTTTCAATAGTGTCAGCCATCCCATTCTTCAATAAACTCAGTAAAGTCAGTGTCGATAACTTCTGGTTTGACAGCTACCTCAGTAATAGAACACAGTCTGTTCGCATCCAAAACACCATATCCTCCAAATCAAATTTCATCTATGGGGTACCCCAAGGCTCAATTCTTGGCCCTATACTATTCAATATATATGTGAACGATCTCTCAGAAAATCTTAACGAATGTATTTTAGTGCAATATGCTAATGACAATCAGTTTCTTCACAGTGGGAAACTAGGTTCTCTTCAGGATATATTGCACGAAGCAGAGGAAACCTTGAGTATGGCCAGGAGATATTTTCTTAAAAACGGTCTTCTTCTGAATACCAATAAAACGCAGTGTATCTTTTTGGGGACCAGGCAGATGATCTCACTAATACCACCTAACACTACTGTTCAATTTGGAGTCACAGCAGTTCAACCCAGCACCTATGTAAAAAACTTAGGTATATATATATGGATAGCTACATGACCTTTGATAAGCACGTAAATGAACTTAACAAAAAAGTAATGGGCATATTAATATATATTAACAGGATAAAAGATAATTTTGACAAAGAAACTCGAAAAATCATAGTGCAGGCACTGGCCCTAAGTATCCTAAACTACGGCAGTGTAATATGGGGCACTGCAAGGAAATCTCAACTTTCACGTGTGCAGAAACTACAAAATTTTGCTGCTAAATTTGTCGATGGAAAAGCAAGGAAGTATGACCATGTCACTCCAATTTTAAAAGAACTGAAATGGCTAAATACTCCAAACAAGATAAAGTTTGACACAGCTGTCACAGTCTTCAAATATCTAGCTAATCTCTACCCTGACTATCTCCTTTCTTTTCCATCGGTACACAATATGACACAAAGTATCACTAGACAAAAAAAATAATCTGTACGTTCCTAAGGTTAATACCGCCTCAGGTGCAAGATCCTTAGCAGTAATAGGGCCAAAGATATGGAACCATCTCCCAGAAAATGTCAAGGAATCACATAGTTTAAACACTTTCAAAATTAGACTTAACAGTCACTTACTAAACACCCCTCAATAACTTTACTGTATAATGCTAAACAATAATAAACTAGTAAAATATGATGTAAAATATTATGTAATAATTCACAAACACAACTATTTGAAATAGAAAATTTAATGACATTTAGTATATTGATAATTGTACAATTATATACCTTTGTATTAGACTCCCTAACACATATATCTACAGGGTATAATCTTCAGATCTATGCTTTGTACTATAATTGTATACATAACTTATATTGTTATATGAATAACCACGGTTTGTGGAAATAAACTTTATTATTATTATTATTATTATTATTATTATTATTATTACTATATCTCTCCTTTCTCTCCCTTCCCTTCCTCTTCTCCGTCTCTCTCCTTCTCTCCACGTCCCCTCTCCCTGTCTCTCTCCCTCTTCCACATCTTTTAATCCCATCTCATCCCTGCCCTGCCCTGCCCCTCCTCGCGTGCTGGCTTTAATTAGTTAATCAAAATGGCTCTCCAAGACTGGCCATTTCCCACAAATTTATATGTTGGAAAGTTTGGCTCGCGTGAGGCAGGGGGACAGGGTGAGGGGAGGGGGAGGGGGAAGAGGTAAAGGGGAGAGGGGAGGAGGATAGGGAGAGGTCACGGAAGAGACAGGGGAGAGTGGGGTATGGGGGGAAATGGGGAGAATAGGTGAAGGGAGGGGTGGGGAGACAGAGTAAAAGGAGGGGAGGGGAGGGAAATGAAGGAAGGGGGAGGATGAGGGAAGGGTGAGGGAAAGGATGGGGATGAAAGGTGAAGGGATTACTGAGGGGGGGAGAATGTGGGTAGGGAAGGGCCATGGGGTGGGAGGAGTAGGTCTAGGGGAGGAGAAGAGAGGAAAGGAAAGAGGTGGAGGGGAATGGAAGTAGAGACAAGAAAAGAAGAGATGAAGGAAGGGGGACAGTACTGTAGGGAGAAGATGAGAGGGTAGGATGGGGAAGTGTGGGGATGAAGGGAAGGGGATGGATGGGAGAGAGAGCAAGGGGAAGGAAAGAATGAGGAATACGGATGGGAAAGGGGAAGGATGGGAGGCGAGGGAATGAATAGGGGAGGGAGGAGGTTGTGGTGAGGAGGGGTGAGAGAGGAGGAGAGGGAAGGGCGAGAGGAGGAAACTTATGAGGTGCTGAGGTGAGGGAAATGGCAGGGAAAGGATGGGGAGGAGTGAGAGAAGAGTGAAGAGCGGGGGAAGAAGTTGGGGGTGGATTTGGAGGAGGCTTAAAGAGGTGGGGTGGGTTGGGGAAGTGACTAGGGGATGGGTGGAGGAGAAGAGACAGCAAGAGGTGACGGAAGAGGTAGGGGAGAGGGGAGAGGTGACAGAGGAGAGGAAGAAGGGGGGGTGGAAGTGTGGAGAGAGGAGTGGGTGTGGATAGAGGAGGGAGGGGTAGAGATGAGAGAGGGGAAGGGAGGGGGAGGAAGGTAGAAGGTACGTAAGGGAATGAGGGGAGAGGGGAAATAGACAGACGGGAAGACATGAGGCAGCTAGCGTAATGGATGAAAGAAAGGAGAGAGAGAGAGAGAGATCCCACAGAAGAAAAGAAAAACATATGTGTGGACAAAGAAAGCCAAGAGGAACAGTGAATGGAGAAAGATGGGTGAAATTGGACAAGGAACCGTTTTCCTGTAGGTTTAGGTGGCTCTATAGCACCCCTTCTGAAACTGCTGTATTTTTTCTCCATGTTTCCACATCAGCACCTTAACAGATGGTTATTGTTTCCAAGGTATCGGGTAAAAGCCCTCACCCAAACTCATTAGCATCATCTAGCTTTGCTATAATTAGAATATAAAAGAACGTAATCGTATTAAAAGAGTCAGTATCCTCTAGTACTGAACATTATGCATATCTTATAAGCCTCGTATTGAATGTTCGTATCCTGTATATGTACTGCAGTGGCCATCTTGCACACGCCTGATATTTGCTGGCAGCTCTGAAATGCAAGTTCAAGCCGTGTTTTATGAGTCATAAAAGACGATTTGACCCACAGGAGCGAGAAACACCACTTGGTCACTGGAAAGGTGTCTCGCCCCCTCCCAGTGCTGCAGTTACGATTCAAGCAGGGAAGAATTTTGCACAGCGTAAGGCGAGAAACTAATCCATCCATCATCCAACGCTATTTTACACTAATGCATGAGATGTGATGCATTTAGGAGTTGGAACAGAACACAGAAGTGGAAGAGCTACTGACAGCGGCAGGTGAAATATGTTAACACAGCCACTCGCTCATCACCAAGTCCTCCACATTCTTGGCTCGACACTATAGGCTTTTCTCTCCATAAAAAGAAACACACACACACACACACACACACACACACACACACACACACACACACACACACACACACACACACACACACACACACACACACACACACACACACACACACACACACACACACACACACACAAACACACACACACACACACACACACACACACACACACACACACACACACACACACACACACACACACACACACACACACACACACACACACACACACACACACACACACACACACACACACACACACACACACACACACACACACACACACACAGTTTATAATCATCACGGGGTTATAAATCATTTCATTGACTGACAAGTTGAAAAATGCTTGCGACTCTTGTGCACTTACGTGCATACTTCATCCACTCACTTGGATCATTTCGTCGCTCCATTTGCATCCTCAACGTTCATTCCTCACTGATAACACATGCACTCAACATATCCATCCACCTTCATCCTGGCTTTCCACACACCCTGTTACCTTCATGCTCGCTCACAAAAGCTACTCGTATAACCTATTCACAACCCTGTTCATCAACATTCTCTTGATATGACCATGCTATCCCTGTACGCTCTTTAACTTCTTGATCTGTAGACTTCATTACAGCACATCTCTTATATATACCTGTATCTCTCTCTCTCTCTCTCTCTCTCTCTCTCTCTCTCTCTCTCTCTCTCTCTCTCTCTCTCTCTCTCCATCATCCAATCCTACGTTGCCCCATGAGGAGCGTTGGAGCCCGGGGCTAGGCAAGTTGGTCGTGACAATTAAGATGAGAGTGACCAGCCTCACTCATCCCTGAGTGGTATTACGTGAGCAATAAACCCCAACCATTCCTTGGATATAAACCTTCACCGGCTCAATCCGACTGGAGTGCCGTAATTACCCACTAAACCACCAGGCGCCAAAATTTGGTTATATGGTTACCACCCAGCGTAGTACATGGTTTCCTGGTGTAAAGGAAACCATTTGGCTTGTCACTCAGTGTAGAGTTACCCACAGGCAGAAGTAACAGGAAAGAATGAAGGAAAGAAAGACAGAAGAGGGAGTAATATATATATATATATATATATATATATATATATATATATATATATATATATATATATATAAGAATCACGTTGTTTGTTTGTTTGTCCTTCAATCACGCCCAAACCAATGGCCAGAGACCCCTAGACCCATATATATTCTGAATCTGGGTGACTCAAGGATGGTTTTAGGGAGGTCAAAATTCAGATCTGGGTTATTTTAGGTCACCGGTAGGGTGTTCGCCTTTTTGGCCTGGGCAACGCAGGGTACTCTTGCAGCCCAATTTTTGGCATGGAGACTCACTTGACTTCCAGTTAGGACATAGGACATGTGAGGCTGACCTCCGAGATCGTTTAATGTCAGTGGTCATAGGTCATTTGAGGTCACCGGTAATACACGATCGAATGACTGGACCCAGCAGCCCAATTTTGGGCAGGCAGATTTACATGATCTCCATTTCGGACATAGGCTATGTGAGGTTGACCTCCGAGGTCATTTGAAGTCACTGGTCGGAGGTCATTTGAGGCCACCGATAATAGTAAACAAGTGCGCACAAATACTATGCGTTAGTCTGCGAAAGCTGAAATAGAAAGTTCCTGGACCTCTTATAATCCCTCTTCAGAAGCATAAGAGGTACATGGTCTTTCTGGAGTAGAAAGAAAGACTGAACTATACTCAGTTTTTCTTATTGAGGCGAAGATGCACTTGATAGGTTGGTGACTATTGGCTGAATGCAACATGTCAGAATAACATTTACTATCCCAAATTTCCCTATCAGATATATCTTGTCAGTTAATAATAAAGACAGTATGAAGTAATGTTGCATTCAGCCAATTATCACCAATCTGTCAAGTGCATCTTCGCCTCGATAAAAAAAAAAAAAAACGAGTATAGAACAAATAGGATTAGAGTGTTCGCCTTTTTGGCCCGGCATCTCCGGGTACCCCTGCTAGTGTATGTATATATATATATATATATATATATATATATATATATATATATATATATATATATATATATATATATATATATATATACGTATATATATATATATACATATTTATATATATATATATATATATATATATATATATATATATATATATATATAAAATCTATCTATCTATCTAAGTATATATTTCTTGACTTGTCCACCCTTAGCACTCCACATGCATTCCCATGCAGTCCCATTCCTGCAGTGATTAGTCTTGACTTCATTAATGTTCATGCCATTCCTGCTTTTCGCACCCACACGTTAATGTGAGGACTAACACGCTTTCATGCACTCCCCTTGCAGCCTCCATGCTTAGTCTTTTGTTCCGCATCCAGTGCTACATATCACCAACCATTTTACTTAGCCTACGTGGGTCACTCTAGTATCTATTGCTATTTAATCGCTTGAGTCCTTCGACATATTTCTTAATTAATTCTTATTGATATTATAGATATTATTGTTATTTTTTTGGGGGGAGGGGAGGGAGATTTAGAAGGATGGCATTCCAATACCGTTCGAGATAGAGACTTGAAGTTTTCAGAAGTAATGTAACTTGGTTGCAGGCTTCTTTTGGCACATTTTTTCCCCCCCTAGCACTAGCCCTCTATGTTATTTTTTTTCAGTTTTTGCTCTCCTGCGCAGTAAAAACCACTGAATCGAATGCTTTGCAAATGTTCCAGTATGTAGTTGTCAACATATGCAAGTGCACTTCGGTACTGATGTTGAGACCCAACAAATACTTTTTGAGATATTGAGGAAAATCAAATTGGCCGCCTTATGCCTGAAAGTGCTAAATCGGAAAGTATTTGGTCGATTTTGACCAAGCTCTGTGGAAATGAAGTGGCCATGAGTGAATATGATTTGCATAGTATGAATGACCTTGACCTGAAGGTCACAGGTCAAAATCCGTGAAAATTTTTGAAGCATACAAAAAGTCCCATAATATTAGGTCTACAATGATAACAAAAGAATTTTTATCTGGAATGTGGAGTTCTTTCAATATTGCTTTATGAATTTCAGAATTCTAGTTTACTTTTGAAATCTTCCCGACTCTTTACTCAGCTTCGGAGAGCACTCTAGTACGGTACTGAGAGGCTTAAGTAAGGCTTTATCTAACCCCTTCATTTTCAAAGAGTCGTTTAATAATGGTTCTGAATGTAGCAAGAATAAATTGTGAATTACCCTACATCACTGGAGTAAAAATGTTAATTAACACACGTACCTCTCTCTTTTTTAATATTACGACAGTGAGGTTCCACCACTTTGTCTCTCTCCGTTCACCAGCACTGTACACTAAGTCCCCATCTCTCTCATCAGCTATTATTTTACATTTAACTATAATTACTTTCTGTTCCAGTGGCTCATAAGCATTACCAAAACTCTAAACCAGTTCGTGAGAATTTCATCAACTGTTGTATGAATCACGCCAGACTGAAAATTCTTATTGTCGCCCTTTACTCATCACCAGCTTCAGTCGTGTAGATGCTCTGTAATACCGTCATAAAAACCCTGTACACAGTTCACCTTCCTAAACTGACATTCGGAACGCATTCCGTAATCCTTCTTTGTTTACTCTCATACGCATTTTCCGGACCCATAAAAGACACAACTATCTTGTAGCCGTTCTCTTTTTGTTTATGCTTCTCACTGCAATATTTAATCTACGACTCCCCTACCACACCAAAAACCACCCTGTTCATCACTTACCTTACGCTCTGACACCTATCATACTTTCCCTGCCATTATTCTTCCACACATTTTACCCAGAACACTCAACGGAATTATTCCATGACAATTTTTGCACTCAGTTAGACCACCTTTACTAAACAACTTCGCAATTACTCTCTTCTTCCACTCCATGCTCCTGGTCGAGGGTATGCAGCACGCGGGAAAAATTATTGGAGCTAAAGGCAGAAATTACTGATAAGGACGACGTGCCATGGAGCCTACTAAGCCCACGAAAATAGGGCCCAAGGAAGGGAAGGGGGAGAGAAGGGGGAGTAAAAGGGGTATGGCAAGAACTGGATAAGGGAGGGGGACAGAGGGGAGAAGCGTATGATAGTATGGGGTAAAAAAGTGAGTGAGGGGAGGAGGGGAGAGGGACTGAAAGAAAAATTGGAGTGGTGAAGTCAGGTAGGGGAGGGATTAGAGGAGGAGGGAGAGATCAGGAGAGGGGATCAAGGGGATGAAAAGTGAGGGGAGGGGAACAATGGTGATGAAGAGTACGGGGAGGGGAGGGCAGGGGAGGCCTGAAAGAGGGAGGGGTGAAGAAGGTTTTTAGAAGTGTGTGTGTGTGTGTGTGTGTGTGTGTGTGTGTGTGTGTGTGTGTGTGTGTGTGTGTGCGTGCGTGCGTGCGTGCGTGCGTGTGTGTGTGTGTGTGTGTGCGTGCGTGTGCGTGTGCGTGCGCGTGCGTGTGTGTGTGTGTGTGTGTGTGTGTGTGTGTGTGTGGAGAAGAATCACATTTATACATAGGTACACAAACCACACAAACCTTCCCTTCTTTATTTTTTCTTAATGGATCCAGCCTTAAAACTGACATATAGGCTGCTCTCTAATTAGGTGAGAGAGAGAGAGAGAGAGAGAGAGAGAGAGAGAGAGAGAGAGAATAAAACATAAACAGGAGATACACATAATATCAGACACAAAGGACAAATTAAAAGAGAGACGGAGAAAGAAAGGAAGAAAATTAAACTGCAGGAAACAGAGCGAATGGAATGGTATGGGAGATGGAGGGAGCGAGGAGAGTGGCATGAGTATAAAGATTAATGGCAGGGAAAGGAAAAAAAAAACACACACACGCACACACAGGGAGAATAAAGAGAGAGAAATAAAGAAAATATGAAGTGGCCAGCGAAAGAGAGAAAAATAAGTTGAAGAGAATGTGGAATAACGCGAATGGAAACAAAGGGATTGAGAGAGAGAGAGAGAGAGAGAGAGAGAGAGTAAAAAAACGCAGATTAAAGAAACAGGAAGAGAATGAAAATGAAATATAAAAACGAATATAACTAAATGAACAGTCCAGCAAAGCCAAGATAAATTACCGATGACAAAACGTGGGAAAAGATGCAGAAACTATATATATGAAAATAATTAACAAAACAAAAGGGAAAATGGAGGGGAAAGAGGAAGACGACAAAGAGAAAACTGGTAATAAAAACTGATATAATAAACGTATGAAGAAAGGGTTTTAAGAAAATGAAAGTAGGTGAATAGAAAGATTGGAATAAATGGATGCGATTGTAAATATTTCAGATGAGAGTGTGGGAAGGGAACAATGAGAAGTACAAATAAAAAGGATGAATATACCGTAGATGGGGGAAAGGAGGAAGAGGAGGATGGAGATGGAAGACGTCAATATATTTGGTGATAAGATAATGGTGAGACAAAAGGGAAAGAGAAAAATAAGACAGGGAAATATAGCCGAAAATATAGGAAGAAAAGCATAATGTGGTGAAAATAGAGAAAAGAAGAATGAAGAGGAAATAGTGATGCAAAAGTAGATATAAGTAAGGTTGGAAAAGGAATCAAAAGGGATGTAATGCAGATGCAAATATTAAGTTTTGTTTAAGAAATGAGAAGAGGGAAAAAAGAGAATATAGAAAAATGAATATTGCTCAAATGGATGAAAATTCGAAGAAACAGTAATTCAGAAAGAAGGAAATTTTAGTGCCATGAAAGAAGGGAAGAGGAAGTAAATAAAAACATATACGACTGAAAGGAAGGAAGGAAAGAAGTAAGAGGGCGATAAATAAGATAGATAAAGCAAAAGGGTGACAGGAGGGAGAAGGAGAGCAAGCAGGAAAGATAAACACGATTGGAAATAAAGAAGGGGAGGAGATGGAGAAGGTAATATTTTGGTGGATGTAGAGGAAGGAGATGGAAGGGAGAAAGACAAATAGGAAGAATAAGAGTGACTGTGGACAACATACAAGGAGCGTTTGGAGTGTTTGGCCAGAATATCAAACATGTGTGGTGTTGCAGGAGGGGTCAACCAGTAAGAAAGGAACAACACTGTGGACGTGGGAACAGGAAGAGATGTAGAAGAGAAAGGAAGTAAATGGAGTGGGTGTACATAGAAAACTAACACAAAAGAATGAAAAAGTATGTTCAAGGCAGAAGTGTCAAGATTTTTTTTAGGAGTCAAGTGAAGACTTTCGTAGGAAAATTATCGCAGATTTTCCAGAAAACTGGAAACTGTTTAGGAGAGAGAGGCTTGAAAGTGTAAGAATGGCCGTGGGAAATAAATGAAATTGAAATGGATGAAAATGAAGAAATGTTTCAAACGGAATTGTAATAAAAAGCAGAGGGAAAGACAAAAGACTGTATTCAAACAATAATGGATGAGAATGGCTGGAATGAGCCGGTAGTAAGCAGAAATGAGTTGGGTGGTGCTCAAGAACTGACACTGGTGTGTGAAAATGCATCAGTGGCAGAATGTCAGAGAACGTGAAGACAGCAGGTGTTTACGACGTATATGCAGAGATGACAAAATGTAGTGAAGACTGCGCAGTGGTTGAGAATATGTCAAAAAGCCTGGATGAATGGAGTAGTTACAGCGAAGTAGGAAAAGACTGTGATTGTACCTTTGCATAGAGGTAAAGGGGACCGAAGTGAAAAAAATAAAAAAGATAACGTGATAAATTTGCCAAGTGTTATGGTAATGATGTACAGAGCAGTAATGGCGAAGGTGAGATAGGTATGAGAATATCTGGTGAGTGATGAAGAGGGCGATTTTCTGAGTGGCAAGGGATGTGTGAATCAAATATTTGCAATAATAAAGTGGAGAAAGCACGGACAAAAGTATATTGATAGAGTGAACAGAGCGAGATTATGGAAAGTGCTTCACACATATGGTTTGGAAGTGGGAAAAAAAAGGAATGCTGCAGAGTTCTTGTGATGGTAACGAAGCTTGTTTAAAGAGAGGGATGTTTTAGGGAGTGCAAGACAACTGTATAAAGGTGTATTAGTAGCCAGCTTAACGTATGATCGTGAGACTTCGGAATATCATCAGTATCAGTAATGAAAAATATAATCAACAGAAGTGCAGCTGATAAGGGATGGACGTGGTCTGCATATCGTGAATAGGATAAAATAAAGATACGTAAATGTGGAGTGAGGAAGTCTGCCGATCAAAAGTTAGAAGAGACTGAGCCTTTCTGATATGGTCACACTAAGAGATTAAATGTAAAAAGGATAGTGAAATGGGTCCGTAAGGGCGTGCTGGAGGTTACAAGGAGACGTGGGAAAGGTGTAAGGGTAATAGACGATAAATAAACGTGTGAATGAGCGAGGTATGGAAGCTAATGAAGTACAAAAATTGGCGAAAGACTGAAATGTAGGAAGCATGAAAGGAGATGAACATGACAAGGACTGCACTCTCATTAACTTCGTGGAATGATCTTTGTACCCCAGGCTCTACGAAGCAAAATTTTGTGTCGATCGTTTGGCCTGGGAAATGGAGCTGAGAATTTCGAAAGCTCCAGTGAAGAAGGAAAGGATGTGAGGTACTTATTACTAGCAACACTGTTGATAGGTTTCTAGTTCTTTTACTTTCACGTTCCTGTTTCTGAATTTGGGGAAGAGATGTTCGGATGATAATGACGATGATGATGATGATGATGGTGATGATGATGATGAAAGGAAAGAAGAAAGGGAAGAAGTGGCATTACTACTGAGTATATAAACATTAACGAGAGAGGGAAAGAAAAAGAACAAGATAAAAAAACGAAGCACAAGTAATAGGTAAAGAAAACTGTAATTACTTAGTAAAAAATTTACACAAAATACGAAAAGGTAGACAAGCTAAGACTATGAAGAAGAGAGACATAACAGTGACGTGGAAAGATGGAAGGAGAGAGGGGAATGAGGAAGAGAGAGGAAAGACTGATTAAGCTGATTAAGAGGGAGATGGAAAGAGGATGTTGAGCGAGCACATTAATGAAAAAAAAAATGGAACAGGGAAGAGGAAGTTGGACTGAAAAATAAGCGTAAAACACTGTGATAGGTAGATGGAAAAGGGCAGGGAGAAGAATGATGAGAAAGGAAATCTGATTAAAAGGGGGAGCTGGTAAGAGATGAAGAGGTAAGAAAATTAATAAACGTTTGGGATGAGAAACAAATTGATAAAAAAAAAAAAGTTGCAAAACATAGACGCAGAAACACGGACGAAGGAGAGAGGAAAGAGAAAGGAAAAAAAATGGTTAAAAAGCGAGACAAAGAATTCGTGAAGTGTGGTAATGAAAGACTGGAACAAGGGAGGGGAAGATAACATGATAGGATACAAAACAACAAAGCCGAGACATGGAATGAAGGATAAGGGAAAGAGAAAGAGTATGGAAATTTGATTAAAAAGGACGATGAAGAGAGATGGTGAGGTGAGAAAATTAATGACAAGATGGAAACAAGGAAGAAAAAGAATATTGATAAAAAGGATGCAAAAGATTCAGGAACAGAGAAAGAGGGAGAGACGAAAGAAAAAGTAAAACTGATTAAAAGTGGCCAGAGAAAGGGAACTGGCGAGGTTAGGAAATTAATTTTGAAGACTGAACCAGAGAACGAGGTAAACATAGTAAAAAAGAGAGGAAAACAAAGACACTAAAAATGGAAGGAGGGTAGGAGAAAGAGGAACAGAGGAAAGTTAATTAGAAAGTGAGACAGCGAGAGTGAGGTGATAAAATTAATGATAATGATAGAAAGAAAGCAAAGATAGGCTGATGAAAAGAGACGAATGACAAAGACTTAGAGACATGGAAAAAGAAGAACAAAAGAGGAAGAGAGAGAGAGAGAGAGAGAGAGAGAGATAATGAGAAATGGAGGGGCGAAGAAATCAATGAAAAACATGGAAAGAGGGAAGAAAGAATATTCAAAAACAGTTATAAGAAAGAGACTTAGATAAATGGAAAAGGGGTGAGATGAGAGGAACAGGGAAAAGCAATTGAATAAGAGACAGATATAGGAAAAGAGGAAAAATTAACTGTAACGAAGAAAAAAAAGGTGGAAAGATGAGAAAATTAACAAGAACAGAGAGAAGAGGAAAAAGGTGGATAGATGAAAGGAAATGAATAAGGACACAGAGATGGAGAAGAAGAGAGAGGAGGGATAAAAAGAAAAGAAAAATAATTAAGAACGAAAATAACGAGATGAGGAGATGAGAACATTAGTGAAGCTAACGAAAAGACTGAAAAGATGAACTGATAATAAAAGGTGCAAAACAGAAACGGAGAGATATGAGAAAGGGGGAGAGGAAAAGGGAAGAGATTTGAAAAATGATCAGAGCTGAGAGATGAATTGAGGTGAGAATGATGACAGAGATGAAGAAGGGGAAAAGGAAGATGAGCTGATTACAAAAAAGTATACAAGAAAGACGTGGAGAAATGGAAAGGCTAAAGGAAAGGGGATGAGAGGAAAAAATACTGGTAGAGAAGGTAGAGAGATGGTGAGGTGAACAAAGTGATTAAGAAGGTAGAAAAGGAAAAAAATGATAAAAGGATGCACAATAAAGACGTTGATGAATGGAACAAGGGGGGCAAGAAGAAAGAAAAAAAAATGATTATAAAGATAGGAGAGAGGGATGGTGGTCAGACAATTAATTAAAAAAAAAAAAAAAAGGCAAAATAGGAAAAGGGAAGTCATTATCATCATTTTCATTATATTCAGCCTAAAACAATCCAATCTCAGCAAAATCTCCCAGTTTCGTTTCATTTCTTCATCTTTGTCTCTGTCTGCCTCTTCCTGTGGCTCCATCCCTGGGTTGCCACTCATTTACTTTGGTTGTCCATCTGTTATCTGTTGTACGAAGGACGTGACCTGTCTACATTCATTACATTTTTTGTTTTATTGTAGTGATTAGATCCTTTGCTTTCGTTTACCTCCTTATCCAAGAAGCTCTCTTTTTTTCTTTTCTTTTCTTATTGCCTATGCCAACAAAGGTGGAAGAGGTTATGTATTCATCCGTGCCTGTCTGTCGACAAGATATCTCAAAAAGTTGTTTCTGGATTTAAAGTGAAAGGCACTGAGTCAAGGAAGAGTTGAGAAGATTTTGAGGTGAATCCGAATCCAGGTGCAAGAATAAGTCATAAATTGTATTGGCCTCGACGGAGGTATGTCATCTATGAGGTGATGTAAAAAGGGCGGACTAAGGCCGCAAAATTAATTACCTCAGCCACCAACACTGGACGGAGACTGTAATATGAATCATAAATTAAATTGGCGTTGGCGAAGGTATGCGCTGTCTTGAGTGCTTTCTAGTCACTCCATGTGATACCTAACATTACCCTTTCCATTCCCTTTAGAGCACTCCAAATTTTACGTTCCAGCGATTTTGTTAGAATTAACGTTAGGCATTTTCAAAAATTAATTATGAGGGGAATCCCTGGTACGGACCCACGAGCTTCACGACTAGAAGTATACAGGCAGAGGGTGGTACGCTAAGCATCTTTCCAACAAAATCCCTCCTCCCCATAAACCCTGGGCACTAATGCATTAAATAATCTGGCCTACGGTAACCTAGCCTCGGGTTCCTTTACGCCCCAGGTCCAGCGGGATCCCCAGAAGTGTAATAAAAATATTGTTAATATTGTCTGACGTTAAAAAGATTTGCTGATACCGTCTACCTTTACAAATTTTCATCAGTTAAAGACAGTGACTGTGAATGACTCTGATAATGAAAATACACAGAAAAAGTGTTGTTAAAGGTTATTGCAATCTTATATTTTTACATTATCTGATCAGACTCAAAGAAATGTGTACCGCCATTAAATTTTTGGTAGAAGTATATTCATCGTTCTTTTTATTATTATTTATTAGAAATTTAATAAATTAAAATGGGGTAGAAATTTATGAGTGTAACGGCATGAATATATGCGAAAATAAAAAGCCATCAGAAAAGCAAAATCTCGGTTTTTCAGTTTCATTATTACTTTGAGAATGTATTACAGCAATAAAACATTTTGATAATATGAAACAATATATACACGTAGCGACAAAAATACTCTTGGCATTTATTAACAATATGGAAAGCATAATTATTTTTTTTTTCTTTTCATATTACAAAGTTACATCTGGTGAAAAAGCTGCACCAAAATATACCGCGTGTAACATCGTGAATAACCAAATGCGATGAAAGCCTTCAGAAAGTGTAATCTAGGTAGTGTTTATTCTCAGATGAATATTATGCAATAAGTTATATACCGGTATACAACATCGTGAATTAATCAAACCATGAAAAAATTATGAAACGTCAAAGTGGTCTTTGTGATATATATATATATATATATATATATATATATATATATATATATATATATATATATATATATATATAAAATGTTATTACAAAACATTGTCAGCTAAACACGATGCAAAAACCTACGTAATGCCATGTATAAATTAGATAAGGAAAGCCTTTGGAAAGTACAGTATCGTCCGGGCATTACTTATTTATATTTACTGTATTTTTTAATTGCAAGACTACATTAACAGAAAACGATGAAATAACTTAGCATACTTAACAGCATGCATTAATCCGAAAATAAAATCCTTTGTGAAGTATAACCAAGGCTTTTTTCATATATATATATTCTTGATTGCAAAACTACATTAGCTATAATATATCCATCCATCCATCAACCAATCCTACGTTGCCCCATGAGGAGCGTAGGACCCCGGGGCTAAGCAGTTGGTCTCAACATTTAGGATGAAAGTGACCAGCTTCACTCATCCCTGAGTGGCATTACATGAGCAATCAACCCCCAATCACCCCTTGGATATAAACCTTCACCGGCTGAATCCGATTGGAGCGCAATAATTACCCACTAAACCACCAGGTGCCAAAATTTGGTTATATGGTTACCACCCAGCGTAGTAAATGGTTTCCTGGTGTACAGGAAACCATTTGGCTTGTCACTCAGTGTAGAGTCACCCACAGGCAGAAGGAAGCGGAAAGAATGAAGGAAAGAAAGACAGAAGAGGGAGTGTAAAGTTACCCGTAGGAAGGACAAGGAAAGAATGAAGGAAAGGAAGACAGAAGAGGATGGAAGGAAAGAGGGATGGAGGAGAGGAAAGGGCAGACACATGACAGCAGCACTACATCGAGTGAGTGGATGGTGGTCGCCCCCACCTACCACAAGCTATAATATATATACTACAAAATTATATATCGAACACCATGAATATATCTGCAATGGTGAATAGCCATCGGAAGTGTTTAGTCCAGTTTATATCAGCTTTTATCATTTTTTTTAAGACATTACAAGACCACCTCATTTAAATAAGAGGCAGCAGTTTATACAAGTACCTGTATTCAAGAAAACATAATAATTGATTTTTGTACATATTTATAACGTATTTATTTATAGGAGATTATGGCAACATTACGTCAGCAAGAAAGTACATTTAAATATGCTACACAATAAATACCACTAATGCTAAGAAAAGCATAGTTAATATATATATATATATATATATATATATATATATATATATATATATATATATATATATATATATTTATATATGTGTGTGTGTGTGTGTGTGTGTGTGTGTGTGTGTGTGTGTGGTTGACGTGAGCATGTTGACCGCTTAGACAAGGGCATACCATCAACTGGAGAGGATTAATTAGACACCTTTATCGTTAAAATCAGTCCATAGTTGTGGCATGTAGAGCAAGAACGGACGGACGGACGGACGAATGGACGAACGAGAATTTTTCCCAAGGCCTTCGACTTTGCCTTTAGCACTGAGTTAAGATATTAATCATATTTTTGTATTATTATCATCAGCTGCATGAAAAAGAAGCAGCAACTTCTTTCATAACACAGTAAACATATCCGACAATGAATGCCCTGCAAAACTAGAATCAAGCTGTATCATAACTTTATTGCACGCCTATATCAGGTGAAGGTAAGTGCAACAACTTATATACGTAACACCACGAATAACTCTGACAATGAAAAGCCTTTGGAAAGTACCGCCAAGATGTGTATCATATTACATTCTGTACTGAAAACTCTAAAGGTGAAATAGATGCAACAACTTATAATCGTAACAACAATAGTAAATCAACTCAATGAAAGCCTTCGGAAAGTATAGTGCAATTATAAAACAGCATCTTTTTCTTTATTGCTCTTTTTTTCTTTATTGCAAAACTATATCTAATTCAGCAGGAAAAGAACAGCCTGGTATTAATTCCTTAGCAATCTGGGGTCTATTTTTAGCGCGTTAGGCGTGTGAGGTGCCAGTTAACCTTGACTCTATCGAACACCTTCACCCCAGCATTACGGCACACACCACCACACCACCACATCATAAACATCACCACCACTACCATCATAATCATGACCATAACCGTCGTCATCATCATCATCGTCAGCATCCCTGCCCTAATTCCCACTAATACACGTGGTGGGAGGGATTATTAACGCTAATCAAATATACCCAGGATTTACACTTGTCCTCTTTAGTACGATGACACTACTGCATCATCATCATCATCCCAACCGCATGGACGAGCACACTATCTGACTATAAATATTGTTTTCATAATCGTCTGCTCAACTCCCTATACCACTGATACATGATGGGGGGGGGTTGAAAGATTGTGAACGCTAATCAGATATATCAGGATTTACCTTTATCCCTACATTACGATAAAGTAGTGGTAGGTGGTGGCGATCGTCATCCACTGACTTGATGTAGTGTTGCCTACATCTTCCTTAGGTGACTCTACACTGACTGACATGTTCAGTGGTGTACTGTAACCCAGAAAAAAATTTACAACGCTGAATGGTAACCATATAATCAAATAACGGGATGATGTGGAGACTCGTTGTGGTGAGGCGCTGTCCACCGCAAGGGAACATCGGTTCACTGCACGGGACAGCCCTGCATGGGCGATTGCTTGCCTGCGTTTGATGTGACTGCTCGGCCAGATAAACCGAGGTTATTCTGCTGCTACTACAGCGAGGATGTCTTATACCTGGGAAGTCAGACACACTGATATAGGGCTGCGTGTATTTTTTTTTTTCTTGTTAAATTTTTTATTACATGAGAAAACACTGATTTAAATCTTCGTGCCCACGGCGTGACACCGTCATACATCTTCACGGGATGTAGGCTGCTGACCTGGCTGCACCCCACCACCCACCACCACCCCAGCCAGTCCCCCGCACTCCTCGCCGGGGACTTGGCTCCAAAAAAACAAGAGTTTTCCCAAACATGAGAGGATTAATGATAACAGTATGAACATTATGAGACTCGTGTGACTCACTCGTAGTTCACATAATCACTTGGAATTAGCTGGAATAAAATACTAGAGTTGCCCACACCATGAAAGGGCCAATACCACGGAAATACCATCCATCTTTTTTTTTTTTTTTTTTTGAATAACAGAATGGAGGAAGGAAAAACAAAAAAAAAACAAAAAAAATAATCCATACACCAGATTACTGGTGTCCTCTGTTCATAAAATATCTGTAACATCTACGCTAGGTTTCTGTCCACGCTGAGCTGGCCTTAGGACACCTGCGTTATCATTTGACAGATGTACCGCCCCAGTCAAATGAAACAGTCCACGTTTGTACTCGAAAACTAAAAAAAAAAAATACCCAAAATTGTACTGCGAGCGAGGAACGGCGTGAGACAACGAGCCTGAGCGTGACAGCCAGGCCTAGCGATAGCGAGAATTATCGAGAAATAGTGAGAAATGGCGTGGCAGAGCGAGAAATAGCGTGAGGCGGCGAGACCCACCACCACTCACGCTGACATCACATTCCAAGAACCAATGTGACTGCTGGTTTTTCTCACTTTCCATTTTTTCTTTTCTTTTTTCCCTCCTAATCCCAGTACATAACCTTGATTAGTTCCTCGGCCCTCATTGGCTCATCCTGATCACACCATTCACGCCATCACCCCTTCACAGTGATTACCTCCATTTTTTATTATGCATTATTTTAGTTACCCCCGGATGGCATTTCCCCGTGACGCGTTTTTTTTTTTTTTTTTCATTTTCTTCTCGTTACCTACAAACAATTTTATTTAACTTTCGATGGATTTTTAGAACATGAGAGGTTATATACAGCTTTCAATGACTCCCATAAAAAAAAAAAAGTCTTCCCAAAGTTTCATAAATTCTTCTGGTGGAAGCAAGAATAAATCAATAAAAACACGTCGCCGGGAAGAAGAACAAGATGATGATGATGAAGAAGAAGAAAAAGAAAAAAGAAAATGTAGAAGAAGTACAAGAAGAAGAAAAAGAAGATGATGATGAAGAAGGAGAAGTAAAAGAAGAAGAAGAAGAAGTAAAAGAAGAAGAAGTAGAAGAAGAACATAAGAGAGGAAAAAAAGAAACAGCCAGAACTATACTACTGTTAGACCATGTTATTCAGTTTATTGCAGACATCTCAAAGAAAACGTTAACGAAATCACCATCTTCATTATCATCACTATCATCATCACCATCATTATAATCATGATAATCATAATACCCGCCTCCTCCTCGTCCTCCTCCTCCTCCTTATCATCATCATCATCATCATCATCATCATCGTCTTACGCACTGATACAAGCGGCAATGTAAAAACTACAAGACAGAAAAAAATAACAAGAAACAAGAAGAATTTAAAAAAAAGTGAATACAGTAAAAAAAAAATAATAATAATAATAATAATGATAATAATAATAATAAAAATCAACAACGGGGAAAAAATGGTTGGAGGGAACAGAAGCAGGAGAAAGAAAATATGACACAAGGAACCGAAAGAAAACGAAATTGGGAAAATGATAGAGAAAGGGGAAATGGGAAAAATGTAAACAGTGTACTGGAAGAATTAAAGCAACAAAGCCAAAACAGGATAAAAATATCAAAGAAAAATGTAAGGTAAAAGAGAGAGAGAGAGAGAGAGAGAGAGAGAGAGAGAGAGAAACAGAAAGAGAAGTGTCTCTAAGGCTGGATAGAATCTGAATAAAATCTGAATGACCATACCAAGTTGCTATCTTTTTTTTTTCTTTTTATCGACTGACTTTCTTACCTTAAATCTTCCAAGGATCTTTGTGTTTCTTTCTCCACCACTCACTCCAAATAATATTGAGTTTACACTCTCATTTTCCTTTTTATCTGCAGACTTTCTTACTTTAAATCTTCCAAGGATCTCTATGTCTCTTTCCTCTCCTCTAAATGCACCCTACACTTAATAAACAATTTTTATTTTCACTGCCTCCACTCTTGCCTCTCACACTCCTGCCATATCCCACACTCACACTTTTACGTTAATGTGGATTCTGACACACGTGCATGAAGGAGGCAAGAGAAGACATCGTAAAGAAGGAGTTATTGAAGATAAATCCTAAGCCTTTGGTTGTTAGAAGTCTTCCCTACGGTAAAAAAATAAATAAATGAAAATAAAAAAAGTCCGATAACAGCAAGAATGTAAAAGGATTAGATACCATCGAATTAAGTGGGTTAATGGGTAGATGATAACACAAGGGGACGGGGAATAATTCTTTATCGGGTAATAAACAAACACAAACATAAACATGAACAGTAAAACACGGTAAGAATGTGACAATTAGCATGCAGAGTAAGAGGGGAAGAAATTGTGTGTGTGTGTGTGTGTGTGTGTGTGTGTGTGTGTGTGTGAGAGAGAGAGAGAGAGAGGGGGATAACTAGAAAGAAGGGGGAGGGTAAGCATAAAAGGGTAAGAGAAGATGAGATATAAGATGTAAGGCAAATGCTGAAAGACAGACAGAGTAAAGAAACAAGGGGAAAATACATACGAAAGAGGGAAAAAACAAATGAAGGAGGAGGGACGGGAGAAGAGTATTAGTAAAAAAACTGATGATTAAGCGAGTAAAAAGGGGAAAGAAGGCAGAGAGAGAGAGAGGGGGGGAGAGAGAAAGAATAAGAGGAAGGAAGAAATATAGAAGAAATAAAAGCAAAATACGGAGAAAGCAGTGAGAGAAGAGAGAGGGGTAAGATAAAGAACAGACGCCATGGGGTGCTTAGCCGCGGTGCTCATCTCCGTGACTTTGGCCTTTGAACCTGTGGCGGATTAAATCACCTACTGTCCTGTCCTGGGATACAAGGCCACTGCATCATCCAGGTTTCCATAGTTATTCTCCCCGTAAATGTGATCCTGTGCTCATTTTACCAACCAACATACATAGGGTGGAAAAGGCACTCAGTCAAGATGCGCGAGATGCCCAGACCAGGATTCGAACCCCAGCACTAACGAGCCGACAGCTTCGTAGAGAGGAAAGATACAATGGGAAGGAGAACTGAGGAATTAGAGGAAACACGAAAAACAGCAAATTATGGAAGGTGAAGAGAGAAGGCAGAGAGAGGTAATAAGTAAGGGAACAATAGGAGGGAGAGAGAGGAGATCGATGATAGGTGGAAAGAAGAGATAAAAAGAAGACGGAAGATAATATGAGAAAATATGAAAGAAAATAAGAAAATGACATTAGGCAGGCAGAACTGGATGAGAGGAAAATTAACCAAAAAATGATGGAGGATAGAAAAAGTAAAAAAAAAAAAAAAAAAAAAAAAAGAGAGGAAAGAATAAGAATGTTAGAGGAGGAAAAGAGGGTAAGACTAAAGAGGATAAAAGTGAATGGAGATAAAAAAAAAATAGCGAATGAAAAATTATGATAAAGGAGGAAGACAGGAGAAAGATCACTGAAAGAGAGAGAAAGTGATGGAAAGAGAGATGATATGAGGATGAAGGAAGGAAGAAGGTCAGGATAGAAAATAAGGAAAGAAAGTGAAGGAAACGGAAATAGAGGCTAGTGGACGGAGGAAAGATTGGAGAGGAAATATAAATGAAAGAAGAATTGAGGGAGGGAGATAGAAGTTTGGGAGAGGTTGAAGAGAAGCAACTGAAGACGGAAAATAAAGTGAAAAAGAGAAAAGAGAAAATAAGAAAGAGGAGGGAGCGATGGTGGATAATTAAAGAAGAGATAGGAGAGAAAACGAGGAATAATGAGGATGAAGAGAGGATTGGAGGAAGGAGGAACGGCAGAAGGGGCAGGGATGAGAAGGAGAGCGAATGGAGAGAGAGGGTAGAGAATGCACGAAGAAGAAGAATGAGTAAATAAGAAAGACTGAAGGAAGCGATATGACTGCAGGATGGAGGAGAGACAGAAGGGAAGGAAATGGGACAGGACAGAGAGAGAGAGAGAGAGAGAGAGAGAGAGAGAGAAACAACTACCTACAGAAGAACACGTAGGAGGAGAGAGGAAAGATATATATATATATAAAAATGGGGTGAAGGGAGAATGGATGATGAAGAAAGGAGAAAAAAAGAAATAAAGCAAAGATGAAAGGTAAAGTTATAAAGAAGAGCAATATAAACTGCCAAAGAAAGAAAGAAAGATAAAATAATAAAAGGAAGGAGGACACACACAAGACATAAAAATGGCAGAGGATACAAAAGAGAGAGAGAGAGAGAGAGGAATAAGAAAAAGAGTGAATGAGAGAGAGTACGAGGCAAGGGGAAAGAGGCAAGACGTAAGAAAGAGACGGAGAGAGAGAGAGAGAGGAATAAGAAAAAAAGTGAATGAGAGAGAGTACGAGGCTAGGGGAAAGAGGCAAGACTTAAGAAAGAGATGGTGAGAAAGAGAGAGAGAGAGAGAGAGAGAGAGAGAGAGAGAGAGAGAGAGAGGATGTAAGCAAGAATAGTGAGGGAGATAATAAAGGTATAAAGAAAGAAAAGAAAGCAAAGGCACAAGGTAAAGTTACAAGAGAGGGGAGAAAATGAGAGAAAGTATGAAGGGAAAGACATAAGAAAAAACCAAAGAGGACATAAAGAAGAGAAAAATAATGATGGAGGATAAAGGACTGGAAGACAGAGGAAGCAGAGAAAGACAGGAGGGAGAATGAAGAAAGGGAGAGGAGGGGAGATAAGAGAATGCAGTAGGAAGGTGACATAGAAGAAATTGAATAAGAAACTGGGAAAGGAAAGGAGACAGAAGCGTAAAGAAAGGAAGATAGAAAAAAAAGAGAAAGTAAGAGAGAAAGACTACGAGAATTGAGGAAGAGGGGAAAAAAGCCACAAGAATAAGGGGCATTCCGGGAGTGCAACACCCAAACTCACCAACTGCTCTAAATGGGCCTACAGTATGTTTGGCTTTGTCGTGTCAAGTTGACCTGCTGTTGATTATTGAAAAAAAAAAAAAAAATAACGAATTACTGCATTCTTGCCTAACCCTTAACCCTTCCATCAGTTTTGGTTGTAATCAGGTCATTTCTGTTTGACTTGACTATGCCCTTTGGCCTTTCCCTATGACCTTGACCCTTGACTGACTGTTCTCAAAATAGAATCTTTTTATCCGTATATTAACATCAGCCTTTCCACAAATGTTAAAGTGACCTTCCCATGTGACCTTAACTTTTGACCTATTCTCAGAAACATTAGGTCAATCCCGTGGGTGATCCTCAACTCATCCACCATGCTTCATCCAATTCAAATGTAGCTGTTTTAGTTATATGTCCACACATCCAGACATAAGGGTCGAACACTGACCATGCCATGTGACCTTGACCTTTCACTGATTATATTCAAACTGTATCTGTTCTTTCTTACTGGATTCTTTATTCGTGCACCTAGTTTTGTTTAAGATCAGATCTGTTTAAGTTGACCTTGCCCTATGACCTTGGCCATTGACCTTTCAGTGTGATCTTAACCACTGACTAAATGTACTCAAAATTGAATCCTTTTATTCTTGCTTCATCCTAAACCGTGCCATGAAGTTCGACAAATCGGATATAAAATATTTAAAATACTCTTGCCTTGTGACCTTGACATTTAGGTCAGCCAGTTGGGGGATGCCTAACTCATCCACCAAGCTTGGCCCAAATCACATCAGAATGTTATACATAGGCCCTGGACCGACTATTACCCTTGCCCTGTGGCCTTGACCTTTGACTCATTCTCAAAACTGAATTACTTTATTTTTACTTTAACCTCAACCCCTCCCTCAAATATGGTATGTATTAAATAAAAACTTTGATCTGAGGTCAAACTTTGGCCTAGTCCTGTGACACTGACTTACTACCAACCGGGTATTGTTTTACAGGCAATACGATTTCTCGTTTGCTAACCTTCAACCTTTCTGCCAGGTTTGGTTAAAAATGGATAAAAATTACTTGAATTATTTTATTAGCAGCCAGCCAGCCAGCCAGCCAAGAAGCCACACACACACACACACACACACACACACACACACACACACACACACACACACACACACACACACACACACACACACACACACACACACACACACACACACACACACACACACACACACAGACACACACACACACACACACACACACACACACACACACACACACACACACACACACACACACACACACACACACACACACACACACACACACACACACACACACACACACACACACACACACACACACACACACACACACACACACACACACACACACACACACACACACACACACACACACACACACACACACACACACTTCCGCCCTAACTCCGCGCAGGTGTAAAATGGAGAGGGAGAGAAAACTGGAGAGTGGAGGAAGGGGGAGAGACAGAAGGAGAGGAAATAAAGCAGATTTAGGAAGCCATAACACTAGATACCCATCGGAGGAAAGAGGTGAGAGGGAGGAGAGGGAAAGGAGGAAGACAGGAGTAGGAGGAAGAAAGGAGACAAGACAGGAAAGAGGAAAGATGGAGGAAAGTAAAAGAAAAATAAGACAGGGAGGAAGAGATGAACAAGAAATGGTGAGGAAGGAAGAAACAAGAAACAAGGAAGAGAAAGAGAAGCCAACCTAAGGAATAACACAAGAATAGGTGGAAGTGGAAGGCCAAAAGAGGAAAGAAGAGAGAGGCCACAAAATGAAAGAGACAGAGAGACAGTCAGTCAGTCAGTGCAGGGGAAATGAGAAGGGAAATGAAATTAAGAGATGCAAAAGGAAGGTTGAGAGAGAGAGAGAGACAGACAGACAGACAGACAGACAGACAGACAGACAGACAGAGACAGAGAGAGATTGCAATTATACGGCAAGAAAACCCATGGTGAATGAACACGCGTATTTCACTCATGCCCTTTTTTATCAGGATTCCAAAGTATACATGAAATTTACATTAGGAATCAAAGTTATGAAGATATTACGAGGGCATTGTCGTCCTAAATGTTATAGTGGCAGGATTGGCGGACACCCATCAGCATACAGTAGATGGAACACCCAGGCGCTAATGCACTTGTATGATGGAGCCTGTTGTGTACCTTTAGTGATGACCGGAACGGACCACTCGTTCAACACAACTATGATACTTTCTCCAGAGGTTGTGCTTGTATGCTAACTTTTTTAATCCCGTGACCTGTTTTATTTGTTGTCTTTACAGTCACCAGATTGTTTGACTGAACTTACCACCCTGTCGTAATGAAGGGGTAAATGAAGCTTAAATCAAACTCGTCTAATTGCAAAACTCTCCTGACCTACGTAAAAGTATGTAGGTAGGAAGAAAAAATGCAGAAAACAGAAATACCATCGATTGATAGACATAGATAAATATACGTGTAGATATAGACATACATGTATGTATTTATGTATATATATTTTTATGTATGTATATATATGTATGTACGGTATATAGATATTTAGGGGAGAGAGAGAGAGAGAAAGAGAGAGGCAGATTCTGTAGACATGTGTACATGTGTGTGTGTATTTGTATATGAATGTATAAATCTATTTATAAAGAAATAAACACACACACACACACACACACACACACACACACACACACACACACACACACACAGACGGGGGGGAGAAGATATTGGAGTGAGTAAATCTCCCAGCTCTGTTGTTTATTGTGTGTCATCTAGTGCAGTCTCTCTCTCTCTCTCTCTCTCTCTCTCTCTCTCTCTCTCTCTCTCTCTCTCTCAATTTTATGCCTCCATTAACCTTCCCCGGTATCACCCTGTCCATCACCCCCACACACCCTACTCACATCCTTCTCCCCCATTTTCAGATCCCCGTACCCACTTCAGTTCCCTCTGCGTCCCCATTCAATTTACCTCTCTCTCTCTCTCTCTCTCTCTCTCTCTCTCTCTCTCTCTCTCTCTCTCTCTCTCTCTCTCTCTCATTTATTCACCACGGTTATTCAGTTTCCTCCCCATTCATCATATCTCCTCGTACACACAGGCTCCGTCTTCCCTTACCTTCCCCTTGTTTCCCCTTCTCGGTTATTTCCCCTCTTTCTCATTCATTCGTCACTTTTTCTAACTATGTATTATATTCTCTCTCTCTTCTCTTTCATTCTTAAGCATGTTTTTATATCCACGCACAGAAAACAAATGTACGAGTAGATGTTGTGTTTTTTTCGATGTGTGTGTGTGTGTGTGTGTGTGTGTGTGTGTGTGTGTGTGTGTGTGTGTGTGTGTGTAAATAAAATAATGCAAGTTTTTATCGAATATTAACTAAACTTGACGAAGCGTTGCAGGTCATCCAAGGGGTTGACCATTTTTAGAACAGTGGTCAGAGGTCAAGGTCACATGGCAAGGTAAACTGGAAAAGCTTCAAATTTAGCGGAAGTGTTTTTTGTAAGCCATAGATAAAAGGATTCGATCTTTAATCAGTCTAAAGGGAAATGCCACAGAAAATGGTCAAAAGTCATAGTTCAATGTCAACTCAGACAGTTTTTATATGATTTGGACCAAACTTGATGAAAGAGTTAAGGGTCAGGCAAGAAAGAAGTAATTTGATTTTGAGAGGAATCAGTCCAAAATAAATGTCTCGGCGCCAGGTCATGTTGTGCCCTATTGTCAACCAGTGGGGGTGTTACATTTTCTGAATGTTCTTTCTTGTGTTTCGTCTTTTTTTTTTTCCGCCATGCTTTTCTATAATTCAGCTTTATCATCCACATTATTATTGTATTTCTGCTGTGATTTCCCTGATCCTATTCATCTTCATTCTCCCCTTCCCCCCCTTTTTAACCGCGGCGATATCCAACAGGTCAATGAGTGGCCACCGTTCTTCTTCTTCTGCTTCTGGTGGATTTGTTGAAAGGAGGCCTTTGGAGACGTAAGAGTGGTACCATATACGGTAATTTGACATGGCGAATCCAAATCTGCCATCAGCTGACACCTGAGGTGGCGCCATCTAACGACAACTTCAGTAACAATGCTTAATTTAAGCCTATTGAGACATGAAAGTGGTTCCATATTTGGTTATTTGACACAGAGAATCCAAATTTGCTGTCAGCTGACACCTGTGGTGGTGCCATCTAGCAGCAACTTTAGTAAAAGTTCTTCATTTAAGCCCACTATGACACCTTCAGAATCTGGGTAGTGGATCTCTCTGCTATGGCTAGTTACTTTTTACAGCAAACTGTTAGAAACAAGAGACTCGCCGCAGGTCCTAAAGCAATTCTACTCTTGTTTTATTTTTATTCGTCCTGTCTTCTTTATATTTCTTCTTCATTTCTATGCCTGTCCATGCCTTGTTCTGATTCCTCTACTCACCTTGACACTCTTATTCCCATTCATATTATAATTCTGTACTCATATTTTTATTCTCCATCATTCTTCACCATACATATCATTTTCATTCTTCGCCATACGTTTCATTCCTCATTCACACTCTCATGCCACTTTTGTTAAGATATTCCAGTTCTTCCTCTTCATCATTGATTATATTCTTATTGTCGTCTTTGTTTTGATTCTTCCATTCTGTTTCTCCACATCTGTCCTTGCATAGACACATACCGTACTGCGTATATACCACTCATCCATCCATCCATCCATAATCTTTTTTTTTTTTTTTTATCACTTGTCCCTGATTGGCATTATGTGAGAAAAAAAAAAAAACTCGGACACCCGTACAGGCTCCATCTGGTTGGACCGCCTTAATCCACTAGACCGCCTGGCGTCATTTGGTTATATGGCTACCACCCAGCGCAGCAAATGTTTTCCTGGGTTATAAGAAATTATTTCGTTTTTCGGTATAACCTGAGGGCAGCACAGCATACGACATAGAGTGAGTGAATGACTTGCTTTGACTTCGTTTTTTCCTCATACATCTTTTCCCCTGTGTATCTATTTGTTTGTCTATTCATTTATCTATCTGTCTGTCTGTCCATCTATCTATCTATCTATCGATCGATCGATCTATCTACCGTTCTTTCTCATACATCTTTTCTTTCAAATATCTCTATATATCTATCTGTCTGTCTACCGCTTTTCCTCATACATCTCTTCCCTCATGTGTCTATCTATTTATTAGTTTATATCTATCTCTGTCTCTCTGTCTGTCAGCTTATCTATCTGTCAATCGATCTATCTGTCTATCTATCTATCTGTCTATCTATCTATCTATCTATCTATGGATACTCATCCAGTCTTAACTTCTGTGCCTCATTTTCATCATTCATATATTTTTCCTTCGCTGTTCACATTCATTATTTTATATGGTTCCCCATTCATGTCATATGCATTCCTTTCCAATGCACATTCCCCTCTCTCTCTCTCTCTCTCTCTCTCTCTCTCTCTGACACGTGACACCCCGCCATTGTCCCAAGGTACCCGCATAAGGGACGTTTTTATCGCCAGCCTCACCTTTTTTATATTTAGGTTTATTATTAGTGCTACTGGGGAGGGGAGGGGAGGGGAGGGGAGGGGAGGAGAGGAGAGGAGAGGAGAGGAGAGAAGGGGAAGGAATGAGAAGTATGGAAAAGAGGGAGAGAAAAGAAGAAGAGGACGGAAAGAAGGGGAGGAAAGTAGGGTAGGGGAGAGAAAGAGAGGGAGGAAAGTCGGTTAGGGGGAGGGAGAGAAGGGGTGGAAAGTAGTGTAGGGATGGGAGAGAGAGGGGGGAGGGAATGTAAGGAGAGGGAAAGAATGAAGGAAAGGAGGTTACTAAAGTGAGGAAATTGCGGTAAGGGATGGAAGAGAAGTGGAGGAATGTAGCGTGAGGGACGGGAAAGAGGAGAGAAAATTAGAGGAGGAGGATAAAAAAAAGAGGAGGAAAGTAGAGAAAGGAGGTGATGAAGGGTATGGGGGATGAGAAGAAGGGAGGAAAAGAAAGACAAGAGGAAGGAGAGAAGGTAATGAAGGTAGGGGAAAGGAAAGAAGAAAAACAAACAGTAAGGTAGGAGATATAAGAAAGGGAGAGGAGGAGTAAAAGAGGAGGGGAAAGTTGCGAAGAAAGGGGAGAAGGGGGAACAGTAGGGAAGCAATAAGGATGAAGTAAGAGAGGAAGTAAATGCAAAGGAGAGCAAGATATAGACAAGGCAAGGAGACAGAAGAGAGAGAAATAAAATGGAAAGGGGGAGGAAAAGTCGCAATAAGCAAAGTCAAAGAAAGAGAGAAAGAATATGCAAAGAGGAAACGGATTTATTAGAGAGAACAAGGAGAGAGAAATGGGAGAAAGGTTGGGAGAAGGGAAAAGAAATGAGAGTGAAACTAAGTGCAAGGAGCAAGAATAAAATGATATGAAAGGAAAAAGGCAAGGAGGACGAGGTGAAGGGGAAAAGAAGGCACGAAGAGAGAAGCTGGTGGAAAAGTGAAAGCGTGAGATGAAGAAAAAAAGAAATCAGGGGAAGAGAGGAAAAAGAGAATTCGGAGGGAAGAAGTAGGGAGGGAGAGATAGAGTAGGGTAAGAAGAGAGGCGGTGGGGATAGGGACAGCAATAGCATGCACGAAGCAAGTTAGGGAAAAGAGGAGAAATAGAATGGTAAAAGAAGAGGAGGGGAAGGAGAGATAGGTAATGACGTGGAAGGAAAGATGGGAGAGAATGGTCAAACACGAGGAAGAGAAAAGAGGTAGAAAGATGGGAAAGGGAAGAAGACAGAGAGGATGGGAAGGGAAGAAGGGAAAAAGAGAAAAGGTAGAAAACAGAGTGAGTAGTGGACGGGAAGTAAAGGGAAAGGAGGAGATGAAGGAAGTGGGAAGAGCCTGAGAGGAGAAAAATGAGCGTGAATATGAGAAAAAGGTGATGGGATGTGTCAACTCTGGAACTGTCTTCTGTCAGTATTTCCTTCTGCCTGTGACCTCACTCTTTTCAACTCAGTGTGTTCAGGCCATCTCGAAATGAACGGATCATGAATTTGGTTCTCTGTTATTTTCTCTTAGAGGGAACATTCTTGCAGAATGCTGGTCATTGGTGCCTTCTTCTTTGCATGAAAAAAGCTGATTGGAAGACAAAATTCATCGACATGAGAGCAGTTCTAAATGAAAGAAAATCTGGAGGAAGTGGAACTATTTTTGGTATCAGGGATGGTCATAACAGCAGCTGGAACTTAGAGACTTGAGGTAAGGTGGAGGTCGGTGAAGGAGCAAAAGTATTAGGGGGTAATGAAGAACGTTTGAAAAGAGCGATCAGTGTCTGTTAAAGGTACGCTGGTGCCGATTGTGCTGTGGGGGTGAGAGGTGTGGACGAACCGGAAGAGGATGCAGGTACCGGAAATGAAGTGCTGACGGTCTATTTGTGGGGCGAGATGAAAGCGATTGTGTGAAATGACACGGTAGGGGAGAAGTGTGAAAGCAGACAATGTTGGATAGAGAGGCCTTGAATATGGTGGATGATAAGCAGTATCTATCTATGTCTATCTCTACATCTATATCTATCTATCTATCTATCTATGTCTATCTATCTATCTATATATAACTTCTTCCTCGCATAAAAAAAAAATATATAACTATATATATATATAACTATATATATATATATATATATATATAGTTATATATATATATATATATATATATATATATATATATATATATATATATAGATATGGAGCCTCTGTGATACAGTGGTAGTGTGCGTTTTCGTACACTGAAGAACGAGGGTTCGCGGCCAGCCGGGGTAATAAATTTGGGAGCGTTCTTCTGCCTACGTACTACTTTGGCGGACACAAGGGGTGCTGTGGTTGAACCAGTGTCGCATACCATAAAAGTATGCTTGCACCTAGTTGGCTTGCGCGGGCCGATTACACATGGTTCACAGACTACACACACATCCAAAGCCACTCCAACACTACAATTACACTTACAAGCACTTCTCATCCTACATACAATCTCTACCAGACAGCCTAAGCCACTTGGTAGAGATACATTGGCTGTATCGTCCCCCTTCGGTAGGGATAGGCCGGTCCTGCAGTGGACACTCAAACGGCTGATGAGATGAGATGAGATATACCTGTGTATATATATATATATATATATATATATATATATATATATATATATATATATATATATCGGAAAAGGATGGTAGTGATAGGAACTAGGGAAAAGCCAAGAAGGACGTGGAAGCATTGCAATGAACAGATTCCGAATCACAAACCTGAACATCCAGAATGCTGAAAGCCGTGCAAGAAACAGAACATTTAGGAATGAATTGGAGTATGGGGATGGGAGAATTGCCTAGTGACCTACAAGAAGCAGAAAATAAAGTGATCCGGTAAACTGCACGTATGGTCAGCGGGGCCTGAGTGTGGGAGCTTTGAGCTTGCTTTCAGGTAGACAGGGGGTTCCCTGCCTTCCAGGCGTGGAGCACCCTGGTTCCCTCGACCTTTTAAATTCAATAACTATACAAATACTGCACACTTTGTAGTTTACTTCAGTCTAATAACTAAAACATACACAAGAGTGCGTAAAATGTTAAGAAACTAGGATAATAGTTACCCCCCAAAACTTTATATATAGATTAAGTTTGGTAATGAATAAAATTAATGTTTCGAGTAAAACCCAACAAGCCTATTGGTGTGGCTTTCTACTGATCATTAAGCAGGATAAAAATCTCTTCTGCTGAAGTTTAGAAACCGACTGAGGTCACAGAGTCTACTTCATCATCTGACTGATCAGAAAGGAGAATACAGTCCATGACGGTTGCCTGGTAAGCTTAATGTGTGACGAGGTGTAACTGAGGACAGAACATCAAGGTTCAATCATCATACCTTGTAAAAAAAAAAATAATTCAGACCAGTACTTCTCGCCAACACTATAAGTAATTTGTAGGCTATTTGATGTTCAAAATTGCTTTCTTAAAAAGATAGGAAATGATTAGATGGTATGGGGCACAAGGGCTTAAGAGTAAATCCAGATAAAGCAAATGTGATGGTATCTAGGGCTGGGGGTGGTACTGTCAAACAAGAGTGGGAGTGGCCATGTGCGATTTGCCACAAGGACGTGGGAAGTAATTCCATCTTGTGTAGTGTTTGTGATAAGTGGGTGCATAAGAGATGTAGTGGTATTAGAGGCAGACTGCGAGATAACGCTGATTTCATGTGTACGGTGTGTCGGGAAGAGCATATGGAAATTGCCAGGCGAGAAAGGACTGAATTTAGGTGAGTCTCTTGAGTGTGTGGAAGAGTTTTGTTATTTGAGAAACATGTTATGTGCTGGAGGTGGTGCTGGTGCTAGCTCTGTGGCTAGAAGTTCAGGGAGCTGTTGCCTCTCCTGACATTGAGAGAGCTCTCCCTCTGTGCTAAGGGATCTTTGTATGCAGCATGTGTTTGGAGTGTAATGCTGTATGGTAGTGAGACCTGGGCAGTAAAGGAAGAGGATATTCGCAGGCTCAAACATACAGAAATGGCAGTGATTACGTGGATGTGTAGTGCGTCCTAGAAAGCAAGGCCTGGGGGGGCTAGTTTACGATGGAAGAGGCGAGAGGTAGGATGGGAGGAGTGTATTGGTGTTGTGATGAGGAGAGGTAGATTGAGATGGTTTGGGCATGTGGAGAGGATGGGGCATGATAATTGGGTGCAGAAAGTGAGAAATGTTAATGTTGGGGGTAGGGTATTTAGAGGTAGACCGAAAATGACCTGGGACGAGGTCTTCAAGTGTGACCTCAGGGATAAGGGACTAAATAGGGAAGCTGCCAGAGATCGAGCAGCATGGAGAGCCGCCAGTAGGTGACCAAGGCCAACACTTGCGAGCATGTTGGAGCCTTCAAAAACGAAACGAAACGATAGGGACAGAAATTATACAAAAATGGAATGCAAGCACAAATCACCCAAATCATTTAAAGGTGGTATATGTGCACCCAGCCAGAACCCCGTGTACTCCTTGGGGATATAAGTAACTCAGACTGGGAACCACTGGGTGTAACCATTTTGCACGACAGATGAGAGAATGAACGTGAGTGAGATAAGACTGGGTTATTCATTTGCCATTAGGGTAAAGCAGACAGTAGTGAGCATGTAAAAAAAGAGAGGAATGACGGAGTGAAGACAAGGAGGGAGGTGGGGAAGAGAGGTGAAGGAGAGGGGAGAGGGCAAATGAAGGGGAACTGTTAACGAGAGGGCAGAGTAGTGGTAGGAGAGAGAGAGAGAGAGAGAGAGAGAGAGAATCAACATTACATAAGATAGGTGTATACACAGCTTACACAAACATTACTCCTCTCTTTCCTTAAGCTACCACCACTTCTGTCCCACCTACTGCCCTCCCTCTACACGGCTGCACACCAACTCCATTTATAATCTCCCTCACTCTTTCTTGTCGGGTCGGGCTGTAGAGTTTGGCGGATACTGGAAGCACACCTATTTTGCTAACCTTGTCTTAAACTACAAAATAAATGCCTTACTCATACCCTACCTTGTCACAAACGGCCTCCACAGAACCAATAGATCTGCCGCTCCTTGTTTTCCTTTGTACCGCCACAACAGTTTTTCCACTTTTTCCTGTTCCTGCCTCGCTATTGCTTTTGTTCACTGTTTGATTGTCGCTCCCCCCCCCCCTCTCTTTTACACACACACACACACACACACACACACACACACACACACACACACACAAAATTGTCACTCCCTTTTTGATACTGACATCCCATTCCCCACTCCCCCCCCTCTCTCTCTCTCTCTCTCTCTCTCTCTCTCTCTCGATTGCCTTTCTCCCTCACTTGCTCCCCTCCTCTATTTTTCTCCTCTCCTCACCGCTTTATTCATCTGCCCTCCCTCTTGCCCTCAGTCATCTCTCTCTCTCTCTCTCTCTCTCTCTCTCTCTCTCAACCTACCTTCACCCCTTTCCCTACCGTTTCGCTCAGTTTCCTCCCACATCCCTCTCTCCTCTCCCACCGTTTCGCTCCTCTTCCTCCCTTTCCTCTTTTTCAAACTTTATTTTTTTTCTTGCCTCCTCTCTCTGTAGCCATATTCCCCTTCTTCCTCCCTATCTCTCTCTTCTCTCTCCATTCTTCTTTCCCTTCTACAGCTCTCCTTTCTCTCTCCATTCTTCTCTTCTTTCTACATCTCTCCCTCTTTCCTCTTCCTCTCTTTTCTTTTCTCTTCCATCTTCCTTTCTCTTTAGTTCCCCTTTACCTATTCTGTTGTATCTTTCTTTCCCTCTCTCCTCTTCCTGCTTCGGTTGTTCCCTTTTTTACTCCGTCATCTTTCCCCCCTTAATTTCCCCCCCCTTCATTCATCTCCCTGCCTTTCTTCCGTTCCCTTATTCTTCCTTCCCTTTCAGCTCTAACTCTTCTCCCGTCTTTTTTTTTTTTTCCTTTTTCGTGTCGCTTTCTACCTATCTTCCATCCCTATTCTCTCTCTCTCTCTCTCTCTCTCTCTCTCTCTCTCTCTCTCTCTCTCCCTTTTTTCATCCTGCCATTCCTTTCTTTCTCGTTTCCTCCTCGTCCTCCTTCCTTCGTCTCTTTCTCCCTTCCCGATCTATCCTTCTTCCCCTTTTACGCTTTCTCCCCTCCCTACTCTCTCCTTTCTCATCTCCTCCCCTCTCCTTTCTTTCCAACCCTCCTCCTTTCCATTTTCTCGCCCCCCTTCCTCCTCCTCCTCCTTTTCCCCTCACCCCTCCATCTCCCCTCACTGCCCTCGGTCCCTGGGTAACGATCTGTGTAAGTCTGAGAACATCGCTCATCCTTGGCATTCCCCTCACTCACTTCCCCTCACCTCATTTACATACACCGCCATTTTGTTATTTCCCTTCATTTACTCATCGCCTTGTATTTTCACTCAATCTCTGCTCACTCACTCATCGTCCTATCCACTCGGCCACTCAAAACTTTATTCCTCTCACTCCTGCCATCTCCATTCTTCCTCCTTCTCTTCCCTCTCTTCCTCTTTCCCTCCTCTCCTCCCTCCTTCTTCTCCCCCATCCTCTCCTCCTCTCATCCCCCCTCCTTCTCCCCTTCCCCTCCTTCCCTCCCCTACCCTCACTCCCCGGGTAACGATCTGTCTAAGTCTGAGTACATCCCTCATCCTGGCCTTCCCCTCACTCGCTCCCCCCACTCCCCTCATTTACATACACCTTTTTTTCATTATTCACTCATATTCACTCATGGCTGTATAATTTCACGCATTCACTCATCCTTTCACTTCCTTCACCTGCATATACTTTTATTTCATTATTCACTCATAGCCATATTTTTTCACTCATTCACTCCTCTGACTTCCAGACACCTTCATTTCTTATTCTCCCACTCCCTTGACTCACCTCATCTCATCTTATTTCACTGTTGTTTGATTATTCACTCATACATTCATTGCCTTTACTCACTCACCTCATTTCTGTGCATCCAGATTTTATCTCCCACTCATATTCTGTTACTATCACTTACTTTCTTTTCCATTCACCATACTTTCCTTCTTTCTCACTCCTTCACCTACTCATTCATCTACTCCCTTCATTTCCATACACCTTCATTTCATTCCTGACTCACAAATGACTCAGTTTACGTTATCAACTCATGATCCTAGCTTACTCACTCACCTTGCTGTAATTCACATGAAATCTCTCTCTCTCTCTCTCTCTCTCTCTCTCTCACACACACACACACACACACACACACACACACACACACAGCTTCCATTTTCCGATTCGCTAATTGATTCATTCCCGTCGCTCACTCTTCACAGTTTTATACCCTTTCCTTTTTATTCACTCATTCACCCACTTCCTTCATTTCCATCCACTCTCATTGTTGTTAAGCGCTCACTTACTCATTCACTCGCATTCGCTCCATTGACAGTGCTCATTCTCGCTTCCCATTTGTCATTCATCTCATCACATGGTATTAGATGTAACAGAGAGACGGAGCATAAAGGTAAGTAAGGATAAAAGGGGAAGATGATGAAACTGTCTAGGTAATTCCAGGGTAAACAAACAAGCAGGTGGAAGTCTTAGTCCTGACGTAAGCCACAGGAGAGAAAATGAAACAAAAGTATTAGGGACGTTGAGAAGTGTGAGGAAGGAAAGATTAACTGTCTGTTGAAGAGGAGATGTGTATGTATGAAGGCATGATAGTGACGACTGTGCTGTGTGGAGGCGAGGTGTGGGCCCTGGATGCCAAGGAAAAGAGTGGAAGTGTTGGAAATGAAGAGAGTTAGGTCTGCATATAGAGCGAGATAGTCTGACAGGGTGAAAAATTACACTGGAAATGAGAGAGTGGAAGCAGGTGTAGTATGATGGAAAGAGTCGATCAGGATGTTTTAAACTGCCATGGCCATATGGAAAGAATGTGTGATGAGGTACCGCTCAAGAGGGAGTGCTGATCAAAAGCGAGGGAGTAGAGGTGGGAATGAACAAAGGAGCAGGTGTAAGAATGGTAAGAAATAAATCATAATACAGAACTCTGAGAAACCAGGAGGGTGAGACATGTTTAAGCAAGCGAGCAAACTGAAATGAAGTGATTAATTGGGGGATGTCTCGCTGTCGATGAAATACAGCAGGCAAGAAGGAAAGAGACAAGGGTAAACCGTATTACGTCGTGAAAGGCTTAAAATCACTCTCACATATACAGCTGAGAGACTGAATGTGAGTAAATGAGATGGTGGTGTCCAGTTTTCCGGTGTCACCCTGCAGGGGAGAGTAACAGCCAACTTACACTTACATCATTCACTTACTTATTCACACACGCTAATTTTCATCTACTTATGTGTCCCTCTTCACTCACCTCCGTATGTCCATCCATTTCCATTATGTTATTAACTCATTTTCAGTTACTCTTCCTCTCTCGCTCACTCACTCTCCCCAATTCCCAGCTGCGTATATTTCCTCTTGATTCTTCATATATCCATTCAGTTCCATTATGTTATTCACTCATTTCTAATTATTTTACTCGCTCTTCTCCTTATCTCATTCACTCGCCATCACTTTCCTATTCACTCGCTCACTCCCGTCATATCCACCCACTTTTATTTACCCGGTTATTCATTCATTCACTTATTCATATATTTCCATTTATATTCATTTATTTATCCTTCATTTGCTTCCCCACTCTATTTCATTTTCTTTCTCACTTACTCATTAATTCCTATTCTCTAATCTTCATTGTTAATCATTCATTCGAACTCATTTCTTCTCACTTTCACTTTCTTACTCGGTTACTCATATCCAAACATATCCATACATCTCTCCTCCCTTTCCTCACTCCCTCCCTCTCTCATATCCGCTCATTGCCATCTGCTTTCATTTTCTTAAGTCCTTTTTCACTTCCATTTTCCGTAAGTCAGTTTATTTTCCATTCGCTCGTTCACTTACCCACATTTGATTCTTTCATATTTACTCACTTTCGTTCATCTTATTCACCAACTCACTCTTCATATTTACTCATTTCAGTTTCCCTTCATTCTTGTCTTTAACTCACTCACTTTCATCATATTCTTTCATTGTTTCATGTCATTTCTCTTTTTTCTTTTTTTTTTTTTGTATATGTTCATTCATAAACTCTCCTTCTCTTCACTTACTCATTCCTTAACTACATTTCTATCTATCTATCTATTGCCAAACACCATAATCCCGTACGGGGTGGCCATTTGACTTTGAGTTATTTGTTTTACAAGGAGGGGCACTAACCCTCCACCAACCCACTTGACACGTAGGGAGCACGTATGGTTTGGTTATATGGTTACCACCCAGCGTTGTAAATGGTTTCTTGGCTTACAGGAAACCATTTGGCTTGTCACCCAATGTAAAGCTACCTGTAACGGAAAGAAAAACAATAAGTAGTGACAGGAAAGACATTTACATCATTTTATTCTCTCTCTCTCTCTCTCTCTCTCTCTCTCTCTCTCTCTCTCTCTCTCTCCCTCTCTCTCTACTAGTTTACACCCATTCTCTTACTTTCATTCTCGCCCATCCATTCTCTTATTTTTCCTGTCTCGCTCACCCACTCTTTTGTTCATTCTTCCTTTCATTCTCCTCTCTCTCTCTCTCTCACTTACTTAGTCTATCTGTTCAGTTCATTCTCTCCCATTTTGTATATCAGTTCATTTTTATCCTCTCTCTCCCTCTCTCTTCTCTCTCTCTCTCTCTCTCTCTCTCTCTCTCTCTCTCTCTCTCTCTCTCTTTTCTCACGTTTTACTCTCACCCCTTCCATACAAAATCAATTCCCTTCTCTCTCACTCTAACTCGCTCACTGGCTCACTCTCGCTCACTCCTTCCATTTCAGTTCATTTCCATTCTCTCTCACTTCCCTTCCCTCTCTGACTCCTTCCATAGTTTATTTTCAGTTCTCTCTCTCTCTCTCTCTCTCTCTCTCTCTCTCTCTCTCTCTCTCTCTCTCTCTCTCTCTCTCTCTCTCTCTCTCTCTCTCTCTCTCTCTCCTAGTCCTTGCATAAAAGTTAATCTACTATCCCTCACTTCCCCTCCCCCCCTCTCTCTTGCTTGTTCATTCTCTCACTTTATTTCCCTTCTCTCATTTTTCTTCCTCTCTTAAATTTCATTCACATTCATCTCTCTCTCTCTCTCTCTCTGCTTTGCTATGCAGTTATTAAACTTCCCTAATTAGAGAGCAAGTTTCCCAATTAATATTAAGGCCGAACTGCCTAGTGAGATATGTGTGGTCTGCTTCAGTGTAACTACGTAAATCTCTCTCTCTCTCTCTCTCTCTCTCTCTCTCTCTCTCTCTCTCTCTCTCTCTCTCTCTCTCTTCATCCTTTCCCCTTTCCCGCAACTCCTTTCTCCCCTTTCACCTCTTGCTCTCGCTTTATTATCCCCTCTGACATCTTAACTCTCTCTCTCTCTCTGTCTCTCTCTCTCTCTCTCTCTCTCTCTCTCTCTTTCTCTCTCACACACACACACACACACACACACACACACACACACACACAAACACGTTCCTTCCAATCCACTTCTGATCCACCAGTAGTGCAGGGGCTTGGGGCTGAGTTATTCATCCTAGATATTTAATGCAAGGATGACCATTCACACTTCCCTGAGTGGCATTTCGGTTATCCTTTTAGTCATACGCCTTAACCCACTAAACCACAAGGCGTCCATTTGTAGGAGGAAAGTCTTAAGTTTGTCATTTAATGCAGTCAGCTGAAGATTGTGCTACACTGAGTGAGTGGATGGTGGCCCTCTTGTCCCACCACCCTCTCTCTTCTCTTTATTCAATCACACTTACAGACTCTGTTCCCAAACTTCATTCACTCTCACTAACTTACCACTCCTCTCTCTAACGTAATACACTTGCTCACCAATTCTCTCTCTCTCTCTCTCTCTCTCTCTCTCTCTCTCTCCATCATCCTTTCCCCAATCTCATAATTCCTTTCTCCCCTTTCACCTCTTTCTCCTGCTTTATTAGCCCCATTGACATCTTAACTCTCTCTCTCTCTCTCTCTCTCTCTCTCTCTCTCTCATTTCCCTTTCATCAAATCAACATTCTCCCTCCCTCTCTCCCCTCACTCATTGCATTACTCGCTCCCTCTTCCCTGTTTCCTATATTTATTCTCAGTAAAATGTTTCAGGGAGTACATCTATATTTACATCATATCAGACAGGTTTGATGATATTCTTTTTATGTATGAGTTTCTCTCTGATGTAGCAACGCCTTTCTTCAGACATTTATTTTTGTCGAATATACCTCAACCCCCTCCCTACAGTGATTTCTTAGATATTCAAATCTTTACACACACACACACACACACACACACACACACACACACACACACACACACACACACACATCTATCTATCTATCTATCCATCCATCTATCTATCTGTCTATCTATCTATCCATCCATCTATCTATCTGTCTATCTATCTATCCATCCATCTATCTATCTGTCTATCTATCTATCTATCCATCTATCTATCTATCTATCTAGCTATATATATATATTGCAACTGTGACCAAAATTGATATACTTATCGCAACTCTGAAAAAATGTAATGAATTGCATCTGTCATAAATTATGCCTTGTATCTGTCGTAACTGTGACCATTAAGTAGAACATGTATCTATGAAAGCTGTAACAGTGATTAAGACTTGCAGACACCACGACAACTTGTTTAATCAGAAGGTGCAGAAGGAAATGAGAGTGTTTGTTTTCAGTCATGCCACCTTCACACAGTATTAATTATGTCATTCCTGCTTCATCCAGACAGTTTTGCTCAGTTCGGTTATAAATCAAGGCTTTAAACCCATCACCACCAGTTGGAAAAATTACCCAAATTGAATAAAATTGTGTTGCAACTATGACGCTTCCCGAAGATGGATGAAAATAGTTTTGTGATGGCAAGAATTAAATATAGACGACGTCAGTGTTGTGAAGGAGTAGAAGAAGAAGGCTTATATTAATGCCTATCGTCTACACGAGAGTCATTAATGCAGACAGTTCATTTTTGCTGCATCCTATTATTTCACAAGAATATGATCCGCAGCCGCCGACAATACGAGTATGTCCAGGACCTCGGCTGCACTATTGGGTGAACGAACTTTTAAAGAGACTAAAGGTGGAGACCAGTTTGCAAATGCTACGTAAATTACAGTCACAGCTTTCCGGCTCTTACTTCATGCTAGGCAACAGCAAATGACTTCCTGCTCACAGATGGCTCCCATGGGGACGAGTGCGTGTACGGAACACATCATCCCACTATTTTACGCCAAAGAAAATGTGCACCAGAAACTGGTGTTGTTGTGCACCTGTCTGGTCGAACAGACCCATCAACCGCTGGCAAGCAACTGCCGCCGAAGAGCAGTGCCGTGCAGTAAACTAATTTTCCCTTGTGGTAGACAGAACCTCACCACAGCGAGACGTGGGGAAGAATGTGGAGGTTTGGTTCCTGGACGAACGCCGAATTTGCGTCTCTTCACCCATTTAGCAGAGGCATCCTGTATTTGGTTTCATGGTTAGCAACCAACGTTTGAAATGGCTTTCTGGGTTACAGGCAACCATTAGACTTGTCACTCGGCGTAGAACAACCTGAAGTTGATATGAGAGTAATAGAAAGTGACAGAAAGGAGGGGAGAAACCGGAAGACAGGAGGGCAAACACAAAAAGAATTACTGAGATGAAGGATGAAGTCAGCATTACATCAAGTGAGTGGATAATGGTCGCCATTATTTACCACCTGCACTACAAAATTACTAAAGCTGCAGTATGTGTGCTGGATGCCCAACCTGCTGTGTGTGTGTGTGTGTGTGTGTGTGTGTGTGTGTGTGTGTGTGTGTATAATTACTTTCCCTGTACCAGTGTCATTATCTTTACGTAACTCTTCCAGCGCTGGTGCACTTGGGCATTTTATTCAGGCTAACACCATAATACTGTACTCAACTGAGAAAATTTCGTACCAGTCATTATCTTCAAAAACAATGCTGAGTAACATTTTCTTGGCTACTGGCTCACAGCAAATGCTTGTATAGAATATGTAGCCTAACATCAGACGATTTTGTTGTGTAGAAAGAAATCCTAGTAGTTTAGCCTACTGTATATGTCGATAATAGCATGGCAAGAGTGGATGGAGGGCTGCCATTATTTTTCCAGCTTCATTAATTAGAAAAGGCGATTGTTTCTATTTGCTTATACAGTGCTTTTTGCAAACAACTGACTCTGATTAAGACAACTTACCTCAGAAGTGTGGACGCAGTGACGCACGCAAGCCGACAGTCAGCTGTCTGAGTCAGCATTGCCGCTGAGTGTTTACATTGGTAGTGATCGTCTGGTTTTCGTTTTTTTATTCATGAAAGGGCATTGAAACACCATTGTTATCGCTAGATAACAGTACAAGTGTCAATCAAATAGTGCAGTGCTCAATATTAAGTGAAGTGATCACATTTTGTGTGTGAAATACTGACACTTGGGATTTGAAAATCGTGTCAACCGTGCATACACAGCCTCCCAGTCAGATGATTATGACGTCTCCAAGTCAACTGACTGAGTCAAGATGACCGCCCTTTGTTAACATTTGCAGTGATCGTCTGCCTTTCATTTCATTTTGTGCATGAAAGACAATTGAAACACCATTGCTATCGCCAAATAATAGTGCTAGTGCGTAACAAATAGTGCAGAGTGCAATACTAAGTGAACACTTGTAAAAATTTACCGTGATAATTTTCTTTTCTCTGAAAAATACTGAAACTTGTGATGTAGAAATTGTGTTTGACACGCATGCTACCCCTAGTGGAAAGCATGGTGCTACTGAGGGGGGCCAAGGACGAGCCTAAAAGAGTACGGGTAAGTTTTTGTAAGATTTTTGGTTTCTTGGTCAAGAGCACCCTATCCCCACTGAACCCATGCTATAGCGACATCATTATATGATAAATAATTGTTTTGAGATATTCATTTACACAATCCTGTCGTATAGCGACTCGTGACTTTATTTAGCTTAACAGACGATTTTGTTGCATTTAGAGAAATCCTGGTAGTCTATGCGGCGATTATAGCATAACACTGCGGTGATGGATGGAGGGTTGCCATAATTTTTCCAGTTTTATTAATTAGAAAAGTCGATTATTTCTATTCTCCTATTCAGTTCTCTTTGCAGACAAGTGATTAATTAAGACACTACCTCAGTTATTGTGATATTTGTTGCCATAATTAGATATCAAACGCCTATTAAGTAGGGTAAGATATTTTCCTCTTATACTCCCTTTTTTGTTATAGTGGCTTTGGAGAGGGATGCCTTTAGGTAGCACTGATATGACCAGGAGGCAGAGCTGCTCGGCTATACAAATGTTGCTAAATTCCTCCTCCTCCTTCGACAGGAGGGTGGTGGACAGCAGAAGAAAAGTTTTGGCCTGCAGTTCACTGGGTCCACGAGCATATGATCCGGAGGTTGCAGCGCTTTTAATTCTATATTTCGGTAAGTCTTATACATTGGTATTTTTCCAAGCTTAATCTCGCGTTGGTTTTATCGTGATTTAGGTTTTCAGATGTAAGCAGTACTTTAAATAACTGGAGTGAAATGATAAAAAAAAGCAGAATTGATAAATTTCTGACCACTTCAGTTTTTAGGCACAATTTATATGGAAATATCACTTTGATCTCTGGCCTTGGTATTTAACACTGTAGTCTCACATTTTTTCCAGAGCATTTAATTTCAGTTAAAAATTGATTAACTTCTTAATGAAAACTGATGCTGATCACTGAGCTGTCGGTGGGGAAAGGGAACACAGGGAAGGGTGATGAGGGAAAATCATAATGTAGACTGATTCTTCAGTCTGCAGATCTACTGCCATGACACTTCAGTCCGATGACACAGTTTCGTTATATCTGTGCTCTCTCCAGATAATTTTATTCAATTTAGGAATGACCTCCATGTGTGAAAAGATTAATGAAAGCTGTATTTAACCCTTTTCGGTTCGAAAAATCAATCTTAAGGTAAAAAAAGTCGTCTAGGGATTGCAAGGGGTTAAGTCTATCCAGACATATAGGAGGAGCATGATTGTAGACCGACAACAATAGTGCAGACTCTCCTTTTATGGCAGCGGGCAATGTAACCTCGCGAAAATGATACCACCCTTTACATTTCACTTGCAGGGTTGATTATATATATATATATATATATATATATATATATATATATATATATATATATATATATATATATATATATATATATAATGAAGTCTTACAGCACCAGTGCATTGATTCATAATTCTGGCCTGTGTTTAGAAAGTGAGTGATTATTTGGTATCGACTGTACATTTTCAGAAGCATGCTTTGGAGATAAGTTTGTATACCAGCATATCTGCATTAATTGTACTTTAACACTTACAAATTTTGTAGAACGGCAAGAGAATATGGCCACTTACCGGAAAAAAAAATAAATAAATAATATTAGGAACAGTTACTGTTTTTTTCAACATTTACCGCACCTAGGCCTACCACCGGTACGGTAGTAGCCTATCAGTAATAAGGTTTACACTACAATAAATGAAAATGAGCAGTTTTAATGTAATAGGGCAATTACTCAAATGCATTAGTACTCTGGAAGCCATCTCACGGAAAGTTCTTCCTCGGTACATAATTTTGCACCTCCATTTCTGATTTGACGCAAATTCAGGATATAAAATACACATAAACAAAGCCAGCCAACCAACCTCACAAGTGAAAACATTACCACACTGTTTGCTTCGCAGCGCGGGTGGTGAGCAAGTGGAGTGGTAATGTTTTTGGTTATGAGGTTGGCTGGCTGGCTTTGTTTTGTGTGTGGGTAAACAAGATATCTCATGAACGTGAAACTTTCAGGGTATCAAGATAAGGCAAGAGTCTTGGACGAGTTCGAAAACTTGCACTTGGGGTCAAGATCAAGATCACCGAAGGTCAACTAGACAATTGGCAGCCATTTTGGTGACCATGACTTTGACCCTAGAGTGCCAATTTTCGAACTCGTCCAAGATTTTGGCCATATCTTGATACCTTGAAAGTTTCATGTTGATAGCTCAAGCCGTTCATGAGATATCTTGCATACCCACACACAAACAAAGCCAGCCAGCCAGTCTCACAGCAGAAAACATTATCACTGTGCTCGCTTTGCAACGCAGGCGGTAACAGTATTTTATTTAGGTCGATCAGTTTCCAACCTATGTCAGCTATTTCTCTGTTAATTTAAGGTGATCAGAAACTATCCAACAAAATTTGGTAAATGTCTGAGTGAATCTTTTTGTTTACTTTTTTTTTTGGGGGGGGGGGGAGGGGATGGGGGCGAGGAGGTTTACACGGGGGTGATTGGGCTTACGCCGATTTAGTCTGACTCAGCCTGGTCTCAGTTCCTTATGAATATTCATTAAATTCCATTCAATCTGATAGATGTCACACATACACTGGTCCGTTCTATCTGCATACCAAATTTCGTTTAAGTCTATTTTGATGACGGTCAGACGACAGGTGTCTTAAATCTGATAAGTGGTTGACAGTCATATTACTTTATTCTGTTTAAATGACAGGTTTCTTTAAAGCTCAACTAGTAATTTATGACGAGTATGATGACGGACAGACGACAGGAATTATAGGCTACATACCAAATCTAATTCTTGTCTGGCTCTCAAAATAGTCAGCTCCGTCTTCATATTAAACTTCATGGAAACTCATCCAGTAATGTGGGTGGTGTTTAATGACAGACAACAGACATGCTGAATTTCCCTTTACAATGTGATACCTCTCTTGCCACTTCATTCACAGGGCTGACAAACAACACACCGAAAACCACCACATATACAACAGAAATCGCACCACGACCACCAGTGAAATAACAGGGAACAAAGTCTTAATTTACATGTCAAGCAGGCTCGCCGGTTGCTATTTTGTGGGGATGTGTGTCGCTTGTGACAGTCCTGTGAGGCCCGGGGTGAGGTTATTAACATACCAGCTGGGAATTTAACCCAAGGCATTTCAGCTTCCAGGTCAGCCTCGCGCTCAAGTTACTTATTTCCTCAGCTATGAAGTCACTAAATAGCGTTCCAGTCCAATACTTTATATGAGCTTCCCTCGACTCCCTTCATGATCAAGTGGGCAGGAGTGTAACATGAGACGTTAAGACACAACTTTCCATTCAATCCTTTTCCTCCTCCCTCCCCTCATTCATCCTTTTTCGTTACTTGTCTGTAGTACGGTACCATATGACCCATTCATGCCCTCTTTCTCATACCTCTCTTCCTCTTATCTAACTCCTTTCCTTCCCCAGTTCCATCGTATCTCCCATTCTTTCTACCATAAGTATCCTTGTCTCTCTCGCTGTTGTCGCTCCTTCTTCCTCCTTGTCACATCTCCTTCCCTCCCTCTCGTTTCCCTCCCCATCATCACCTCCCTCTCACGTACCCTCTACTTCGTTCCTCGCCTCATACTCATCACTGTTCTTAAACCTCAGCTCCCCTTCCTTCATTCCCGTCCTTCATCATTTCGTTGTGTATTTCCATTAATTCGTTCCAATTACTCCTCTTTCATACTCACCCTCTCTCACCCTTCCCTCTTCGTCCTTCCTTTTTCTCCACCACTTTTCCTCTCTCTCGTGATTTCTTCCACGTTCCCATCATCATTTATATCTATTTTTTCCCTCATAATTCCTTCTCCCCTTCTCATCTCCCTTCTTTTAACCTTTCTCCATTTCCCTCTCCCCTCACTCCTTTCCCCCTGTACCCGCCCCTCTCCTACTATCCATCATCTTTTTCCCTTCACCCTTCTCTCCCCCTTCCCTGCCGCTTCCTCTACCATCCCTCATCCCCTCATCCATCATCCCTCTCGCTTCACCCTTCTTTCCCCTCTTCCCTTCCCATCTCTGTCTTCCTGCCACCCCTCCCCTAGTCCTTTCCCACCTTATTCCTTTTCCCTTTATTCCTTCTACGCATGTCCTTATCTCTCTCCCTTCATTCTTCGTCCTTATTTCTTCTTCAGCTCTTCTTTTGTCATTCCCCATTCCTCTCTCCCATTCTTTCATCATCCTCTCTTCTGTCATTCCCTACCTCATCCCACTTTCATTCCTTCCTCCCCCCCCCCCCCGTTAGTCCTTTCCACTTTCCCTTCCTTCGTTCCTGTAGCATCTCCTATCCCGTCGTCAATCAAGTCTCTCTCCTCCCATCTGTCTATTCCAACTCTCCTTCACATCCTCCCTCCCTCATCTCTTCGTCTCTTCCTTCATCACCCTCCAGTCTCCCCCACTTTATCTCTCTCCCACCTCACATCGCCTTGTCATATTTTCATTTCCATACAACCTTCCCTCCTTTCTATTTCCTCCTCTTTTTCTCTTATCATTTTTCTCTCCTCCCTGCTTCTCCAGGCTGGTTTCATATCTCCTCCCTCCATTCCTCATCCGTCCCTCCCTCTCTCGTCTCCCTTGCTCTCTCCATCCTTCTCCCAAACAACCTCTCCTTCAAGCATCTTATCATTCTCCTTCATTCCTCTCCCTTTGCACCTCCTCCATCGCTCTTCCACCTACTGTCTCCCTCTCCCCTCCTCTCAATCCATACACTCACCAACCTCTCCCTCCCATTCTTCTCGTATATCTCTCTCTCATTCTTCCTTCCATTTCTTTCCCTTCTCCCCTCCTCATCCTTCTGTTCCCCATATATCTTGTCCCCTCAACCCTCTCCTGTTTCCCCATCTATCAGCCTTTCCTCTTCCCCCCCTCATCCTACCATCATCCTCTCCCATCCGTCTCACATTTCCCTTTCTCATATTTCTCCCTTCCCATCCTCACTCCTCTCACATTTCCCTCTTTATCATCCTCTCCTTTTCACTTCCCATCCCTCGACTCCCGTCCACTCATTCCTTACCCTTTTCTCTCCTTCCCTCTCCCCCCTCCTCCATCCAATCATCCTTTGTTCATCTGGCACTCCTCTGCCTCCCCTCCCCTCTCTATTCATCCCCCTTCATTACATCATCTCTCCCAACCCCCCTCAACCTCTTTTCTTTCCTCCCTCCACCCACTCACCCCTCTCACATTTCCCTGTCCGTTTAACCACCTCTCTCCCCCACTCCCTCCCCCCCCCCCGCCCAATCATGAGTCTCTTGCGGTTTTCCATGCGGGTTTTAATTGGAGTCTGGACCGAGAATGGAGCGAGTGGACCGTAGCGATTGCCGGGTTACTCTCTCTCTCTCTCTCTCTCTCTCTCTCTCTCTCTCTCTCCCTCCCAGTCCCCATCCTTTCTAACGTAATTCTTTTCCCCTTACATTTGCTCTCTTTGACTTGTCCAGTGAGTTTACCCCCCCCTCCCTCTCCCTCTCTCTCTCTCTCTCTCTCTCTCTCTCTCTCTCACAGTGAGGTCGCGGCATTGGAGTCTGGCGAGGGGAGAGACAAAAAAAGATGCCTGGTTCGATTCTAATTAGTATCCCCGGCAATAGAGAAAGTTTGGGTGTTGTGGCTTTGGTCTTGGTGTGGCCTGGGTTATGGTGGTGGGTCTGGTGGGTGTGCGAGAAGGAGGGGGTGGAGGCTTTTTCTGTCTCTCTTCTTGTCTTAATTTCTTCTTCGAGAGTTTGGTTCTGCCTTTGTTGTCCTTGTCTTGTATTTGTATGATCCATTGGGCTATTTCCTCCGACAGCAAAAGATGAAGGAGGTTATGTATTCACCCCTGTTTGTTTGTCCTCAGGATACCTAAAAAAGTTACCGATGGATTTCAATGAAGTTTTGTGGATATGTGGGTCGTGGGCCAAAAAAAATGAGTTGATTAAGTTTTGGTAGTGATCCGAATAGTCTGGCATTGGCGTTGGCGGAGATATGCGCTCTCTAAGTGCTGCCTTTCTTGTTGAAATTGCGTATGCTGTCCTAAGCACATTCTCCCATAGGGGGGTGGACAAGCTTCTTCTTCATCTTTTTTTTCTTTTTTTTTTTTTCTTTTTTTTAGTAATCCTTATTGCTGGACCCTCCCAAAAGCCAGCCTAGGAATGCTTAAGCCACTGAGGTTGCCCGCCATCACATTCCACCCAACATTGTCGATGTGTGGGACTCATGTTTTGTCATGTGTTTGTAGGTTAGGAAAGTCATAATAATTATTTGGAGAATATGGCCATTAACCTTTGGGCAGATGAAGAGGATGGTGAAATCTGATTGGCTAGTTTTGGAAGGGGGTTTGCGCCTCTTAGCTTTGCAGCTTTTGAGATACCTTTGTTCTCATAAAATTACTGCATTGGTTAGGGAAGATTTAAAATTAAGGAAATTAGTGTTTAACCTTTGCAAGTATATAAAGGAGGTTGAAATCTGATGGGCCGGAGGGAGGGGTGGAGGGTTGTCGGCGTCCCTCATTTTTTGCCGTAGGATGCACGGTTTTCGAGATACGGTATATAATTTGTCTAATATTTTTCGCAAGGCAAATTTTCAAATTTTGAAAATTTACTATTGCACTTCGGGGAATTGTAGAAGAGGTATATTGGGAGCCAGTGCCTCATAGTTTTGCTCTAGAATGTTTTTAGGCTTTTGTAAAATTTTCATTCTGGTAAGGATTCATATTTTGAAAGCTTAGTGCTTAAACCTTGGGAATGTGTAAAAGTTAAAATCTGTTGCTCCCCAGTTTTGTTCCAGGTCGCACGATTCCCAAGATATTTAGGCTTCCTAAGTTTTTGGCCTAGGTATTTATTTTCAAAGATAAATATGGTGTTTAACCTTTGGGATGGATAACGTAGCGTGCTTTGAAGTCTTATATGTTTTTTTGGAAGGGGGTGGCGCCTCTTGTTTTGATCTAAGACCCGCTGTTTCCAAGGTAGTTTGGTTTTCTGATATTTGAGCTTAGGTTTACTATGTTTGGGGTAATCAATAGATATGAGTTTAATTTTTGGTGGTATAGGACTGACGTGGGTTTGTACGTAAATAAAATATTTATGCTGGACTCTTGTGTTTAGAAATTAGCTCTGCAGCCTTGGGATTTTTTTGGGGGGGTCTTTTGAGGCACATTTTCAGGCTTCTTCGGGGTTGGAAAACGGCACTTGGGAACTCTCTTGCACGAACGAGGGAGTTGCCAAGTGGATTATATATTCTCTCATGAGTTTGAAGGTAAGCTACAGTACCTGCTGCCAGACCCGCGTGTTTTGAATTTAACAGTTTCTCCGAGGGTCTGGCATCAAATAGTTTGACTCCTCCAGCTTTATTCGCAAAATGATGAATAGAGGGAATCTTGCTTTCCTTTGTTTATTTGTTATCAACGCTTCCGTTTGGTGATGGATGGACTTCCCTGCTGTTCATGTCTTGTTTTCGTATAGGTGGCTGGAGGAATCATCTTTACTATCTTTGTCTTTTATCTCCTCATTTCTATCGTATGGGTAGAAATGGGGAGTCTTCTTTGCTGTTCTTGTTTTACTCTTGAACGGGTGAGCGGAGAAGCAGATGGGATTTTTTTTTTTTTTTCTAACTTTCTTTTACCCGCCCCACACACAAAATGGACAAGGCACTTTCTTACTCCAGAGGGGGGATGATGATGATGATGATGTGATGGAGGAGAAGGAGGAGGAGGAGGAAGAAGCGGAAGAGGAGGAGATGGAGGAGAAGTATGATGATGATGATGATGATGATGATGATGATGATAATGATGATGATGTGGAGGAGGAGGAGGAGGAGGAGAAGAAAGAGGAAGTTATAGGAGAAACAGTTGTTTTGCAACGAAAAGCATCCCGTCACCACGAACCGGTTTTATGGCTGACTGTAGTGTTGCTACGAACATCGTTGTAAAGCTACCAGTGCCAGTATTTGCATTTACTGTAGCATAGATTTTATAGTGGCTCCGTTGTGGTGTGGGGCTGCACAGTTTTGCTTTGCTTGTTTCATATTAAGTATACCCTTACACTGATACTAAGTTCCATAATGTGAGTCAGCTCTTCAGTAGCAGTCATATTCTTCTCACATTCAATAGTCCCTTTATGCGGCCGAGCGCGTTTCTTTGATTACTTTCTTCTACTTACGTCGAGTAGATTTGGGGGTTGGCAGAAGGGGCAGCCGCCTTGAAGGTACACAGTCGCACAAATGACAGATGAAATTATTTACTTAGCTTCTATCACTTCTTTCCGTCACTTCTCTGTCTGTTTTTCCTAAGCCTTATTTCTTCACTTCACTCCCTTGCCTGTCTCACCCTTTCACATTCTTTCTTTTCAAATACCGTCATGACCACTCTTCTTCCTTAATCATCCTTCTCTCTCTCTCTCTCTCTCTCTCTCTCTCTCTCTCTCTAAAGGTTTCCCACGTCCCTGTTTTCCCCTAGCCCTCCATCACTTCACAATTTCTTTTCCTCACCTTTTCTCACCGTAGGACCCCACCATTTATTTTACCCTCAAGTTGTTAAATATTCTCTTCATGTCTACTACAGTCACTATAGTAATTTGATGGCCATTCCCCCCAAAATAAAATCCATGTGAAGAGAGATGAGAGAGGGAGGGGGAGGGGGTGATGAAGGTTTTCTCTAGTCATTATCTAGGTTTGCCCCAGCCATGTTATCGCACCCTTTGATAAGAGGTGGCCAGCATGGGTCAACTTCTTATCACGGTTGTCCTCTTTTCTCTTGTTTTATTCCTCTGAGGTTTTGTATAATCATGATCTTTAGTCCCTTAACACGTCCGCGTAGTCTCCTCTTTCCTGTCTTTGTACCTGTCTCCCTCAGTCTTTCTTCATATTCATTCATTCTTTTTGCTCATTCTTTTTTGCTCTCATTCATCTTTCTTCTTCATTTCTTTTTTTTAGTCCTCTCTTAGTCTAATTGTCCATTTTTTCCTCACTTCTATCATTTAAGTCTCTGTCGCTCACCCTCATTCTTTATTCTTCTACAGTCACTCATTCATCTTCATTCTCAACATAGGCCTCTCGCTCACTCACTTTGTCAGTCTTTTCATTGTTATCATTCCATTTCCATCTTATCATTCCCTTGTCTTACTTAATTTACGCCACTGGCACTTGATATCACTTATTCTCTCTCTCTCTCTCTCTCTCTCTCTCTCTCTCTCTCTCTCTCTCTCTCTCTCTCTCTCCGTGTGTGTGTGTGTGTGTGTGTGTGTGTGTGTGTGTGTGTGTGTATGTGTGCGCAGTTAGCGTCAGTAGCTCTTTTACACGTTTGGTATTCTAAACTCATGAAGACCTATTCCACCCCTCTTGAATATTACTGAAAGGTATAGCAACACCTCTTTAGAATACAGTATAACGATTTCTCTGTAGGACAGGACACAGAATCTATACAATTATATATATATATATAGATAGATAGATAGATAGATAGATAGATAGATACATACATACATATATGTATATACAACATATTATTGAAAAGAAGAGATTGCTAAAGGGTTTTCAATCGTGTACTGCTGTTAGAAATGCAGGCCAGTCTTCGTTATCAACATCGTTATCAAAGGTCTCAGCAAGTACGGGGTGTCATCAGAAAGTTCTAATAATGATTATTAGGATTAGCTTTGTGGAACGTTAGACAAGTACTTTCACTTGCCGGGTCAAAGTACCCTCCTTCTGCATCAGCACGCTTATCAGAACTTTCCTGCCAGTTATGGAAGCATCGCTGAGCCGTTTCCGTTTATAATCTCATCACGATGCTTGTTTGTTTTTTCACACAATACTGTATGTCTTCATCTGTCTCAAAAAAATAATGTTTTGCATTTCAAGCTTCTGTTTGGAGGACAACCAGGAGTCGCATGGTGCTCAGCCAGGAAAAGAAAGAGGATGTGGGACTAAGGAAACTTTTTCTCACCACAAAACTGCCGGGTAACAAGTGGCGCGTGGCTGAGTGTGTTGTGACGCAGCCACTTGCCATTTAACTTCTCCCATTGTGTGCATCTCACTGCCTGCTGGAAACGTTTCAGAACTCGCAGGTGGAAAGTTGCATTAACACTCCTTCCGTGACAAAAGGCTGCAAGCAGAATGATCGTTGCTTGTGATGAGCTTTTGGGGCCCCAGTGACACTGTTGATCTATCTATCTATCTATCTATTGCCAGACGCCTTAATCCCGTAAGGATTGGCCACAAACAAATCACCTCCATGTTGCCATGTCCCCCGCCATTTCATTGCCCTGCTCCCAGCTCACACACCACTCTCTCATATACCTCTCCACTCCATCCTTCCATCTCATCCTTGGCCTCACCTCACTCACATACACTCTCCTCGTCAGTCTCTCACTCTCCCTCCTCTCCGCATGTCCAAACCACCTCATTGTGTTTCTCCTAACGCTTCCTGTCACATCCACATCCACACCACAACGCTCCTTCACTTCCTCATTTGTCAGTCTGTCCCTCCATGTGACTCCATATGCTCCTTTCAGATAACTCATTTCCATTGCTTTCACTCTTGTGTCCCTCCAACAAGGTCTAGGCTTCACTTCCATACGTCAGAGCTGGTATCACAATACTGTCGTGCAGTAGCTTTTTCACTTCCAAGCTCACTTCCCTGTTTTTTATCACTGCTTTCAAAGAACCAGCAACCTTTCTTCCGTGTTGCACCCTTTCAAGAACTTCATCCTCTTAACTTCCATCCTTACTCATCACACTACCCAAGTACTTCAACGCACTCACATACTCCACTGTTGATAATGGCTAGTATATATATATATATATATATATATATATATATATATATATATATATATATATATATATAATAGTGGACGTGTAACATTATACTTGTCTTAGCTAGGGTATACTAACGAGTTGTGTTGTGTAGGCTATATCGATGATATATGGCAGCAAAAGGATTAGATCGTGCATGCCAAGCGATGACACGAATCACTGGCCTATCAGTGCCAATTGGTGAGATCATTATTAAAACTTTTTCTTTACCACACTTCGCTTCCTGCACGATGTTGGCCACACCCACCTCTTCACTCTGACCTGTTGACTTTTTCCTGTTCCATCCTAAACAAATCCACCAATGAAATACCTCAATCTTATTCTCACTCTGTCCCTTCCTCTCACTCCATGTCTTGGTTGCTTCCCAGTTACCTTGGTTGTCCATTTGTTATCCTTAGCCGGTCACTTGCATGTAAACTATCTAAGTTATACCTGTAGTACCCTGGTCTCGGATCCTAGCTACCATTATAGGCCCCAGGAGGGGATGGAATATTTCCCGAAATGCTTAAGATGGAAAATGATGACTTGATGAATGCGCTTTGGAAACTTTTTATCGTGGCTTGGAATAATGATGGAATTCCAGCAGAGTGGAAAAATAGAGTGATTATTAAAATACCAAAAAAGGGAGATTTAAGTGTGTGTGGTAACTGGAGGGGGATAACTTTGACACCTGTAGTTGCAAAAGTCTTTTCCAAAATCTTGTTGAACAGAATAGAGCCAGTAATTGATAAAGTTTTAAGAGAAGAGCAAGCGGGATTTAGAAATGGTCGAGGTTGCAATGATCAGATTTATATTGTAAGGCATCTAATGCAACAAGCTATTGAGATGAAAATGCCACTTAGTAGGTGTTTTGTGGATTTTGAAAAGGCGTTTGATAGCGTTTCACGTGGAGCTATGTTGAAAATTATGAGATTCTGTGGTATACCAGAAAAGTTTGTAAATAAATAATATTAGAAGCCTGCATGAAGGTACTTTTTGTAAGGTAATGGTGGATGGTTCTTTGAGCGATCCATTTGAGGTTAGGTCAGGAGTGATTCAAGGAGGAGTTCTTTCGCCTTGACTGTTCGTTTTGGTTATGGATTATGTTATGAGAAAGGTTGTAAGGAGAACAGGTGCAGGAATTAACTGGAAAGAAAAAAAGAGGCTAATGGATTTGGGCTACCGATATGCTGATGTATATTGTATTGATTTGCGGAAGTATTTACGAGATGCAGGGGATGCTTGATTGTCTGGTGGAAGAAGGAGAAAAAGTGGGATTGGTAATAAATTGTGGAAAGACTGAAATTATTAATATGAACGTGAAGAACAAAATCGATTGTGTAATTGGAAATAATGTGGTGAAGATTGTAGAAAATTTTAAACATCTGGGAACGATTTTATCATGTAATGGATCATTAAACAATAAAATTGAGGAGAGAATTAGACAGGCTTGGCGAGCTGTTGGAATGCTGAAAAGTGTTTGGAATTATAATATGCTTTCGGTACATACTGAAGTAAAAATATACTAGGCCATGGTTAGACCAATTTTAATTTATGGTCATGAGTCATGGTACAGTACAGTTGCAACAGATCAGAAAGTATTAGGATTTGAAAATAAAATACTGAGAAGGATTCTTGGGTAAAGTGGCAAGACAGAGTTACAAAATAAAAGAGTAAGGGATATTACGAGAGTGGAACAAGTTAATGAATATGTGAGACTGTCTCGCTGGAAGTGGCTGGGGCACATATACAGAAAAGAAGGCAGTTTAATACAGGATGTGCCAGAGTGGACTGCTAGAGGAAGAAGAGGTAGAAGTAGGCCGAGGGAAACCTGGTTGAGGACAATGAAGAGAGAAGCAGGAGAGGAGTGTTGGTGGGACCTGAAGGAGATGGCAAGAGACAAATATTGATGGAGAGAGTTCATTGAGGCCCTATGCATCCCGCGGGGTGCCACAGGAAATGATTGATTGATTGATTGATTGATTGATTATTATTATTAATATTATTATTATTATTATTATTATTATTATTATTTTACACGTTGAGAGCTCTCGCATTTTTGACCGTCTGCCTCCTCGTGTTTCGTTACTTCCTCATGGACTTTTTTTTTTCTCTTTATTCCCTCCCTCATTCTCTTTGTTTTACCCTAGGAATTAGAAAGGGACAAAAAGAATATGAATCCAGTATTTTGAGTGAGGGAGGTAACACACACACACACACACACACACACACACACACACACACACACACACACACACACACACACACACACACACACACACACACACACACACACACACACACACACACACACACACACACACACACACACACACACACACACACACACACACACACACACACACACACACACACACACACACACACACACACACACACACACACACACACACACACACACACACACACACACACACACACACACACACACACACACACACACACACACACACACACACACACACACACACACACACACACACACACACACACACACACACACACACACACACACACACACACACACACACACACACACACACACACACACACACACACACACACACACACACACACACACACACACACACACACACACACACACACACACACACACACACACACACACACACACACACACACACACACACACACACACACACACACACACTGCACCTTTAATCAAGTACATACATCGTCAGACTCATGTTATGCCAGTAATACAAGCCTAACGAGTAATGCATTCACGGTCACCCTTGGCAACACAACCCACATTAATGCGCTACCAGGAATTCCAGGTCGTTAAATACACTGATGATTTTTTTTTTTTTCGCTCGTTAAGTATGATTTTTCTTTTGTATATATGGACCAGCCAGACGACTTTACCCAGCACAGAAAGCACTAGTGTCCATTAACCCCATTTGTACGATGTAGATTTATATTCCAGCCACTGCATGGCAGATTGGCCTTTTTCAGTGGGAAGTCTGCCTCTAGTAATACCACTTTTGTGTATTTGTTGGTCTGCGGATCCTATTCATTTTTTTTTTTTCCCCGTTCGCACGAGCTGAGGGAGGAGGCTGCAGCCAGATCCATTGTGTGTGTCTGTGTCGCTGAATCACTATACCGTTTTGAAGGTGCGGTCCAGCCATTAAGTGGAAAGGGGCCATCGGTGGTGTCTGGTGTGTCTCAGGTGCGTGTAATTTGCATGTAGTCGACCGCATATCTCTGTCGTGCTGCAATAGCCGTAAATATGACACAGGAGCAAGACTCACTTAGCCGTAATAAACAAATTCATTCTTCATATGAGCGACCTCATCTAGAGAAGAGTTTAGCATACGATTAGACTGTGAGATTATATGTGTAACTTCTAAACCATCCGTCTGTTTCCCGTCATTATCGTTGGGCGGCATGAAGTGAGAGTGTGGGTGAAGGTTAGTTATGTGTGTGGGGCAGAGGGGGATTGTGATGCTGCGGGTGAAGTGAAAGTAGGGTGAAGGATTAGTGTGAGAGTCGGGATAGGAGGGTAGGAGGCGACCGTGCTTCCTTGCGGCAGTAATCTGAGTGACAAAGGCACCGAAGATGGAGCTGGTGCATACCCTCACCCCCACCCCAACACCCCACCCTCGCACAGCTCTACATACACCCCCACCCCCTCTCCAACTTCACGGTTTCAACATGTTATCCTTCGTACAGCAAAGTTACCTGCTCATGCTAGGTGTGAGCATCCCAGCCGGTACAGTACAGTACATACCGTACATACTGCACGTCTTACAGTAAGCTGCACCGACTTTGTTTATAAGTCTAACCATATTTACACCCGCGCACGGTAGCGCAGGGGTGTAATATTTTCGGTCCTCAGTCTGTCAGTCTGTTTTTGTAATTCAAATAATTTTGATCCAATTTCGACCAAATTTGGAGAAAGCAAAAATGGAGTGATACAAGTTGAGAACAGTAGGTGAAAGGTTAAGGTCACATGCCAAGGTCAACTCAAACAGTCAAAGGTCAGGGTCAGAGGGTGAAGGCAAAGGATTGGCCCAGCTGTAACGCTCACAATGCTCCATCTTGTTAGTTTTTATCTCCTTTCAGTCTGCTACTGTCTTTTGGGATTAAAATCTGAAGGAAAATCTGTACCTGTCTTCGTAATACCGTACGTAGTACAGTTATGATCCGAGTTCACCCATTTTGTAATCCTGCCTCCTTTTCTACGAAAGGTCTGTCTACTCTGAATAAAAATGTTTGGCGGTAGAAAGACTATATGTGCCATTGTACTGTGAAGGGTATCCGTGGCCTGAAGAAAACTACAGTATATACTGGTATCAAGAATATAATGAAATAATCATCGTACATAATCTAAAGAAGTTTGTTTGTTATGGAGATTATGGTCAATAGCAAATAATATCATCCTGAAAATGCACACAAGTAAGAACTGGCGAGAAGGCTAACTCCACAGGCCGTGGTTCCATAGTTACAAACCTTCCGAGTTCAATTTGTGTATAAGATGGCACGTTTGTGTTTCTGTTCTCACTCTTACCTCCAGGTACTTCACAGTTAGAATGAATACTAAAGTGAATATTACGAAAAACAAAGACGCTTCTCATTATATTCACCTGCCTTGGAGACTTGCTTGTCCCTTCAGCTGACTAAGATCCTTGGTAAATATGGCCCGTGACGCCTCTCTCAGCGCCTCTCATGGCCACACCTCAACATCTCTCCCCTCCCCCTTGCCACGCCCTGCCCTACCCACCACACCCAAACACTTCTTACCTCTGCACCCTATTCGTACCAAATTTTGAAGCAGGGACCTGAAACGTAAAACTGACGGTTGCGTGTCGTCGTCTGGGGCAATATTTGAACAGTGAAAATGTACTGTATGCCTGAATGATACTCGTGTAGTTGACAGATAGAATTCTAAGTCTTCTTTCTTCTTCCCTCTGTCTCCCTCCGCAACATTCACCACCCTTCTTGACCGTCTTCACTAACCTCTTCGCCCCTTCATGGACCTGTCTTGTCCCATTTTATGACCTCCTCCTCCTCCTCCTCCTTCCTCCCCTCGCGATCTTGGTTCAGTCACGGTCAGGAGTCCTCTTACACGTCAAGAATTCCGAACGTGTAAAACGACCATACTATTACAACTGCGTGCGCGAAACTGTAAGCAGGCCTCTAATTTTTTACGGTCTTTTACGTAATACCAGTGATCGTTACATGTGATCAGCATGCAGGCTGCATCCCACACTGCAGAACCGTCAGCAACGACACGGAAAGGTCATACATGTTCAAATATCATCACGCGCCTCAAAAGTTATCATAAGAAATTAGGGGCCTGTCCACACCTTTTCGCATTCCATTTTCATAATACAACTCATGACTTCAAGATGGCTGACGGTAGAGTGTAACTGTATAAACAGTGTAAGATGTGTGTGTGTGTGTGTGTTTGCAAGGTGGGTCGTAACCAGGCAGGGTCAGATTCACTTGTGTGTATATATATATATATATATATATATATATATATATATATATTTATGTATATATATATATATATATATATATATATATATATTTATGTATATGACTACAGACTGCTACTTTGCCTTTCAAGATAGTCTTCCGGCTTCGCTCCATTAATGTTATCTTTTCTGATATCCTTACTGACCTTCACCCTATATCTCTCCCTCATTTCGTCACCCACCCCCACACCTCATCCTTCAGTTCACCGTACACCTCACCTTTCCTACTCATCACTTCACTCACCCAATCTCTCACCAACCCTCACCCATCACATCCCTCTCTCACTCCCTCAACCACCCCCACTCCACACATCCCTCTCATTCCCTCACCATACCTTAACCATAACCTCTCTACCTCACACCCTCACCCCTGACCTCCACGGCCTCCTACTCTGCCCCACACCTCTCCTGCATTCTGGGGCTCCTCTAAACCCGTAAAATGTTATACTACCATAAACGCACACAGGCACACTCATAAACCACTGCAATATGCATGTTTGTTTATGCGTTATGGAAATGCACGGTGACCGAGGAGGGTGTTTACCAGGGATCACCAGATTTTACTCACGTGGATTTAGAAGCTCTGGGTGTTGGTTAATCTCTTGAATCTGGTGCTGTCTCTTTGTAATAAATTCTTGATGCTACCAGACGATTGATCCAACAGAGGAAAAGCCGCCAGTGGAAAAGTAGTTAATGAATGCTAGCTACACCTAAACCCTCTAATTCGATCCCAAACGAGTAAAATCATATGAAGCTAGCAGGAATATAGCAAAAGGCGTTATCGTACTAAAGAGTTAAGAACACCGTCCACTTCCCTCCATTGCTGACAACAATACATTATCTGAAGTCACTGGTCACTGAGATTTCTACAAGCGAACCAAGACATTTTAGGAAGGGTGTGGCGGCATCTTGACCATCGATTTGACACGGACGTAACTTCTCACGGCGCCCACATTAATTTCTTTTTTTTTATTATTTCAACTGATATATCTGAGTATGTTTACTTTTGTTAGGTCCAGTCCCCTGTTTTCACCTTCAAATGGAGTTTTCGAACCTTGTCCACTCAAAACGATATTTCTGGGCCACATGAAAATATGCAGTAAAAAAAAAAAAAATCCACAAAAGAATTTATCGCACTGTGGGAGTAAGGTGTACTGGCAAAATGAATCGCCCAGGAAAAGGCATTACGTATTCCTCACAGTCAACGAGAATATCGTAACGACCCATCTCGTCTATACGGCCCCTCACTGGTGACGTCATCAGAATACCTTATGACATTGACCAGCAACTTCTGCAGACACAAGCCAAGATATTTGGTAAAAGTGGTTAGAAGCTCAGTATCGATTTTCCACTGCTATAACCTCTGGCAGCGCTCATATTAAAATATAATCATTTCAGCCATTGGGCTATAATAAAGCTTCTTATGTTACCCTCGCTACGTCATTTTTTTTTTTTTTTAATGCTAGGAAGAAGGAACCGAAGGCCACGAGCCCGCAACCTTTTCCTTCCATGAAAAAAAAAAAAAAAAAAAAGGGAGAGAGCCAAAATCAAGATCCGATCATTTCGAGATGCCTGGACACATTGCATTTGAAAGACTGGAGATCATAACAAGCAGGAAATACAGACAGATGGGGACTGTTCCATAGTTGACCTGTTGCATAAATGAAGGACTGGGAGTAACGGTTAACTCTTTCATTAGCGAGTTGGACAGAAAAGGGATGAGAGTTTGCTGCTAGGCGGGTGCTACGCGCCCGTCGTAGAGGTGGAGGGATGCATGCAGACAGTTCAGAGGAGCAGTGACCATTGAAGTAGAGATATAAAAGAGATAAAGATGCAACAGTGCGACAAAGAGACAGAGGTTGAAGGGAGCCAGTAAGAGGAGGAGAGTTAATGAGACGAAAAGCCTATGACTCCACCTTATTGAGAAGAGCTGTATGTGGGGAGCCTCCCCACACATGAGAGTTGTACTCTACACAGGGGCAAATAAAACCCGTGCATAAAGTTAACAGCTGTGCAGGGGTAAAGAAGGAACAGAGTCGGCTTAGCACACCTAATCTCTTGGAAGCAGATTTTACAAGAGATGTAATATGATCTTTCCAAGATACGTTCCGAGTGAATGAAACCCCAAGCATGTTCAAGGATGATGCAGGATTAAGCTGAATATTATTAAACTTTAGTGGGTACACCTGTGGAAGATTTTGTCGGGTTGATAGGTGTAAGAACTCAGTCTTTGGTGCATTAAAAACAACCAGATTATTTTTACCCCAGTCAGAGATACGAGCCAAGTCAGACATTTGGTGTGCCATAGCCTAATCCCTTGTTTATTGAAGCAACTGCTGAGATGGACGTTGCGGGAACCGAATGGAAAGGTGAAGAGTGGAGTCATCAACGTACAAGTGAATAGGGTTAGATGTGCAGCGTAGAAGGTCATTGATGAATAAAAGGAAGAGAGTTGGTGATAGGATTGAGCCCTGAGGAACACCACTTCTTGATAGATCTAGGAGAAGAACGATGGCCGTCTACAACAGCGGCTGTAGAACGAGCAGAAAGGAAGCTATAGATGAAGGCACAGATAGAAGGATAGAAACCGTAAGAGGGCAGTTTGGAAATTAAAGATTTATGCCAGACTCAATCGAAAGCCTTTGAGATGTCAATTGAAATGGCAAAGCTTTCACCAAAGTCCCGAAAGGAGGATGACCAGGAGTCTGAAAGGTAGGTGAGAAGCTCGCCAGTGGAGCGTCCCTGACTTAACCCATACTGACGATCAGAAAAAAGGTTGTGATAGAAAAGATGCCTTATAATTTTCGATTAAGAATTTGACTCGAAAACTTTTGAGACACAGGATGTTAAAGCAATTGGACGATAGTTAGAGGGTTGGGAATGGTCACCCTTCTTTGGGACAGGTGAATGAGAGCAAACTTCCAGCAAGAAGGAAAGGTACAAGTTGATAAACAAAGGCGAAAGAGTTTACCTAGGCAGGGTGAAAGCACAGAAGCACAGTTCTTGAGGACAACAGGAGGGACTCCATCAGGCCCATATGCCTTGTTAGGAGGCCTGTGATGGCAGAAAATGCATCAGCTGAAGAAATTTTAATGTCAGCCATGAGGAAGTCTGAGGGGGGGGAAGTGATGAGGAACAGCACCGGAATCGTCTAAGGTGGAATTGGAGGAGAAAGTCTGAGCGAAGAAATCTGCTTTATCAGTAGAAGAAATAGCTACAAAACCATCAGAACAGAAAAGAGGAGGGAAGGATGAGGTAAAGTTGTTAGAAAGGTTAGAAAGGGTACTCTTCCCAGACTGGAGGGGTTGTATGTGGCATTCACTTGCTCCTCCTTACTAGAGGTTTTTCTCACGCTGAATGAAACTGTCTGACAACAGAAATAATAATTAACAAAGGGAGTTATCATGGTGAGGGGATAATTGCGCAGTACAAAAAAAAAAAAGTCTCTCAGGAAGATGTGCTCCAAAGTCTCCTAAACCAACGATAAGAGAGAAAGAGAAAAAAAATTGGTATTTACTTTCCGTCATTGCTGACATTATTACAAGATCTAAGGCCACGGGTCACAGATACCTTTGCAGAGACTGACCAAGTGTTTTGGGGAGAGAGGGGCAGGAGACTGAATATCGATTTGACGCGGACACAGCCTCTCTGGGTACGCATAATAAAAATTTTAACCTGATCAGTCGCGTCTCGTCTCTTAAATGTTATTCTTGACACCGGCAAACGATTTTCTTCAGCTACAGAGAAACTTTTCGGGCTGGGAGATTCGGGCAAAGACTTCATTACCACCCTTCATTGCCAGAAAGCTTCCATAAGCTGAAAGAGGGAAAATGAGAGCAGAAGTGTCCTCGAGATATATGGGTTACTTTCAACTAATGTAGCTACACTTGTGGAAATGATCTATCGGATAATAGATATTTCATTAATGTATCGGTAATGTCCTTTAATAAACAAGGTAAACCCCTCCAGTACAATGAAATATCCTTGTAGTTTCTTTTTTTTTTTACTGCTAAACTATATTATTCGTCTTAGGCGATCCTCATGGTGATGAAAGGGTTAATGAAGGCCATGCCCAGCGTCTCATGTTTGAAAGATATCTCCACCCTGAATAAGACAATGGACACCTTAGATAGCCTAACCCCCAACCGTGGCCACCTCCCAAGTACATCCCTAAAGATGTTCTTTGTGTTTGGCTACACCCCTCGGACACACTATAGCTGCATATCACTTACACCTCAGACACATAAATCCCAGACACTGTTCAGACGCACACCACACACACCACCAATATCCCCATCTAACGCCCCACCTCCTTCCCCCATCTCCTAACGTCCCACCTCCCCCCTAAGTCCTTGACCTCTGTGGGTGCGGCAAAAATCGATGAAAGTGTGATCCTCATGAGACCACACGATTGCTGCTTGCCTGATTTCATCCATCAAAAAGGTTGGTGACATAGTGAGCGACACAGTCAGGGATACACAAGATTTGGTCGCTCATGAGGAGCAGCAATAACATCGTCTGGGGAGCGCAAAAAACAAAGTAAAGATGTCCTTGGACTGAAACGTTTATAAACTGTAAATACTTTTTACGGACGCGTTGCATGAGCATGTGAGTCTAAAGTGCTTCTGTTTCAGTCTGACAAGGCTCCCTAACTTCCTTCAGCCTAGTTGATGGCCAGGTATGAGACTGGTCCAGATTCTTAGGGGAAAACAAGCCTACTGCAGCACACCATCGTTCACGTCGTTATCATCATCATTCTAAACCGTTTCACACCAAAAGATGAGCTGCGGTACAATTAAGAAACAAGGAAGGGAAGAAAAGTTGGAAAGCCATCCACAGCATGCTCAGTGAAAAGGTTCACACAATCTTATGCACATCACTCATGCTTCCATCTCGCAGGCCTAACCATTTGCACACATTTTTGTATTTTTTCTGTCCAGATTTTTATCGTCTGCTTCGTCGGACAGCAAGAAAAACTCGCCAGATATTCCACCTCTTCAGCTTCTCAGTTCCTTCCGCTGGATAATATTCCTTAGCTGAGAAAGGCATGGTATAATTCCCTATGGTACGTCAGAGAGGAAAGTGACGGACGTGCCTTAAGTGTGAATTGGACGCACTAGAATAGCGGAGGAAATTTTGTCCTTGTCTGTCCCTGCTTCATCCAGTCAACTCAAATTGCCATGAATCAAATTAGTGAAGGACCTTTGTAAAGATTCGTAAGTTGTTAATGAGGCAATTTGAAGAAGAGGTGTGATGGCTGGACAGGTGACTCCTTCCTCATCAGACTGTGCTGCCCTACGTTATAACAGAGAGAGAGAGAGAGAGAGAGAGAGATGTAAATGTGTGTGAGTTTGTGAGGCTTGTGTGTGTGTGTGTGTGTGTGTGTGTGTGTGTGTGTGTGTGTGTGTGTGTGTGTGTGTGTGTGTGTGTGCACCTCCACCACATACACACAGCACTAATAATCCCTTGCACCCTAGTCTCAGCCACGCCCTCACCCGCTTTCCCCCCCCCCCCGTTACCTACTCATATCTCCATCATGTCTCCTCTCCATCTTTTGCTCCTCTCTCTCTCTCTCTCTCTCTCTCTCTCTCTCTCTCTCTCTCTCTCTCTCTCTCTCTCTCTCTCTCTCTCAATTTTTACTGAACATTAATATAATTTCTAGATCCTACCTTCTCCTTTTATAAATAGAAGTATGGGGTGAATGTGATAAGATGATGATGATGATGATGATAAGGATGACGATAGCGACGATGATGATGACAGTTCCCATTTTCCATACTAATTTTGAATATATTTTTGCATGTCTTTAGGAATAATCTTCCTATTTTAAACTGTGTAGTCATTCTTAATTGTTCAGTATTACCAGCTCCTCATTAATCCGCTTCCGTCTTGTGTGGAGAGAGAGAGAGAGAGAGAGAGAGAGAATTTTAGTTTTCTATCATAGCTGTATCTCTGACTTTCAAACACCAACCCTTGTGTTCCCTGCGTAACGTAAAACACGACTTAAAAATTCATCTGAGAACTGGATTCCCCCACTGCAAACAATTAATTGTTAAAGCATGCAGTCTCGCCGAAACTCCGATGACAGAGAGAAACAGCTGAGACTTGGACTTCCCTCTCCTCAGATTCACGTCTCAAATGATATCAACAGCCTTGGTCTAGATATCGACCCTTACGTGTATAAACTCCCAAATGTAATTTAATTGTGTACATACAAGAAAGATGCCATTTGAAAACTCATTCGCGATGGCCTTGTTATAGAATTGTAGCCCAGTGTTGTTAATATGACAAGTAGAAAAAACATGTAAATGTATAAAGATGTAGGGATAACAGTGCGCTAAAAACCCTGGGACAAGATTGTGGCAGTAACACGACATGTAATCCCATCGTTACCTTTTTTATGGTATACTTTTGTGTGCTGCATGGTTGGTTAATAGTTATACCATTACCATCATCCTTTTCGGGAGCACATGCGACACCAAAATGGCACGTACTGGAGAAAGGAAAAAAAATGTAGGAATGGGTTACATGTCGTTTTACTGCCTCAGCCTTGTTGTGATGGCTTTGGGGGCATTGTCATCCCTATATCTTCATATTTTTTCTACTTTTTAAAGACTTCTTGAAAGGCTCGGTGTATTGCAGGAGAGTTCCGAAAGTTTTCGTAAGTTTTTCAGCTTTAAGAGCGTCGTAGTAGTGAAGGAATTAACGAATGGTCTAACTCACTCTCGTTCGAAAAGTCTTTGCAGAGCTGAATAAAATCATCTGTAGATAATATCATCAAGGAACGCCGAAAAAGCACAGCATCCATGCCTTTTGATCTAACTCTGACCGAACGTGTGGCCTAGCTCTGTGGCCTTGACCTTTGAATGATTGTTCTTAAAATAATTAATCCTTGTGTGACCATTAACTCCTCCACTATATTTGGTTGCAATAGGATCGAAAGTGCTTCAGTTGTGACCTTGACCTTTGATCTGTTGTTCTCCAAATTGCTTAATTTAATCATTGGCTGACCCTAAATCGTTCCAGCAAGTTTAATCCGATTTGAATGGGGAAAAAAAAAAAATCAAATAGCAGGAACTTCGACACCGTCCTGTGACCTTAAATTCTCACCAGTAGTCCTCAAAATTAAACCACTTCATCCTTTGCACATTCTCCACCATTATAGTACCAGGTCTCGTCGTAATCAAATCAGAATCGTAAAAGTTAACTTATTTCTCACCTTTACCTGTTACCTTCTTCGGATATTTACCATGGATCCGACGCTGTGGAGAATGAAACCTGAGAAAAAACAAAGCAAGGTGATCGGTTTCCCCGGTTTAAAGCTAGAGAGGTCTAAGAAAGAAGAGGGAAGAATATGGAGAGATTGGGTTTATGTCGATTGTGTTCTAGCGCGTTTTAGCGTGTTAGGGTTATGTTTTAGCCACTTTAAATGTTTTAAGTATAAAGAGTGGATGAGGATTAAGGCTAGATGCTTTAAAAATAAATAGTACCTCTGAGTCTGGGAGTTAAAACGGATTTGTTAAGGCTTATGAACACGTTGGTGTCATCCCTGCAAAGTGTGCCTGATCCGATATGGCATGAATTATCAGGTCCATTCCCTGTCCTGTGTCATTATGCATGTTTTGTATAACGAGGCACAGGGCGTCATCTGTTCATTTCCATACCCACGAGAGAGAGAGAGAGAGAGAGAGAATATGTGTGTGTGTGTGTGTGTGTGTGTGTGTGTGTGTGTAGGAAACCTAGTTAGGATGATGATTATGCTGCTGGTGATCCCGTAAGCGGCCAGGGTACATTGATATCAGTTCCACACCACACTGGGGTTGGGTGCAAATGTGTGGCGGCAGAAGAGCCAGTGGGAAAACTTTGAGGCGGAGGATGTGAGGGCGAGAAGGGGGGAGGGGGCGGTGCTGGGAGGGGGGGAGAGAAAGGATGGAAGGTAGACATGACAGAAGGAAAGGAAGGAAGGAAAGGCAGGAGATGATACGAGGAAGAGGGGGGAAAGGAAGGAAAAGAGGGTGTTGGGAGGAAGGGAAAGAAAAGGGGCAGACAGTAAGGAAAGAAAGGAAGGAGATAGGGATGAACAGAGAAAGAGGATGAAAAGAGAAGAGAAAGATAATATGGGGAAGGGAAGGGAAAAGAATGAATGAAGGAAGGAAGAAGAGAAGGGAGAAAAGGCAGGGAGGGAAGAAGTGGAGAGAGAGAGAGAGAGAGAGAGAGAGAGAGAGAGAGAGAGAGAGAGAGAGAAGATAAGGGCAAGGAGAAAGGGAAATTCAAGAGGGGGAGGAGGTGAGAGGCATAACTAAAAGCAGGAGGGTGAAGGAAAGGAGAGAAGAAAAAGAATTGAAGGAAATGGGAAAAAAATGAAATAGAGAAGGTTGACAGCAGAAAAGGAATGGAAAAGAAAGCAGGACGTTGGTGAAAAAGAAGTCTGTTTACCAATCCCATATAGCCAGACTCCTAATTCCGGGAGGGTAGCGACTAACAAACCACCTCCACCTATCCCGTTCCTCCATCGCACCCTCGATCTCCCTCTCCCCCTCCGCCTCACTGACATACACATCCTTGTCAGTCTTTGTATCTTTTCACTTCACACGGCCAGATCAAATAAGAATGCTCCTCCTAACACATTCCAGCACTTTCACATCAGCACCACAACGCTCGCAATCTTCCTCAGTGATCTGTCTGTCTCACCACATCTCTCCACACGCTTTTCTCGGGTTGCTCATCAATTACTCATCTCCACTCTTCTCATTACTGACTTGTGTCCTTCCAGCATACTCCAGGCTTCACTTTCATGCGTTTAGAAGGTGAGAGAGAGAGAGAGAGCGTCATAAGCTCATCTCCTGACAGTATGGTCAGTCACGTATCCGTCATGTCACGTGCTCTCTCTCTCTCTCTCTCTCTCCTTCTCTTACGTTAGCTAACTGACTTAACAACTGACCACATGGCTCTCTCACTTTTCCCCCCTTCCTCACCCAAACCAGCTAACTCAGTAACTATTCAATGACTCTCACACGCGTACATTCTCACTCAGTCACGTAAACCAGCAGATTAAGTAAGCGATTAATTGACACTCTCCTACTTCTCATTCACCCACTGACACCAAAACTGACTCAGTAAGCGACTATATGACTGGCAAACTCCCTCCCTTCTCACTCAGATAAACTGACTCATTAAGCAGCAAATTCCCATCTTAACATATCTGTACAAAGGACCAGTGCATGTGAAAATGGCGGGAAAAAAAAAAAGTTGGCTAATGAAGTCATGTTTTAACCATCTTAATAAATAATACGAATTTTTGTAAAACTGAATGCTTTCCGATAAAAACTACTGTATAGATGTGTTTGTATGTATGAATGAATGTACATCTACTGGGTTGTAAGAAGGGGACAGGGGCATAACGAAGTGCGGGCGCAAATCCTATTTTTATTTTCATTATTTTACCGACATTAATTTGAGTTCTCCGACAACTAACATGCTAGTTTCATTGACTTATGTCCAGAAGCTCAGGAGAGTATGATTACAGCAGACAGTCAGCTGAAGTGCTGAGTTTACCAGTATGGTACGGAGGGGGAGGGGGTGGACTTGTCAAAATTGTTGTTCGTATCTTTTTCTTTCAAATCGGATCCACAGTACAGTGTTTTACAACATCTCGACATGTGTTTTCCAAAGCACAGTGCGACTAACGATTCCGGTACTTGTAATATTACCTGTACAGCTTCAAAAACACGACCTGCAAGCAAGCATATCGGTGTATTTACATTGAGTGGTCTTGTACTTACATGTGCTGGACGGCAGAAGAAGAACTCCACTTACCTGCAGAAAGAATACCTAATTAATAATGGGAAAAAGGATGTTAAGAGGTACCAATAATCAATTAATAGTAACAGTAATCAGTATCAGCATCATCATCATTCCGAGTTTTTTCCCCACATAAAGATGGAGTGAGGACGGATCCAGAAGCAAAGAAAGAGAATGTACGAAAGTGGGAGAACTATCAACAGCAGGCCCAGTGGAATGGGTAACACAACCATCATCCATACCCACGAAGTTCTCGTCGCATCTCACAACCCTAACCATCTGATTTTTTTTCTCTATAGATATTCTTCACATACACCTGCCTGATAAAGCCAGTCCGTCGATTGTTAAGTCCCAGAGCCATCCTATGTACAGTAATTCCCCATACCAAACGTTCTTTGACAATCCTGTGCGATCGTGATGTCCTGCCTTCCACCATGTTCCTTATTCCACCCAAAATGACAGAGTATCCTTCCTCCACATTTTTTTTTTTTGTGGTGTGCTTCATATTGCTATCACATAAAAATCATATAATTTCATACCCTCCATTGCCACAGTCAAGAGAGAAGTGTCAGCGAACTTTTATTCATTGTTGCACCCCTTCCTGCCTGCTCTGTCCCAACAGTTCAAGTCTCGTGAATTTCCATGATGCACTTCCTCATATTCGTTCATTATCATAATAATAAAGTATATGTCCCAGATTTTTCTCAGGCTGCTTTAAAGTGACTAGAAGTTTACCTGCAAAACTTTGAAAATTCCTGACTAAAACTAAGGATGATTATATGCCTCTTGAGGAGTTTGTAAAGAGAGACGGGAAGAAGGTGGGAGGGGGGGGAGACCTGGAGTTGAGGTAGGGCTTCATTTGAATTAGACTGACGCTTAGATTTGTTAACAACTGTCTGAATGTCAAGCTTCATTAGGCTAAATCCCATCCAGCCATTTAATACGTGGAGATATACATACTGACAGACTACAAGCATGAAAATCCCAAATGTAATTTAAAAAATTATGCCCATATGCTGAAATTAAGCTTATGGCTCAAGTAGGACAAAAATTACTGTATCTTGAAAATAGAAAGAATTTTTAATATACAGGAATAATTCTTCCATCAGAATAATTCATGGTACTGTAAAATAAGCGAGGCACACTAACTTTAATATCTGACAAACAGACAAATAGACAGACTGGCAGACACGCGACACACACACCTACTCTCCCCCTACCTCATGATGTCGCTCGTCTCTCATTTCATCTACATGATTAAGACGTCGTAATATTGAAGGGGTTACAGTTCGTCCATATTAATGTTGATTTTTTGTCCTTTCGCAACTTACTTCACGTTGCATGATGGCAGAATAAAACTGCTTTCCATAGTACATCTTCGTGGCTAGCACCATAATCTAGTGTGCATCTCTTATTCCAGCTAAACATTAGACATGGAGGTGGCCAATTTAGACCAAATTAATGTGGATAGAGTATAGGATGCAATTAATTAATGTTTTCCCCAGCTGAGTAATAATAGACAGAATAATAGGCGATGATGGTCAGGTAGTAGAGAAGTGGACAAGTGACTGAGAGAACTCGAAGTCAGTCTTAGTCTGGAATAGGGAACAATTTCTGGTTTCGAATTTCCTTAAAACAATCTTAACTGACCTTCCGGGAGGTCCACCAAAATATCACAAAAACACCCCTACTAATACTTTACTGAGACAGGCCCAGCGTATACACAGTGGATATTAGGACCCAGGCAGTAATATGTCAAGGTATGTAGCACGTACGGTAGGACTGATGTTCCACAGGGAAAAGACTGCATGGTTTTTAACCAAGGTCGAATACATGCAAAATACCACCACCACCACCACTATAATAGTAATAATATAATCATCATCATCATCATACTAATAACAACAAGTACAATTACAATGATGATAGTATTTATGCTGTTATTATCTCAGCTGAATCAGTAATGAACTAATTGGATTTTTATTAGAAGACCTGTGCCAGTTATCGACTATACTGCCTGTTAATCTTTTCAGTACTGTGACCTCTTTTGTGTCGTATTCTTGCTGTCTCCAGGCAAGTGTATTCACATTAGGATACACACTTCTCGAGTTGGTGAGGGTGTACAGTATAGGTTTCATTAACTTCCATACGTGTAGCTTCCCAGGCGCTGAACATAGCCCGTCTGGCAGTGGCAAAAAGATTAGTTTAAAGGGAGTCATTGGGTTGAGTTTGGGAGAATTTCTCTCTCTCTCTCTCTCTCTCTCTCTCTCTCTCTCTCTTTCTCCACACACACACACACACACACACACACACACACACACACACACACACACACACACACACACACACACACACACACACACACACACACACACACACACCATAATACCAACGACAGGTAAAACACAAAAAGAACAATTACCACTTCAGTACGTTGCTGTCTTTTGTTTCTTCCCGCTATATCCAGACGATTTTACTCAGTTCAGGAGATATTTTTCGAACACGATAGGTTGGATATTGGAATCAGTAACCCCTTCACTACTAGGATGCTCTCGTAGGTTGAGGCAAGGCTGGCAGAACGGCACGGTACGATTTTTTTCCTGTAAATCTAAGAGAATTTTACTGTACCGTAATTTTGTACCGTATCTCCATTGTCTTTCCCTTGCGTAATGTTAAGATATTTGCATTAGACCGTAATTCCCTATCGATTTCGTACCATAGCGCGGTCGAATAACTGATAAAGACACCCGTAACGTGAAGGGTATCCTGTTCATTGTTCGACTGTTTCACATGACACACAGTCGATTATCAAGAGTTGACTTATATCGTATACAGTATTCAGAATCAGCGTGTTGGCAGAAAGTGTTGGCGGTCTTTTGTTCGTGACTGTCACTGCCATAGCTATATTCCGATTCCTGGGGAGGGGATATGATTTCTTGAGTCTGTTAAGCACTTAGACTTAGAGAGAAGGGGCCACCACCGAGGGAAGTGAGCTAATAGAAAAGGCAGACTATCAAATTATGCAGCACACAGGTAAGAATATGGCACAAATTATTTCTTTTATCCCTGGCGGGCACCATTGCATTCCATCGTCACACTGGCGGTGGCGTTAAGAATATTAGCTTGAAACTTTAGATGAACTTGTGTATTTTTTGCTATCATAATGTTTTCTGAAGGTTTAGACGTCCTTGTTTTTTAAATGATTGTATTTTCAGTGTAATTTGAGAATAATTGTAGGCTTTGAATTCGCATTTTTTTTTTTCTGGATTGCTTGGACTGTCGGGGGGGGGGGGGATGATTACATTGGATATCCCCCTCGGAGCCAGTTTTAGGGTGAATTACCCCCAAGGATCTACACCCACAGTGTGTGTGTGTGTGTGTGTGTGTGTGTGTGTGTGTGTGTGTGTGTGTGTGTGTGTGTGTGAAGGTAATCGTATACCGGTATGTTTGTGAGAGTATCCACGTCTGAGTGCAGAGCCGGATCCAGCACTTTCGAAAAGGAGAGACGTCATTCGCAACGAAATTATAACAAGTTTAAATTCATTCCGACCATATACTAATTTCCAAAAAAATCTATTGCCAAATCCCCCTTGCTATTGAAATGATTCAATGAAAACATTTATGTAAGATATTTATTGCGTATATTTTGTTAAATAACACTGTTCATATCGTACAAGCAATCACTGGTCTACTAAAAATAGGGGAGCGTATGTCCCCTACTCCCTTCCATATCAGTTACTGGTATGTGGACATGAGTGTGTATGTGTCTGTTTACCATATTTTTATACACTCCCTTGTGTGTCTGGAAATAACCGTGAGATCATGTATACATCATATCAGTGCATATGTATAGGGTACAGTATGGACCTTACCTCCTGGGGTTGCTTTAGGGGGTGATTTCAGGCGAAAAAAGCTACCACTTGTTCCGCCCCATGCATTGACCAATCCGTATATCCCGCTCTGAGTACCGTACATGCCTCAACAGACTTCAGACGTGGACGGATTACGTCTGTCTGACTTCGATGTCTGTCTTTCAAGCGTATCACTTCAGGTTCCACTACTTTACGTGGCGGAAGGGTGCGTACATATATGTACAGTATTATCTTTTGAAAATAATGAAATTATAGTTATGTTGAATGTATAATTCTGATCACCCTTACTCTGTGTGTGTGTGTGTGTGTGTGTGTGTGTGTGTGTGTGTGTGTGTGTGATTATACCCGTAAATTAAACACGTCAGCCGAAGAACATTATTATTTTCTCATTCTTGCTGTTGCCAGCAAGGCAGGCAGTACGGTACATTACGGTACGGAGTTCGGTATAGTGTGGATTCTTTTTTAGCAAAAGAAAAAAAAGGAAGGGGAAACAATGCTTGTGGATTCTTTATTAGAAAAATTAAAAGGGGGGAAAACAATGGAAGTCTCAATAGAAAAGCCAACACAGAAAAAAAACGGGGGGGGGGGACAATGCAAACCCCAAATAGAAAAAAAGATGAAAAAAAAAAAAAAATAGCGTCACCTAAAAGTAGAGCGCCAACCCCCATTCATGCAGACGCCAGACTCCTACAAACGCAAAGCATTTAAAGCAGTAATCCTCCACCATCCCTACTTGACCAGAATCCCGCTTAAAACTACCACCCTCCCGCATCATCCCTAGTAAAATCACAAAATGCATAAAACAACTGGACGCCTGAAAGTAAAGACCCTGCACTACCATTCCCATAATCACCAAGATATTAAACACCTCGTCACCTGAAACCAAAATCAAGAAAAATAACATCAACAGTTAGACCCTCCCACCACCACTTTCATTCTTTCGAGCTTCTGAAAAAATAACGCATAAAACCTCTCGCTACCTGTACTCTTCCCCCTGCCCCTGTAATTCCCACCAAAACAAGCACACACACACACACACACACACACACACACACACACACACACACACACACACACACACACACAACATACGACCATCAGTTCTATTAACCCCTATAAAACGAAAAGCAGACGCCCTCCACTACCATTCCCAGTACCAAAATCACACACACACACACACACACACACACACACACACACACACTGAAGCCCCCTCCCCACTTCCCATTACAACCAATATTCCACCGAAAATATAAAAAAATAAAATAAAATAAAATAAAATAAAATAAAAACTTGGCACTTCCTAACCCCACACTCTCCCGTATCAGACACCAACATTACGGCGCGTTCAGTTTCAGAGTATCTCACATTCAAAATTCAGAGTCTCGGGCTCAAATTCAGAGTCGCTCGTTCAAATTCAAAGGTCGCTGCAACGGTCCGCCCAACGAACATTTTTTTCTTTTTTTTCCTTGTCCCTAGCTGCCCCATCCCCTTTAAAACTCATAATAACCGGATATCTTGACTTTGTAGCTTTTGTCTCCCGCCATTACAGCGTCACGGGAAAAACAGAAACAATATTGACAAGGGAACACCATAGTCTCTGGTGTGTGCGTCTGTTTTTTTCGAGAGTTGGCGCGTAATTTGAAGTCTTCAGGGAGGCGGAAAATTTCAATCGGCCGTTATTGCTTCTGCTATTTAGCCTGAAATAGGTCTGCGTGTATAAATATTCCTCCCTGTTTGCATAGCGTATAGTCTCTCTCTCTCTCTCTCTCTCTCTCTCTCTCTCTCTCTCTCTCTCTCTCTCTCTCTCTCACACACACACACACACACACACACACACACACACACACACACACACACACGTAGAGCCAAACAACATCAGCTTGCGCTCCGTTAGTGTGGGTGTTATCATCCGACAATGTAAATTCCGTACCCACATAATTTCGTGTGGAGTATGTGGCAACTATATGGTCTGGCAAAGTCTTAAAGTTTATTCTGTTTTATGTTTCTCATTTATTAGTTTTACTTTCTAAAAAATTATTCATGATGAACTGGCAGCTGGTAATGCAAGAACTTGTTAAATTTTTGGTGTTTTGGAGTGGACACCCCTTCTAGAACCGGAGACGTGAGTGAATAAGGTCACAGATGTGTTTGCCGCAAGTACTGTCACCTGCAGAAATACTTTTTATTGTTTCATATGAAGAGTTTTTTTTTACCAACAGTTTAATTAAAGCATATGGGTACAACAGGGTATTCAAAATAATGTTAAGAGTTCTTAGTAAAAAAATAAATAAATAAATCATGTGTCTGTTCC
>NC_137040.1:12237996-12260496 GCF_032717465.1 Coenobita brevimanus | reverse complement strand
ACAGACATATCCAAAATCAGAGCAAATGAGAGAGAGAGAGAGAGAGAGAGAGAGAGAGAGAGAGAGAGAGAGAGAGCAAACAAGACTCAACCATCCAGGGCCACGGGTGAACCAGGGACAAACAAAGAGGCAGACGAGGGGTGGGTGGAGGGGTCACTGCAGCTGCTGCTACATTTTGAGAGGGTATTATAAAGCTGTTTACTTAGTCTCTCTCTCTCTCTCTCTCTCTCTCTCTCTCTCTCTCTCTCTCTCTCTCTCTCTCTGTTGTGATCGAATAAGATAAAGATCCTTTATCAAAAATGTATTCAGCTATATACAAGATAACATATTTCATTGATTCTATGAATACATGCTTATATGTATGAGAGAGAAAGAGAATGTCCAACTATTTCTTTTCCCTTTTTTGCCGGAGGAGGAGTGGTTGGAGTTCTAGAAAGAAGCAAGAGGTAGGAAACCCAAAAGAACTTTAGTAAACTTTCATATATGACAGAGAAACTTCTAAAAAAAAAAGCAAGATTGCTGTAATGACCAGGAGTGATTACACTAAAGCAGACAAATTAAAGAAAAACACCGTACACAGTGACAAGAATGAAAATATCGAAAAGTTTAACGTGAACAGAAGTGAAGAAAACTTTAAAGAATTTAAAAGTAAAAAAGAATTAAGTGGAGACATGGCATAGTAAACAAAAAATGTTTACTCGGAAAAACTATCAGTAACAGGTATCGAAGAGTCAGTCAAGGACAGAACAATGATGAACACAGTGAGTCCCAGTGTTACAAGAAATGAGGAGAGATTTGAAAGGAATGAAGAGTGATAAGGCGTGAGGTGAAGACGGTCACATCAAAGATCTTTTTTAGGAATACAGATGGCTTGTCTCATAGCGAATGATCAAAATATTATTGAATGTCTTGTGTTAAAGCAGTACCTATGTCATGGTATAATGCGTTCATTATACTGCATTATTATATTCTGTATCACAGTACTGCATTATACTCGTAGTACTGTATCATAATTTACCATCCAGCAAGTCTCCTTCCCGTTGTGTATATTATCGCTTTACCATTTTTCCAAAAAATCGAAGTAGTTTTACTCTAGATACAACCTAGTCAAGAGAACAAGCAGGATTTCATAATGATTGTAACCATGGACATTATTCATGTTATTAACCAAGTAATTTGGAAAACTTCGGAACTGAAGAAACCTCTGTGGACGATACTTATTGTTTATGAAACGCATTTACCTCAGCTGAAACAACAGCAGTGGTGAAAGCAATACGAGGACCAAGGCGTACAAGATATTCAGGTATAGATATTAGATGATGTTTGTTGAAACAGCACTGGTACCATAAACTCCATAAGGCAAGCCAAGAAATATCAGTAAAGGGAGCAGTTACAATATATATATATATATATATATATATATATATATATATATATATATATATATATATATATATATATATATATATATATATATATATATATATATATATATGTATATATATATATATATATATATATATATATATATATATATATATATATATATATATATATATATATAGAAGACGTTTCCAAGCATTTATTACCTCCGCCAACCAAGTTGGAGGAGGCTGTGTATTTACTTCTGTTTGTTCACAAGATACCTAAAAAAAATTTCAGTATATTTCAATGAAATTTTGTTGATATGTGGTTCATCGGCTAAGAAAGAATCGATTAAATTTTGGTGTTGATCCGAGTTCGAGTCCCAGTTCAGAACAGTTTTTTGTTTACTTGTCCACAATATATCTATAAAAGGTCATTAATGGATTTGCACGACGAATTTCTAGCTACTCGTACTTGGGACATAAGTCAAGGAAGAGTTGATTTAATTTTGGTGGTGATCGGAGTTGGATCACCCAGTTCACAAGGACACCATAGTTAGCTCCACATCACTCCGTTATTTGGTTGTATTGTTACCACTCTGCTTTGTAAATGGTTTTCTGGGATACATGAAACCATTAAGCTCGTCACTCAGTGAAGAGCCACCTGAAGAGGATACAAAAATAAGAAAAAGTAACAGAAAGGGTGGGAGATGTAGAAAGAGGAGGGCAGACCCAGAAAAGAATGATAAAAGTGAAAGAAGAAGAAGTAAGCAGCACTACTTCAAGTGAGTGGATGATGGTCAGCACTATCTATCATCGTTGGGACTGGAGGAAACAGAACGACAACCACGTTGAGCGGAAGAAGTTGGGAGAGGCCTTAGTCCTTTACCAAACAGTCTTATGCTGTGTATGGTGATGGTGATGACGAAAATGATGTTCATCATAATCATCATGAGGGGAATGAAGAGTGAGCTTTGATTCCCATCGTTCAGGCTTCCTGTAATGCTCTGAGAGTAGGAATTTGCACTGTGATGGAACCCCTTTAATACAAGGGAAATTTTCATACACTGACTACAATCGTCTGGTCTTGGGTAAAAGAAAGCACATTTTATCGGCTGAAATAAAATATAACAGTTCCCCAGCTAACAGAAAGAGTTAATGAATATCTTTAACTCTTTCACCACGAGAGGTCCTTCCTGATATCAATGAAATCGTCGAGACGTAGAAACATTAAAAGAAAAATGAAGTCATCGCACTGAAGGGAATAATACCCCTAAAAAATACCAGTCTATTCAGTGTCTGGAGTGGGATTTATAAGTGGTTCTCCCAGATGCCCATAGACAGCTTTCTATCATCCTTCACATGTCACCACTTCGGCATGAATACCTCTGCTACGATATGCTGGAGGTATCTCAGTTTAGTGGCGGGGGTGTTTTAATGATGTGTAATAAGCCTACAATGGAACAGTGAAAATTGTATAGGTAAATATGTGTAGATGACGTTTGCTTAGTCTGTGTGTGTGTGTGTGTGTGTGTGTGTGTGTGTGTGTGTGTGTGTGTGTGTGTGTGTGTGTGTGTGAATTAACCCAAGACAGCCATGTGACAGCTAGGAACACCACTCAGGGCTTAAAATGTTTCCCCAAAGCAGTGTAGTGGTAGTGGCCTTGCTTACCTCATCCGTCCCACCCCAGCTCGGTGCTCGGGGGGTGTAAGTAGATTTTTCATGCCGGGGATTGTGTGTAATCTGACTTGAGTAACTCGCTTATACAGGGTCTCTCTCGACTCACACGACACTAGGGACGTCTCTCTCTCTCTCTCTCTCTCTCTCTCTCTCTCTCTCTCTCTCTCTCTCTCTCTCTCTCTCTCTCTCTCTCTCTCTCTCTCTCTCTCTCTCTCTCTCTCTCTCTCTCTCTCTCTCTCTCTCTCTCTCTCTCTCTCTCTTTCTCTTTCTCTCTCTTTGTGAGGAAGTGCAGTCAGTAGAATTAACTCGGAGATAAAACTTAAATGTTCTAATCAATAGTGACCTTAAGTTCTCCAAGCCGTGCACTCAAGTAGAGAAGAAAGAACAATAACAAACCTTCATGAAAGACAGAGAAATTTAAAAAAGGAAAACAGCAACATGATCATAAGGACAAGGAAAAATCAGACTGAAACAGATGAATTAAAAATAAAACATGAACAATGAAGTAGAAAGGAAAGCATAGGGTCTTCTAGGTTATAGAGGCAGCACAGGTACAGACATTAGAAGATAGTCCTCTCGCTGAATAATTCTCTTGTACGGCCACGTCAGGAATATGCTGCATAGTTTTAGTCGCCGGCCCTCAAGAAGGATTATGCAGTCCTTGAGAGAGTCCAGGCGCGGGTTACTGTATTGATCCCATCTATCAGGCATATGAGGTACCGGAGAAAGGCGCAGGGACTGGGCCTCTTTTTGTTAGAGATTAGACATTAGTGCAAACAGTTACCTGAGGTTTTCAGAATCTTATTATGGATATGAAAGCATCAACTACCAGCACATATTAGGTTAAGTTCACACTCGACGACAAATCACGAATAGAAGCTTAACTAGAAACATTTCCATCATGATGCATAGGGTAATTTTTCAGTGTGCACGTTCTGCAGTACACTATTGTACATGGAACCGGCTACCAGTAAAGGTAGCTGACAGTTCCTCCATAGAGCAGCTCAGATCTTGAGACCCAAATTTGTTAGGAGTAATTTAATGGTAGACTCAATGCGTCCTTCCTTCTTGTAAAAATTTAGTAGCCCACCCATTTCCCCTTGGGTTAGATGCAGTTCCTTTTCCGTGCCTGCAGCGCGGATGGGAAAGGTGGGTGGGGAGAGCCTCCATCATTACTTTCTTCTTAATGTTTGATTAACAATATGCATGCACCTGGCAACTTTATTCGCTGTACTTCCTGAGCATGGGTCGTAAAACCTTTTGAGGTGCTACTTGTCCTCTCTCTCTCTCTCTCTCTCTCTCTCTCTTCCCATTGGATAATGGAGCACCCTTACTGGTAATTAACACCATCAGTACGATGACGTTTCCTTCAATGCATCACAAGGTGTTTGTGAGCAAATTGTGCTTTCTTAGTTGTTGTTGTTGTTGTTGTTGGTGGTGGTGGTGGTGGTGGTGGTTGTGGTGGTGGTTTTCTTGTACTTGAAGAAATCTTGAATGAAACCATCTCTATGCTCATATCAGCAAACATGCAATGCCTGTTTTCACCGGGTATTATTTTCCTACCCTGCCACACCACCCACTCCTACCCTGCCACACAACCGACCACCATCCCGACCACCTCGCCTTTTTTCAGCCCCCCACCAGTGCAACCTGTTGGTGATTTTGGCTCCAAGTCCCTCATACAATGCCCATCTTCACAGGGTACACTCGTCCCGCATGGCCAATCAACAACCATCATCTCCGTTTTACTTTACTGTTAAGGGGGTTACGCTGCTACTCTCACTAACGACCCTCATACAATGCCCATCTTCCCAGGGTGTTGCCGTCCTGCACTGTCTGACCACCCAGAACCGTTTTAAACCACTTCCTTCACTCCACCCACCCCTTTCTGACTCTTTCACCCATTTTACATTTCTATTGTTGAGAGAGAGTTGGTGACTCATTGTTCGCTGTGTTGGTGAATGGAGAGAGACCGGAAATAGTGAAAGTACTTATGAAAATGTCAGAAGAGAGAGGGAAAACTGTGAAGGAAATGGCTCAGGGAAGAAAAGTGGGTGGTGCTACGAAGACCTTGATACTTAAGAGAGAACTGAGTACAGAGGCTGCAAGAGGACTGCATAGTGTACCAGTGTCCATATTTAGGTATGGGTAAGAAAATTTTGGAATAGCATGAACTTTAAAAACCAAGTGTGAAAGCAGCATAAATGGGCTGTAAGGAAATTTATATGGGTTGCGCAGGTCGGATAAAAGTTATTCGTTCATAATAGGTATCGGGTAAGGATGTTAACGAATGGCTGAAGAGTATGCTTAGTTTTATGGTCACCAGAGAATGAGTGTAGATAGAGTTGTGAAAAATGGCATGCATAAGTGAGTCTGAAGGCAAGATGAAGCATATAGAAGGTCAAAAAGAAGACGGATGAATCATGTAAGTGACTGTGAATGAGCGAAGTATGGAAGTGGAATAGGTAAGGGACAGGAATAAATGGATGACGTATGTACGGATATGAACATCACAAGACTTGCATGTTTTTTTGTTTTGTTTTTTTTTCCAGTCAGCATAATGCATCTGTTCCACAGGTCTAATGCAGGTCAGTTTCGTGTTGTTTTTTTCGACTCTGAGGTGGAGCCGAGAATTTTCAGACACTTGAATGATGAGGGGTTGGAGCTAGAAGTTAGTGTTTAAGACGTCTTCGTACTGAAAGGGCTAATTGCCAGTGAGGGCACCTCATTACCGTGGAGAGAGAGAGAGAGAGAGAGAGAGAGAGAGAGAGAGAGAGGCTGCGCAGGAATAAGAGAGAAAAAAAAATGTTTTCGTACTGCAGACTTTAAATACTGCAGAGCTGTAAATATCATGTTGTAAATAAATATACGTGCTCTACTACTACATACAACCGACTGTAAATGCGACAGTGTGCCATTCTAAATTCTGCCAGACTATGGGGCGTTGTAAATTGAATTCGTGCCGTATATTCAATTTTGTGAGTTTTAAAAATTAATTCTGTGGCGTAAGCTCCATTTTGTGGGCTTCGAAATTGAATTATGTGCCGTTCATTCAATTCTGTGGTCATAGAAATCTAATTCTGTGCAATAAATTCAATTCCGTGGCGTTTGAAATTATGTGCCGTAATTCCATTCTTTGGCATTAAAAATTGAATTCCGTATATGTTTACAATGAGCTCCACATGGCATTTTTATGCTAAGCCCGACATTATAAACTGGATCTTATATAGCATTTTATATTACGCTCCCTGGTGGGTTGTCAGCTCTTTTCTGGCCATGTAAATTCAGTTCTGTGTGCCGTAAATTAAGCGCCGATGATGGAAACTGAGCTTGGGGATGCAAATTGAACTCAAGGAATGTAAACTGAACGCTGGCGATGCAGATTGAACCCTGGCGATGCAAAGAAAACCATGGCGATGTAAACTGAGTTATGGCAATGTAAACTGAACTGTGGTGATGGAAACTAAACTTTGGCGATGTAAACTGAACTCTGGTGATGGAAACTAAACTTTGGCGATGTAAACTGAACTATGACGATGTAAACTGAACCATGGCTTTGTAAACCGAACTATGGAGATGCCAAGAGAACGATGGCGGTGTAAGTTGAATTATGACGATGTAAACTGAGCTATGGCGATGGAAACTGAACTGTGTCGATATAAACTGAACTCTGGCGATATAAACTGAACTCTGGCGATGTAAACTGAACTCTCGTGATGTGAACTGAACTTTGGCTTTTGCAAACTTTACCCTGGCGATATACAATTATGGCGCCGTAAATTGAGGTTTGGCGCTGTAAATTCGGCTCTGGCTAAGTTAATTCATTTCTGCGGGGCCGTAAATTCAAACCTGACGTTGTAAATTATACTCTTTGGCGATGTAAGTAGTCCTTTGACGCCGTAAATATCAGTCTGTAACCTTTCTTAAATTCTCTGACACCACCGTAAATTCAGTTCAGAGTAATATTACAAACAATTCCATGTGGCCATAGTTTGTTTCTTTGTTCCATTCTGAAATTATATGCTGCTTTGTAAATTATGTTATGCGATGATGTAAATTATGTTGCGTCATGAAATCAATTGTATCTTTATTAATTCAGCTTTATATCGTGTGGAATCAAATTAATGGAATATTAGGTCAAATTGCCTGACGTAGTAAATTAATTTTAATATGGCGCTGTAAATTTTCCCCTTCACTACGATGACGTCTTTCATGCTCAACGCTTGTTGTTGATGGTGGTGGTGATGATGATGATGGTGATGATGATGATGATGGTTGTTGCTGGTGTTGTTGATGGTGATGATGATGGTTAATGATGATGATGATGATGATTATGATGGTTGTTGTTGTTGGTGATGATGTTGGTTGTTGTTGGTGGTGGTGATGATGATTATGATGGTTGTTGTTGTTGTTGGTGATGATGATTGTTGTTGTTGTTGGTGGTGATGATGATTATGATGATGATGATAATGATTGGTATTGTTGTTGGTGATGATGATGATGATGGTTGTTGTTGTTGTTGTTGGTGGTGGTGATGATGGTGATGATGATGATGATGATCATGATGGTTGTTGTTGTTGTTGATGATGATGATGTTGTTGTTATTATTGATGATGATGGTTGTTGTTGCTGTTGCTGCCCCAGGCATTGTTAAATGTGAACCCAGTGAATTGCAAACTAAAGCTAGCCTTTCTCTGCAGTTCACCATCCTCCTTTTGAGGGATAGGGAGGGAGTTGAGGGACTTTTGCATAACCGTACAGGGGGGCCACCCAGTTAGCTCGATGGCACCACGTGAAGGCGTCCCTCTCCAGCACCGCGCAAAACTCCTGCTACCGACACACACACACACACACACACACACACACACACACACAGGAGAGTTTTCGAGCTGAAGAGGTTAGACATTTCCTTCCTTCACCCATTCACCACGAGATGTCTTCCCTGAACTGAAAAAAAAAGTGGAATAAAATCGTTCGTAGACAGCAAGGATGACAAAAAAAAAAAAAAAATCATCAGACTGTAGGGGTTGAATCCGATACGGAGAAATTGGAGAACAGATGGCGAGGGATGGTATATAGGGGAGGAATTAACCACGCTTCTGACTGGCGGAAAGAGTTGACCCCATTTATCCAATTCAATTACTGCAGCGTGTAAATTGGTCCTGTGGTGGGATGATGTAAACGGGGCGCTGTAAATGGGCTGATGGATGGTGTAGATTAAATTGGGGATTGGTATAAATGAGGTGATTTAAGTTAAATGGTGGTATATGGGCAGGTGTTAATTAAATGGTGTACTGGTGTAAATGGGGTGGGATACATTGAACAGTGGACTGGTGTAAATGAGGTTGTGTACATTAGACAGTAGACTGGTATAATTGGGGTGGTGTACACTGAATTGTGGAGTGGTGTAAATGGCTTGGTGTACACTGAATGGTGGAGTGGTGCACAATGAACAATGGAATGATGAAAATAAGATGGTATAAACTTAAGAGTGTGAAAATGGGACAGAGGAATGGTGTGAACTGAGTGGTGTAAATTGAACGGTGGGTGGTATAAATGGGGTGTAAAGATGCTCAGCTGAATGGTGTAAACGTGATGGTGGGGTGGTGTAAATGTGGTGGTGGGGTGGTATAAATGTGGTGGTGGGGTGGTGTAAACGTGATGGTGGGGTGGTGTAAATGTGGTGGTGGGGTGGTGTAAATGTGGTGGTGGGGTGGTGTAAATGTGGTGGTGGGGTGGTGTAAATGGGAAGGTGGGATGGTGTAAATGCGGTAGTGGAGTGGTGTAAATGGGGTGGTAGGGTGGTGTAAATGTGGTGGTGGGGTGGTGCAAATGTGGTGGTAGGGTGGTGTCAGTGTGGTGGTGGGGTGGTATAAATGGGGTGGTGGGGTGATGGTAATGGGGCGGTGTAAATGTGGTGATAGGGTGGTGTAAATGGGGTGGTGGGGCGCTGTAAATGTGGCGGTGGGTGCTGTAAATGGGGTGGTGGGGTAGAGTAATTGGGGCCGTGGGTGGTGTAAATGTAAGTGTGGCAGTGGGTATTGAAAGCAGAGCAGTGATGTGGTGTAAATATGAAGCTTGGGTGGTGTAAACGGAACAGTAAAATGCTGTAAATGAAGGAATGGGATGGTTTAAGTGGAGTAGTGGGGTTGTGCAAGTGGAGCAGTATGGTGGTGTAAATGAAGCGGTGGGGTGGTGTAGAAGCAGTCTGGTGGTGTAAATGATGCAGTAGAGCGGTGGGGTGGTGTAAATGTAGCAATAGGGTGGTGTAAAAGAAGCAGTGATGTGGTGTAAATGAAGCAGTGATGTGGCGTAATTGAAGCAGTAGGGTGGTGTAAAAGAAGCAGTGATGTGGTGTAAATGAATCAGTATGGTGGAGTAAATGAAGCAGTAGGGTGGTGTAAAAGAAGCAGTGGTGTGGTGTAAATGATGCATGAGGTGGTGAAAATGGGATGAAATGTATGTGACCACAGAATGATGTAAATGGGGAGGTTGAGTGGTGAAAAATACAAGGGTGTGCTTATCTGTAAAAATGGTGAAAATAGGTTGATGAGGTGGTGTAAATGTGGCTGTGGGATGACGCGTTGTAAATGAGGCAGAGTGAAGGTATAAATCGGCTGGTGTGCTGGTGTAGGTGCGGTAGTGGTGTAGATCCGTGGAGTGGTGTAGATGAGTGAGTGAAATGGTGTAAGTGAGGGAGGGAGACAGGGTGGTGTGAATGGGACTGAAATGGTGAAAAGATAGCTGTTGGGTGGTGTAAATGGAAAATTAAAGTGGTGTAAATGAAGCATGGGGCGGTGTAAATATGGAGGTAAGGAGGTGCAAATGGGGCAGCGGAATGATGTAAGTGGAGCGTGGAGTGGTGCAAATGAGTCAATGGAATGGTGTAAATGGAGCATGGGATAGTGTAAATGGGTTAATGGGGCGGTGTAAATGGTGGTGTAATTGGGTCATGTAGGGGTGTAGAGAAATAGAATTCAAACCCTTTACCGGCATGACGCTGTAAATTGCGGGCTGGTAATATAATGTAATTCGTTGGGCGGCAAGGATAGTTGTTAATTACTTAGGGGAATTTTTTTGCACTGCAGGCTGTAACACATCTGTCATGATAATGTGAATGATTTGGGTATTTTTAGCGGAAAAAAGTTTGGTATGGGTATAGATATTAGATATTACCCTGCGCGCGCGCGCGCGACACACACACACACACACACACACACACACACACACACACACACACACACACACATATCCATCTATCTATATCCGTCTATCTGTATCTCTATCTCTATCTTTCTGTCTATCTGTCTATATCTATCTATCTATTTATCTGTCTGTCTATCTGTCTATCTATCTATCTATCTATCTATCTATCTATATATATATATATATATATATATATATATATATATATATATATATATATATATAAGTGGAAAGTAATGGTGAAGAATAACTGTGTAGACCGGTTTTATACGTATTTAATGTTCAGACGACGTTTTACAATCTCACTTGCCATTTTCAGACCACAAGATGGAAAGAGGTATACTTGAAACATTCCCCCGAAACCATTACGCATTTTATGAGCCGTGTGTGTGTGTGTGTGTGTGTGTAATTCACCGGGTCGGTCAGGATCACTTGATGGTCGTGATGGTCAGCTTTTACCCTCCCGGAAGGGAGCTGAGAGCTCATATAGTCCGATCTAAGGGCAAGGCTGTGACCTTCACACACGCACACACCCGTCCCCTTGCTCGAGGGGGACAGTAACCACCCACTTCGTCAGTGAAACTTTTCGCAACCTGAGCGAGGCGCGAACTCCCGTCCACCAGTTGGCAAGCGGGAACGTTACCACTGCACCAGCGAGCGGTGTGTGTGTGTGTGTGTGTGTGTGTGTGTGTGTGTGTGTGTGTGTGTGTGTGTGTGTGTGTGTGTGTTTTCCGCACCCACTGTAGAGGCGAAAAACAATGTGTGTCCCTAACTGTGTCTCTCACCAAGTCACTGCACCTTTTTTGATGGATAAACTCTGGTAAGTTGATTTCGTAGCATTTTATGGGTCTTTCTCTCTCACTTCCATCGCATTTTGCTGCATGCATACAGTAGAGATGGGTCTGAGGTGGTGTGCCTGGAGTGTCTGATGTGCTTGTGATATGCATCTGTGGAGTATTTGGAGTGTGTCTGCGGTGTGTATGGTCTGCTTCTGTGGTGTTTCTGGGGTGTGTCTGAGGTGCGTGTGATATGCATCTGTGGTGTGTCTGAGGTGCGTGTGATATGCATCTGTGGTGTGTCTGGGGTGTGTCTGAGGTGCGTGTGATAAGCATCTATGGTGTGTCTGGGTTGTATCTGAAGAGTGTGTCCAAAGATGAAGGACATCTGGGATGTGCTGAGATGGTGGATGCGACTAGTGTGAGCGCCGCCTTCAAAGGTGTCCTCTTTTCTTATACGAGTACATGCTCCCTGTTATCAGTTCCAGTGTAATGGCACCTGAAAATAGGAGAGGGCAACCTGATTCACTCACACTGTCTCCCAGCTGTCGCATGTAATTTTGTACTCTAGAGAAAATATTATTGCCTTCCACAACCAGGCAACGTTTATTTACCATTTATACCAGTCACGTCTCTTCTTCCCAGCTATAGATCAGTGAGAGCAAGTTGTCTTCCCAGAAACTACTTCATTCCAATTTGTTCTTTTCTATACACGCCTCTCACCCTCTTTCATCATCAGATATTTGTGTTTTAAAGACTCATTTATACTACCCTTCCACGTTCTGCTACGCCTCTTGCCACTCTCTCCACATCAGACCTCCGCACTGTCTTTATAAATTTTTCATCATAAGTTTTCACCATATGGCCACACCACTTTAACATCCTGGTCTACCCTTCCCACTACACTAGGTCTGCCTCCGCACCTCTCTCTTGACAGTGTTATATCCTGCCTTACCAAACCGTCTCAGTCCACATACAGATCTTAGGCACTTCATTTCTCGCACTTCCATTCTTTTCCAATCCCTGACATCAAATGCCCACTTTCTGCATCCGTACAGCACTTTCGGCACCACAGTATTTTCATACACCCATTTTCTTTACAGACCGATCTTTCCCTCCCCTGCACTTTCTCAGTGCCTTTCATATTTTGCCCCCGCTCCTGTCCTCTCACTAATTTCAGGCCTCTTAGTTCCGTCTGATAGTGTGTCCACCATCAGTTGCATAAAACACTTCACTTTCTTCAAACCTTCCTAAATCAGATTTACTCGCATGTCGTTCTGCTCTGTCTCTTTCCTACATCTCATTTCCTTGCCCTTTCTCGCGTTTACTGTCAGCTTCCGCCGTCCACAAACTATTCCAAACACAGATACTTACCACAGAAGTTTACCTGCTGAGTCGACGACCAGTGTTGTCTAACTTCTCAGAAAAAAATACTTCCTGCATCCCATCACCCTTCCCAGCATTCCTTCAACTTGCCTCTCTTCTCAGTACTCTTAAATCTGTGTCTCTCGGCAGCCCGGCATTGAACAAACTGAGCACCTATGTCGAGATAACGCATCCCAGACGCAACCTCGCTTTTGCCTTTAAAAATTCACCCTTTTCCCTTCCCACTCACACATACCCAGTTCCTCTATGCTGCACTGTAAATCTCTTCTGCCACCCCATTGCATTTGTAACACTTGCCTCAACGAGTCTGTCACTCTCCCATATGCTTTCATCAGGTCCATAAAATCTACCTACAAATTCCACCCCTTCTCTACCGGTAAATATTTATCACAAATATACGTTTCACCACACACACACACACACACACACACACACACACACACACACACACACACACACACACACACACACACTGGAACAACACATAAAACCTCCCTGATCCTCCCTAATGTGGTGTTCGGTATGTTGCACTACTCTTTCAGTCACACAATTCCATACACCTTGCCTGGTATGCCGCAGTAAACAGATGTATGTCTCTAAAATTCAGGCTTTCCCTTGTATCACCCTTACCTTCATACAGTGGCACAATACATGCAGTCTGCCGGTCTTCATGTACCCACCTTGCTTTCATCCAGGCTCCACAAGGCTATCTCCTCCTCGTCTAAAGAGTCACTGTCGCAGTCCCATCCATCCCTGCTGATTTTCCACACTACAGTTTCTGGGATGCTTTCTCTGTCTCCACACCCTCTACCTTATCACACCCTGTATGCCTGCACCAAGAAAGTTTTCCATGTCAGCAACTTCGCCATCAGTTTCATTCAGTGCTTTTCTGAATATTCACGCCATCTCTCTCTCTCTCTCTCTCTCTCACCAGAGTTTGATATTACTTCTCCCTTCGCTCCCCTTATTGCGTCATCCATTTTCCCTCCCGTTCTCTTCACACTGTTAACATCCAGATCAGTTTCTTATTCTCCTCCAAAATCCTTGATACTTGTCCACCCCATCTGTAATTTTCTCTCATCAGCTCCCTCGCCTTTCACTTGATTTCTTGGCGTTTTCTTCTGTACTTCTCCAATTCTCCTCCACTTTTTCCTTGCAGATCAGTGCCCGTATCTTCTTCGCCTTCATTCCATTATTCACCAGTTTTACTCACTTTTCTTCCACCCACACTCATACTTTATACTTCCTTAACACCCCTAAGCACAACTTCCATGAATTCTTTCCATTCATTTTCCATCCCTGCCAACATACCCCCAAGTACAGTACCTCTCACACTGAACCACCCTTTTTTCTCTCATTCTGTCCTGATGTCTACCCTTATTCACTTCATTTGAAAATTCACTCACCATTACCACTTCCTTTCGACTCACCTCCTTCATATATGGGGTACGAGTTTACATATTACGTCTGCTTCATCGTTAGTTCGTTCTTACAAAATTACTAGAAGCTACAAATTAAATATATAAATAAAATACCGTGAATAACATTGAACGTTTGCAACACTAATTATAAACCTTTTCCCTGTTTAATAGTTATATTTCATTGATTTGGGATTGTTTTATGGTAATTTTGCTGCAGTTGCGTATTAAGTTATAATTACCGGTAAAAAAAATCACCCATTATATGTCCGAAGGTTCCGTCCTCTATTTCACGTGAGTTTCAGGTTCAAGGTTATGTTCACACGGTGGGGCATTGTACCGCTACAGATTACCTTTATTTCCTTAACCTTAATTATAACTTTCTCATACCTCAGAAATACAGTAAAGGTAACTTTCTCCAATTTGACGAAAGAAGTTTGATAATAATAATAATAATAATAATAATAATAATAATAATAATAATAAGGCTGTATAAGGTTTATGACAAACGATCAGCATTTACCAAAATTTTTAACTCTGCTACGATTGCTGCACACCAACCTAAAAAATAATGGTACCAAGTCACATGTTCCAAAAAAAAAAAAAAAAAGACCTTGGACTGTGAATTTTACAGTGTTTGGCTGAAAAAAAAAAAAAAAATCACCGACTGAACTCTTCCTAGTCGAACTGGAATGAAATAGTTTCCTGGAAGTCACACACGAGCCTAACCCAGTCTCCATGTGTGTGTGTGTGTGTGTGTGTGTGTGTGTGTGTGTGTGTGTGTGTGTGTGTGTGTGTGTGTGTACTTCACACGCAGTTTGTGTATCGACCTACGTATCTGTCTATGTGTCTATTTGTCTGTCTATCTTTGTTTTTCAACCCAGCCCCTGTCAGTGCTCTTTCCTTGAGTACCTATATACAGATCGATCTGTCTTATCTATCCATCCATGTATCTATCTGTCACCCAGGTCAGCCCCCGTCAATAGCCTTGACTTGAGGGAGTATCTGTATCCCTGCCTGTCTACCAAGCGTCTATCTATCCATCTGTCTATCGTCCTGGTCACAGCCCCCATCAATATAGCCTTGCCCTGAGGGAGAGCCATTTCGCACAATATGGCGTCCAAGCGTGGCTGAATAATGCAGTGATGGCGGTCTCCACAATACTCATACATCATTCACTAACTTTACCGCAAAATACTGCCATTCTTCATTTTATAACTTCTTCATCATTCATCCAGTTTTAATAAGTTTGCCCATCCATTATTTGACGGGAATTTCCTTTTTTGTCGTGTTTCTCGTTCGTTTTAAACATTTTACGAATTCAGTGCGTTTACATTATTCGTTAAATTTAGTACCAAATTCCCACATTTTTTTACGTTCTTCATCATTCACTCAATTTTAACCCATTCAGTAAGGTGACGTTTTCTTCTGTTTTCCTTGCTACTCCCAGATTATTTTTACCCAGACTGAGCGAATTTTAGAACTGAAAGATATACATTGCCTGCATTAACCCTTTCACCGTAAGAGGTTTCCCGAAAACTTAGAGAGAGAGAGAGAGAGAGAGAGAGAGAGAGAAAGTGGGGGGGGGTAGTAGTAACAAAAAGAAGAAGTATGCTATGGTGTTAAGTGTTTTCAGTTAAATGACGTCTAGTTCGATGTAAAATTTGTTTACAGAAGATTTTACTAGATTTTATTCAGCTTTGGAGAGATATGTCGTGCTGGACGGGTTAAATATAAAGCTTCATTAACCCCTTCGCGCCATACACGCAGGTCTTCCGACTTGAATAAAATCGACGAGCGGCAGCCTGAAAAAAAAAATAAAGGAAAAAAAAAAAAAAGAAACTAATTGAGTGCAGAGGCCAATAATTTTTCTCTTCCAGTCAATGGCTTGTTCTCTGTCAAATATTATTCTTCCATTTCTATATACGTAGTGCTAATACATCGTTCACTGACATTATACTCGCATTCCTTCTTCCTCTTCTATTCAGTTTATACATCATTCACTAACAATATATATACTCGCATTCCTTCTTCCTCTTCTATTCAGTTTATACATCATTCACTAACAATATACTCTCGTTCCTTCTTCCTCTTTTATTCAGTGTCTCTTCATACCGACGAGGTGATTTTCTTCAACTTTCACAAAGTCTTTCGTCCTGAAGAGGTTAATGGAGTCCACATACTGTATAACTCCATCAGGTAGAAAAGTCCCACCTAAGCTGAATGATGTCTGCTGGAGAGAGCAAGAATAAACTAAACTAAACGTCATTATACTGAAGGGGTTATTAAATTTTGTCGTGTAATAGATGAAAGTCTCTCTCTCTCTCTCTCTCTCTCTCTCTCTCTCTCTCTAGTAGGGTAATACTTATACATCATTCACTGACTTTAACACAAAATACTAACTGTCTTCATTTTGTCATTTCTCGTTCATTGAAACAGATGACGTCGTTTTCGAGTTTGTTCTTGCTATTTACAGACGATATTATTCAGTTTAGGAGAGGCTTAGCGAACTAGATATTACGGTACAGCCCTCACTTGCCCATCACAGCGATAGGCCAGGCTAATTAGAAGAGAATGCACTTGCCGTATCCTCATTAAAGAAACAAATAAAACGTTATTTGTGGGAATTAATGTATAATTATCCCCTCCATTCGACGGCAATTTCTTTTTTTCTTTTTTTGTTGGATTTTTTTTTTTCTTTTTAATGGAGGAATGCTGTACTCATACATTATTCACCTGTGCCCACATTCTTCATTTGATCGCTTCTTCCTCATCCGTCCAGTTTTGACAAGTTTTTCTCATCTATTTGACGGCAGTATTCTCCTCTATTTGGGGGGACCCATTTTTCTGGGAATGTCATACTCAGTGCATTATCCATCAGTTCTGCACAGAGCACTCGCATTCTTCATTCTATCACTTCTCATTCTCCCAGTTTCTGTTTAAACTGCTTATTTTCTTTTCTTCTGTCTCCTTCTTCTTCTTCTTCTTCTTCTTATTATTATTATTATTATATTTATTACTATCATTCCTCTTCGTCTTCTTCTTCTTCTTTCTATTAGTACAATACACATACATCCATCACTGACTCAGACTCTCGTATTCTTCATTTTATCACTTGTTTACTGTTCATCCGTTTTAAATGAGTTTCCTCCTCTCGGCGACAGTTTACTTTGTTTTTTATCTTGCTATTCTTAGATCTGCAGTACACATACGCCATTCACCAACTTATCACGAAATACTTGCTTTCTTTATTTGCTCATGTCTTCCATAGTCATCTAGTTTTAATCAGTTTTCTTCCATTAGGCGGCAATTCCATTTTCTCCTTGACTTTCGTATATTTTTCCCTCGGTACCATGACAGCAGGTATGTGAACACGGTGCATGTTTGATTTTATTCATTTTATTCCAGTTTTTGAAGCATGTTTAAAACTACACCTTGCTCACACCACGCTTGCAATGCCCTCCCCCACCATCTACCTCCATCTGCCCCTCCCGTTCGCACTTCACTGTCCATCCTCCTCTCCTCTATCTCACATCAGTTTCTAAGGGAAAATCAGTGACCAAAATCTTTCCACCTCCAACACAGTCCCATATACATATCTTGTCTCCACAGGGTGTACTCCTACCCTGATCCACCATCCATCACCATCCCAGCCCATTCTGTCCTGTATTTTCCGTCTGCTCACCTCTCTCTCTCTCTCTCTCTCTCTCTCTCTCTCTCTCTCTCTCTCTCTCTCTCTCTCTCCATCAGGTTTTCTAGCATAAGTATTTGTATGAAACCGTTATATTACTGCCTGTCTAAAAATCACACGGATGTAAAGATTGTATTCCCGTCACTCATGCCCTAAAACCCACCCACTCTCCAGCCCCTCTTGCTAACTCCTCTCTGTCCACCCCACCCACTTTCCAGCCCATCTTGCCAACCCCTCTTTGCCCTCCCTACCCTGTCTCTTCTCTCAGTTTACATTGCTTAGGCCAACGATTCGCGCCTAGGCGACCACAGCACCGAGAGGAGTCACGGTGAGTTTAAGTGAGAGAGAGAGAGAGAGAGAGAGAGAGAGAGGGGGACAGACAGACAGACAGATAAGAGAGAGAGAGAGCAACACCAACGCCCACCGATTGGTCCAAGGACCCTGTAACCTTGATTTTCGACCCACTAATCTCAAGGTCGAATTACTTTATGCTTGCCTGACCCTTCACACTTCCACCATGTTCAGTCCAAATCGAATCAGTGCAGTTTAAGTTGACCTTACACTGCAACCTTGACTTTTGACTTTTCTCTGTGACCTTAACCTGTAACTGATTCTCCTCAATATCTACTCCCATTATCCTTACCTTATAATGAAACCTTTCACAGAGTTTGGTCTAAATCGGATAGAAATTCTTTGAGTTGACCTTGCCACGCGACCGTGATATTTAACCGGTTAAAAAAAAAAAAAAAAAAAAAAAAAAAAAACTTGCCTGGCCCTCAACGCTTCCACAAAGTTTGGTCTATATCAGACCAAAACAGTTTTAGTTATCTTGCTCACACACGGGTCGAAGTTTGGGCAAAGTCGAAGTTCGACACGTGTGTCTGTGTGAATAATATGACAAACAGTTTGACTCGATTTGAATCAAAGTTAGTGGAAGTGTTGAAGATCAGCTAAGGAATTGATTTAAGATTTTTAAGAACAACAGGTCAGAGGCCATGGTCTCATAGCAGTCATCTTAGAATTTTATTTGATTTACACAAACTTTGTAGAAGTGTTCTGGGTAAGGGGATCAGATTTTGAAACCAATTTCAGTACTAAAAGATCAGCGTCACAAGGAAAAGTTAAAACTCAGGGTAATAGAGCAAGGTTAACTCAGACAGTTCTGATCCGTTCTGGACCAAACTTGGTTGAAGAGTTAAGAGTCAAACATGATCGGGGTGATTCGAGTCTTAGAGTAATCGGTCGAAGGTCAAGGTCACAGGGCACAGTCAAATGATCGGTCCTTTGATTAATTACAGGACGCGGGTGTTGCATTCTCTTTGCAGATATTTCATTAATCATATCAGTTAACACGAATATGACTTTAAGAGCTATTACCTATCAACATAATATAGTAGGCAACTGTTCATGTTGGAGACAAGTAGATGGCAGGTGTGTAACAAAATACGTTATAATAATTTGATTTAGACTCATAATATGGATATTTATTTTCTTGAAACGCAAGCTATAAAACATGGATCTGATCATTATTTAAAAACACAACTAAATTCACTGTACATTCATAGCTATGGTATTTCGCTTTATATTTACATTAAACGGAATCATGACTGTCATCACTATTACATGGTATGTACCGTAATCAATATCGTAATCGAATAATTCATAGTTTTGTGGAATCATAACTGCAATCGAGAAATCACCATGTATTCTTAGTCAGCTACATTACCCAAGTTATCATTCTTTGTCTCATGATAAACGATGCAAACATCTATTGCTGTGTTGTATTGATTTTGTGTACATTAATATAAACATACGTTTCCCTTTCAGGTGAGTTGGTGCGTTGACGACAAACAACTGGGGAAACAGTAAGTAGAAATTTTGGTTAAATAAGTGAATCCAGCACCAGTTTCAGGTACTACGGCAGCCAGAGGCAGTGATCCACCCTCCTCTGGTCATACCGTGCATATGGCATCGATGCAGTCACCTGCCTGACTTTCTACACTCATGCATTAACACTTCTCGATCGACAGTCCAGACTGTACACCGGACATTGACTTCAAATACGTTTATGTTCATGCACAGTACACAGTCTACCTAATTTACTGTGAATACACCTGAACAGCGTTTTATGTACATGTGCGGATTGAAGCGCTGTTTTAGTCAGAGAACTATATACCGCAAACGAAGGTCTGCAGCTCAGAGGTCTATTTATTTCATCCATGGATCAAGAACGCCGATAGAGCAAGCCAAAATAGAATAGTATCATTGTTGATCTCTTCTTGGAACGCTATGTAAGTCGCAACTGTGCATTGTTTATACATACGAAATTACTCTTTAGGTATCCCATGAGTGAATTGTGAAACTAAAGTATATATATATATATATATATATATATATATATATATATATATATATATATATATATATAGATATATATATATATATTGCAAAATGTCAGCGAGGATAGGACGCAGGCTGCTAATGAAGAGTGATTAACTGACTGACAAAGCTCATGTAAACACACACACACACACTATCTATTTCCAGACGCCTTAATCCCGTAAGGGCTGGCCACAAACAAATCGCCTCCATGTCGCCAAGTGCCTCGCCATTTCCCCGCCCTGCTCCCACCTCACACTCCCCTCCGTCATATACTGGTACCTCTCCACTCCATCCCTCCATCTCATCCTTGGCCTCCCCCTCCCTCTTTCCCCCTCCACCTCACTCACATACACTCTTCTCGTTAGTCTGTCACTCTCCATCCTCTCCATATGGCCATACCACCTCAGTGTGTTTCTCCTAACGCTTCCTATCACATCCACATCCACACCACAACGATCCTTCACTTCCTCATATGTCAGTCTGTCTCTCCATGTGACTCTACATGCTCCTTGCAAATAGCTCATTTCCACTGCTCTCACTCTTGACTTCTGTCCCTCCAACAAGGTCCAGGCTTCACCTCCATACGTCAGAGTTGGTATCTCAATACTGTCATGTAGTAACTTTTTCACTTCCATGCTCACCTCCCTGTCTCTCATCACTGCCCTCAAGGAACCAGCAACCTTTCTTCTTTGCTGCACCATTTCAAGCACTTCACCCTCCAAACTTCCATCCTTACTCATCACACTACCCAAATACTTAAACGCACTCACATTTTCCATTTCCTTCTCATCCAACCTCACTGTACATTCACTGACTTCACTTCTCTCGAAGACCACAGCTTTACTCTTCCCTACATTCACCTTTAGAATCCGTTTCTTACACACTCTTCCAAACTCATCCACCAAGCCTTGCAATTCCCCTTCGTCTTCACTTAACAACACAATATCATCTGCAAACAACCGTACAGGGAGTTTCCAAATACCGCCCTCTTTCATGAGGGCCGCTCCAACATCCACTGCCCTGCCTTGTATCTCTTTTACAACCCCATCCATATACAGATTGAACAACCACGGAGGCATGACACACCCCTGTTTCAATCCATCCTTCAAATAGAGAAATTAACTCAGTTCATTATCCACACGCACAGCAACCTTAGCACCCTCACAGAGAGAGAGAGAGAGAGAGAGAGAGAGTTTAAATTAGGTTTATGAGCTTAAATTATACGTTGAAGTATAACTGCTTACATGTACTCGTAGGTATACCAAGGCTTATTCTTTATTACTGTATATTTAACAGACAAGTTGACAGTGAAATCGTAAAAGTAGTCACGATTACGCTTACTTTTATAATATATTCAGTGATGATCAGAAAATTATGAAAAGTTCTTAATGCTGTCAGTTACGGTCAGGATTACTAAAAATAAAAAATAACACAAATGCAAATACTTGGAATCGACCGTAGTGTCCGTTTCGTATACCCTATGTTTGCTGATAAGTACTTTTTGCTATCGCCTTTCATATTTTTGCTATCTCCAGACGATTGTATGCAACAGACCATAGACTCGTCGTAATGTGGAGTTTAATGATATCAGTAAAAATATACGCAGCCCCCCTCCAAAAAACAAAAATCGTATCCCTAAATATTTGTACACATTCCTAGCTATACACATACATCTCCTCCTCGCAGCTCCCCCCTCTCTCTTACATAAACCACTCCCTCACTCCCTTTAATTTTCCTCTCCTCCTTTTCCCCTCTAAATCCCCCTCCCTCCATTTCACATAAACCTACTCTCTCCTCCCACTGCCTTCCCTCCCCTCGGCCTAGAATATACCTGTGTGGGGGGTGAGGGGGAAGGGGGCTGATCCGTGGAGCGAGACAGTATATGGAACGAAACCTCCAACACGGGGAGTTATGGGCCTGACCACCACATCGAACACCACGCCACACCGATACCACGTCTCTCTCTCTCTCTCTCTCTCTCTCTCTCTCTCTCTCTCTCCTTTTTTTCATAACCGGTCATCATCTAATTCCGTATTGCATCATCACAAGTACAGGAACCAGGGCCTAACAATTCATCCCAAATATTTAGGGTGAAGGTGACCAGTTACTCTTCCTTGAGTGGCATTATGTGGGCAATAAACCCTGCCCCTCGCTTGCTTCTGAATCCTTATGGCCCATATTCTGTTGGAGCACTTCAGTCCACCAAACCACCTTCTCCTTTCTCGTGAGTCTTCCTTTTCTCCTCCTCTTTTATTTCCCTGATTTCTTCATTCCCACGTTCCATTTTTCTGTGGTGTATATTTGATTTCCCTTCCTTCGTTTCCTTTAGCACTTCTGTACGATATTCATTTTTTCTGCATAATTTTCTCTTTCCACCCCTTCCTGTTTTACTTCTCTCTGTTTTAACTTATTTCTACACCTTTTTATTTGACCATATTTCCTATCCTTCCTTCCCTCAATCTCTCCTTCAGTCCTCCTTCCTTTCCTCTACATCTCCTCCCGTACTTCCATCGTCTTCTCTCCATCTTTCCATTTTTCCGTTCCCTCCCTCTCCGTGTGTAATTGCTTCCTCTTCCTTCTTCTTCCTTCCTTCTCTT
>NC_137040.1:12205496-12232996 GCF_032717465.1 Coenobita brevimanus | reverse complement strand
TAGTCAAATGCAGAGATGATGCAGAAGGAATGTCAGGGTCAAGGGTCACAGATCAAGGTCAGAGGTTGAGGCTAAAAATTAGGTGAGGAGGAGGAGGAGGAGGAGGAGAAGAAGAAGAAGAAGAAGAAGAAGAAAAGATGAAGCAGAAGATGATGATGATGATGATGATGATGATACACCATCATCTCCTGCCTCATTCATTCCTGTTCCATTCTTTGCCATTATTTATTTATTTCCCTACCCCTCGTTTCTCCCTCTACTTTCTTTTTCCATGTATGTACCCCTTTCTTGTTTCCTACTTCTCCCTCTCTCAATTCCTGTTTCCCTTTCCCTCCCTCAATTCCTTTTTCCTTCTTTTCTCCTTTTCACTTCCTATCTTCTTTCTATATTCACTTTTCTCCTCTTTTTCCTTTTCCTCTTTTCCCTTCCTCCTCTTAAAAAGTTTCCTTCTTGCTCTTCCTCTTCCTACTCTTTTTCCCTCCCTGTCGTCCTCCAGTCTCTTTTTCTTCCATGTCTTCCATAATTTTTTTTTTTCCTTGCTGCTTTTTCATGTCTTTAATTCATGGAATAATTTTGTTAGGTATATAAAAAATCACCCCTACATGAAATAGTCTCGAAAAGAAAAACAGGTCTGTTGTTTACACTCCTTTGTACTCCTTTGTACCCCTTTTCCTAATACCTTGTTCCTTCTTCTCTTAGTTTATTTACCTTTTTCTATTCTTCTCCCTTCCTGCCTTGCTTCTTTTTCTTCTCCCCTTCTTCCCCTTCATCTTCTTTCCTCCTTTGTCTCTCACTCTCCCTTCCTAATTCCCTTGTTCCTCCTCCTCCTTCTCCTTCATATTCCCTTTCCCTCTGGTTCCGCTCCCCTTTTCTTTTCTTTTTCCCCTCCCTCCCTCTTCAAATTTCCCTTCTTCCATTTTCACCCTCCTTTGTCCCCATCCCCTTTGTAACTTTTTTTTTCCTCTTTCTCTTCCTTCATCCCATTTTCCTTTCTTGTCTCTTTCCTTTCTTTCTTCAGGCTCAGCTTCAGTTTGTACCTATCTGTATCCCCTCCCCCCCCCTCTCTCTCTTGCACATTCCTCCTACTTTTCCTCCACTTCCTGTCACAGTGCCACAGTCACGTTTCTATCTTATTTTCCATTATGTTTTGTATCGTTCTATGTTCTTTCCGTTTTTTGTGCCTTCTCTCTTTCTTCCTTTCTCCTTCTCCTTCCATTCTTCCTTCAGTTCTTATTACCATCTTCCTTTTTTCTTTCTCACTTTTCCTTTGCTTTGCTATGTACTCCTCTCTCTCTCTCTCTCTCTCTCTCTCTCTCTCTCTCTCTCTCATAGCTTCATGCATCCTTCCCTCCTGTCACCTCCATTCCTTCCTACCTTTCTTTATGTCTTATATCCTACTGTTTGTTGTCCCTCTCTCTTTTCACCATTCCCCCGATTTTCATTTCTTCATTTTTCTTTTTGATTTGCTTTACTGTCTTTCTTACTTTTGTCTCTCTTTCCTATCTCTTTTTTTTCTCTCTCTCTTTCCTCAGTTCTTCTTCTTTGTCATCTTCCTGCTTTAGTGCTTTCTTTTTTTTCTCTCTTTCTTTCTTTCCTGTCTGCCTATCTCATACTTTCCTTCTTCCATCTTTGTCTCTTTTCTTCCTTGTATCTTTCATTTTTTTTAATGTCTTCTCCTTCCTTTAGTTTCTCTCTCCTCTTCCCTTTCTTTCAAGTTTCACCTTCCTTCCTTCCGTCTTTCCTTCTGTCATTCCCCCTTTCTTATTCCCCTTTTCCTTACCTTCATCTTCTCTCCTTTCTTCCTTCCTTCCATCCATCCATCCATCCATCCATCCATCCATCCATCCATCCATCCATCCATCCTTCCTTCCTTCCGTCCATTCTTCCTTCCTTCCTTTCATCCATCCATCCTTTCTTCTGTCATTCCCCCTTTTGTATTCCTCTCTTCCTTCCCTTCATCCCCCCTCCTTCCTTCCTTCCTTCCTTCCTCTTCCTTCTACCTCTCCTCCTCCTCAGGTCAGAACGTCCTTATTATTGTGGTGGCTGGTAGCAATGGTGGTAGATGTGGTGACGATGGTGAGGGTAGTGGTAGTTTTTGTAGCTACTATTGATGCTGCTGTTTGCATTGTTTGTATTGCTGGTGTCATTTTTGGAGCTGTTGCTGTTGGTGGTGGTGGTGGTGGTGGTGGTGGTGGTGGTGATTGAGGGAGTATATGCATATAGGCTGGTGGTAGATATGGATGTGTGCGCTGTTATGTGTAGCCTGTGTCAGTGAGTACTTGTGTGTGTGTGTGTGTGTGTGTGTGTGTGTGTGTGTGTGTGTGTGTGTGTGTGTGTGTGTGTGTCGTCCTCTGCTGAGCCGTAATAACAGCCTCCGGGATAGTTTTGATAATTGCGGTGAAAATCATATAAACTCTGCAATACGGGTACGCCAATTTGCATAATGGCTTTGATAACGCCGCCAAAAAAAAAAAAAAAGCAAAAACCAAATTATTATACAGCGACAAAATCACAAAAACAAAAACAAATTATAATAGAGCCACCCTTTTTATTTTATTCATTTGCACAAAAAAAAATAAAAAAACGAAGAGTCAAAAACAGAAAATGCCAATAATAGTGGTGTGGGGTGCATCGGTTAATTTCGAAACCCCTTCAGTACGAGAGGTGTCCTAGATTGAATATAATAGGTTGGCAGTTGCAATAAAAAAATAAAGCAGGTCTTTTTAATGAAACTGTTAAGCCTCAAAGCTATTTTTTTTTTTTTTTTTATTATAAAGAGAGAGAGAGAGGGGTAAAATTTTTTGGTCTTAACACTGAGTGGCTAAAAATGGATTCCTCTTTCCTTTGAGATTTTGGCGGTGAAATTAAAGAGATATTAAATTTAGAAGCTTCATTTTGAGTCCACCCCCCCCCCCAAAAAAAAAAAAAAAGACAAACGCGGGAACCAATGGCATCTACGCAATCTGAGCCGAAATATACGAGCCCGGACCGAAATCTCCCACCACCAAAATATTGCCAGCGAGCCGAATTCTCTGTATTTTCCAGGGAGGGGTTTATGAGCTGGGGCCGAATTAGTCAACGGGGACGAATTCCAGCCGCCATCTTGTGGGAGGGACCGAATTTAATTTAATCTGCGATCCCTGGGAGAGCCGAGATTGTCAGTTGGGCCGGAATCTCTATTATCATCCATGGCTGTCGCTTTTTCTCTTCTGACCTTGTGATTTACTCCGTTGTTGTTGATGGATTTTATTATTACTGTATTGTTATTATTATTATTATTATTATTTTTATTATTATTAGATTTCACTTTTTCGTTATTATTACTTTCAGTATTAAAATTATTATTTATCATCATCATCATCATCACCATTATTATTATTATTATCATTATCACTAATATTATTATTATTATTATTATTATTATTATTATTCATCCGGACCTCCTTTCCCACCCTAGGACAGGGTGAGGAGTAGCAAAGTCCAGACAGCCCAAATTTGCCCAATCCAATGGGCCACGCTTCCAGTTACTCATCATTCAAGCCCCAGGAATCCTGGCTCCATCGGACACGCCAAAAACATTCACCACGTTCTGTAGCTTCACATAAGCGTATCCGATAGAGTCAATCCGGACGCCGTCACGTTAAAAAGTGGAGCCAAATCCCTGATCATGCACTTCTCACAATATTCATCCAGCCAGCTCGATCTCTTGTCAGTTCCTAGGCCTCACCGACTTCCAAACCTCTCTCCCTCACACACTCATCCACCAAATTTCTCCACCTTCTCCTTGGCGTACCTCGCGTCCTCCCTCTTTCAAATTCGCTCAGATATACCTTTTTCATCACTCTGTTGTTATCTATTCTCCCTACATGACCATACCATCTCAGTACACTCTCTTTGATTCTGGTGTCCACAGACTTCCTCACTCCACATCTTTCACGAATCACATTATTTCATATCCTATCCACTCTCTGTATTCCACATACATTCCTCAGCAGTCCCATCTCCACTGCTGTCACTCTTGACTTCTCATTTTCATGCCGCACCATAGTCTCACATTCGTATGTTAAAGTTGGCACTAACACTCCTTCATATAAGCCTCGTGCAGCTGCAGCACTCAAGCCTCTGTTTCTTAACAAGGTCTTCATTGCACCAGCTACTTTCCTTCTTTGTGTCACTCTACTCTCCACTTCTTTTGCACATTTTCCTCTTTTCTGTCTCTGTACCCAGGTATATGAACTCTCTCACCAGTTCCGGTTTCTCTCCATTCACTGTGACATTGCACTGGGAGTCACCTTCTCTATAAATCACCATCATTTTACTCATTTCTACATTTACTCTCAAGGCACGACGCTCACAGACATCAGCAAAACTCTAAGCTAGTTTACCGAGTTCTTGTCCGGTATTTGCAAGTAGTACTGCATCATCAGCATACTTATACAACAAATTTGAGATATTCCATCCATCTCCATTCATTACCAACGCCATCCTCCACTCCATTACTCGTGTTTCACATCTCTTATGACCTCATCCATGTATATATTGAACAACCATGGGAACATCACATAACCTTGTCGCACTCCCACACCGATCGTGAACCAATCACTTACATGCCCAATAACCCTTGCACATGTCTCACTACCATCATAAAAACTCTTGACGGTACCTAGCAGCTTACCATCTACACTGTACATGCGCAAAACTTTCCACAATCCTTCTCTGTCCACTCTGTAGTATGCTTTTTTCAGATCCATGAATGCCATAAACACCTTATGGTCCTTCTCACAAGCCTTCTCTGCCATCTGTCTCACTGCAGATATTTGGTTCACACATCCATTGCTACTCCTAAAGCCACCTTGTTCATTAATAGTAATAGTAGTAGTAATAGTACTGTTATTATCCTCCTCCTCCTCCTCCTTCTCCTCCTCATCCTCATCCTCATCCTCATCATCATCATCATCATCATCACCATCATCATCATCATCGTTGTTGTTGCTGATAATACAAGTCTCGGGCTGAGGACGGTCGTGTGCTTAAGTGCCGCAGTTGGAATCCTGCAGGTGACTGGAAGCTTCACCACCCTTCATAACGCTGCCAGGGACGTAGGCTGCTCTCTTGGGACTTATATGATCCGGACTACTGTTGCCTAGCCTCGAACCCTACTATTCCCCCTCCCCACAGCTCCCCGTGTCCCCCAACCCAAAGAGGATAATGCGAGACTGGCTTTTCTTTATAAATTATTGTTATTATTATTATTGTATTGCTGATGCACTTAGGATATTAATTTATTTTGGAATAGTTATAAATATCGTCTGCACCACCTAAAAGGACTGTCCATTTGTCTAATTATATATCCCATTGATGATGTTATTGGATCTCGCTCCCCTCACTCTCTCTCTCTCTCTCTCTGCCTACCTACCTATCCATTTTATCTATCAGTTTATTTATGAACACACACACACACACACACACACACACACACACACACACACACACACACACACACACACACACACACACACACACACACACACACACACACACACACACACACACACACACACACACACACACACACACACACACACACACTTCCTCCTCCCTCCCCTCTCTCCTCCCACCTTCCCAGACAGACGTGGAGAATTCGTGGCGTGACCCATTCGGATCTGGCGTGCCGAGGTGTGCAGGGCGCCGAACACACCTGCCCGCCCCTCACCAATCAATAACGTGGGGGGAGGAGGCAAGGAGGGGAGGGGGAGGGGGAGAATTCAGAAGTGGGTATTACGAATGAGACTTAGGTGAGGAGGAGGAGGAGGAGGGGAAAGGGATTGGTGAGGGGAAGGAGACAAGAAGTTGGTGAGAGAGAGTGTGGGACGGCAGTGGGGGGAAGAGGAGGAGGAGGAGGAGGAGGAGAGGAAGGGAACTGGCGAGGGTAGGAAGGTAAGAACTGGAGGAGGGTGGGTGGAGGTGTTGGTGGGAGGGAGAGAGAGGGAGGGAGTGGGGAGAGGGGGGTAGAAATCAAGAGTGGGTATTAGGAATGAGACTTAGGTAGGGAGGGAACAGACGAGGGGGAGGGAGGGGTGATGAGGAGGGGCAAGGGAGGAAAAACTATAGTGAGGGAAAGATGGGGGGATTAGAGGAGGTGGAATACTGAAGAGTGGGTATGAAATTGTGACTAAGGTGGGGAGGAGAGAGGGAAGGAGTTGGGGGGGGGGAAGAGGAGGAAGAGGAAGCAAGAACAGGGAGTGGGTAAAGAGAGGGAACAGCATGCAGGAGTGGGAAGGAGAATTCAGAAGGGAGGAGATGGGAAAGGGAATGGTCAGAGGAAAAGGATGGAGGATTACACAGGATTACACAGGAAAGCAAACAGCAACAGACCTTATGGTCCTTTCGAGGCTGCTTGTTAGAGAAAACTATGACTACAAGATCTAACTCTACATGTTGAAGGATAAGGATAGTAAAGCAAGAAGGCTCCCCCCACCACCAAACCCTCCAGGAAAAAGTGAGAAAAACCACCATGCAGCATGGAAAAACTGACATGGAAATTTTATAGGAAACACTGGAAAGGAAAAGTCACATTCTATAATACTTTATCTATGAGCTACCTGATAGAGTAACCTGAAAGAGAAAGTAAACAAATAAAATAATAGTTACGGCATGGCATTATAAACCGGTTACATTGAGTTAATGGGAAGTCTGTGGACATAACGTGGAAGCTACACACTGCACAGTGTGGATGTTTAGGGGTGGTGCAGCAGCCTTGCCTGGCGCTTTTAAGGTAGGCAGCAGTCAATCAGGCCCTAGCTCCGTTTGCTCCACTGAGACAAGGAACTCTCCCATGTGGGACAAGTACACAAGTTTCATCCTGAAGCAGTGACCCCTGGTACATTAAAAAAATCCCGATGGTGGTCACTTGACTAACAGGGACCCTCAGTGATCCACAGCCCATCACAGGTCGAAAGTAAGAGTAGTGACCGTTAACTCAGGGTTATCTGTGCAGATCCTAATCTGTGCTTATATTGCTTTCTTTGCACTGGGGAGATTGAAAAGTATATAGGACGGGTGTCTTAGATAAAAGGGGACTGCACAGTGCACAGTGTGGATGTGCAATGCACAGAGTGGATGTTTAGGGGTGGTGCGGCAACCTTCCCTGGCGCTTTTTAGGTAGGCAGCAGTCAATCAGGCAATAGTTCCGTTCACTCCACTGAGACAAGGAACTCTCCCATGTGGGACAGTACACAAGTTTCATCCTGAAGCAGTGACCCCTGGTACATTAAAAAAAATCCCGATGGTGGTCACTTGACTAACAGGGACCCTCAGTGATCCACATCCCATCACAGGTCGAAAGTAAAAGTAGTGACCGTTAACTCAGGTTATCTGTGCAGATCCTAATCTGTGCTTACTGTATATTACCTCATTTGCTTTGGGTAAATCGAAAAACGTATAATGATGTGACGTGACGCTATGTTAAGTTTACGGGGTGTCCTGTAGACACGAGGGGACTGCACAGTGTGGATGTTTAGGGGTGGTGCGGCAGCCTTGCCTGGCGCTTTTAAGGTAGGCAGCAGTCAATCAGGCCCTAGCTCCGTTCACTCTACTGAGACAGGGAACTCTCCCATATGGGACAAGTACACAAGTTTCATCCTGAAGCAGTGACCCCTGGTACATTAAAAAAATCCCGATGGTGGTCACTTGACTAACATGGACCCTCAGTGATCCACAGCCCATCACAGGTCGAAAGTAAGAGTAGTGACCGTTAACTCAGGGTTATCTGTGCAGATCCTAATCTGTGCTGATATTGCTTTGTTTGCACCGAATAAATTGAAAATGTATAATATCGTGACGCAACACTATGTACGGGTACATTGTTTATGGGGTGGGGGAAGGGGAGGGGAGGACGAAAGGAGATGGGGAGATTAGGAAGGAAAGGAAAGGGAAAGAGAGAAAAGATTGGGTATTGGGTAAAACAGGAGTGTTGGTATTGGGAATGAGACAGATACAAGAAGGAGGAGGGGAGGAAGGAAGGAGATAGGGAGGGGATAGAGGAGATATGGGGAAAATGAGGAGTGAGGAAGGGAGGGGGGGGAGGACAGAATTTAGGAGTGAATATTAGAAACGAGACTTGGTAAGGAAAAAGAAAGGGAAGGAGAGGGTAGCGGAAGGAGAACTGAGGAGGAGGAGGAAAGGAGGAGGAAGAGGAGGAGGAGGAGAAAAGGGTTGGGTAGAAAGAGGGGGAATAAAAATGGGAAGAGAGAGAGAGAGAGAAGGGAAGGCAGTGGAGAGGAAATGGGGATGAAAAAGGGAGGAAGAACTGGAGAGGAGTGATAGGGAGAGGGAACAGAAGAAAATATGAGGGAGGCGAAGGGAGCGGAGGAAAGAAAAGGAAGCAGGAGGAAATGGAGAGGAGGGGGGGAATGGAGAAAGTGCAGTGGAATTGGTGATAAGAAAGGAAGAGAAATAGGGAACAAGAGTGGGTATTAGAAACGAGACTTGGGAAGGGAGGTCGGGGGAGGAAAGGGAAGGGGGACTTTGGGGCAAGGGAAAGGTAAAGCGAGGGAAGTGGATGGGGAGAGGTGAGGGGAGTGGGGAGAACTTGAGAGTAGAAAAGAAGGAGAAGGGAGTAGGGAAGGAGGGATTGAGAAGGAGGAGGAAAAGGAGGAGAGGGAAAGCGGGGTTTGAGGAGTAGGTATTAAAGATGAAGTTTGGAAAGGGAGAGGGAGGAAGGAAAGAAGGGGAGAGGAAAGTGAAGGAAGGGAGAAGAGGGCATGTGGAGACGATAAGACTGTAGTGCAGGTATTAAGAATGAGATTGTTGTGGGAAGGACGAGGAGAGAGGGGGAGAGTGGGGGAGGGGGAGAAGTTAAAATTAAACAAAGAAGATTAAGAGCAAGACTTGGGCAGGAAGGGTGACGGGAAGGGAGGAGAGTAAGTGCAGTGGGAAGGGAGGAGAGTGAGTGGAGGGAGAGGGGAAAGAGAGGGAAGGGGCGGGAATGAAATTCAGGGTGGTAATGGGAACTGGACTTAGGTAGGGAGAAGGAGGAGAAGGGGAGGGAAAAGGAGGGAGAGAGGACAATGTGATATTTAAGTAACAGGAATAAGATTAGGAAGGGGGGAGGAGGAGGAGAAGGTTGAAGAGGAGGAAAGAAAAGGAAAGGGAAAGGGCGAGAGGGGGAACAAGAAAAGAGGGGTAAGAGGAAAGCAGGAGAGGAAAGACAGGAATGAGGAGAAACTGGGAGGGGGAGACAGAAGTGAGAGAGAGAAAAAGGGTACATGAGGGAAGGCAGAGGAGGCAAGAAAGAAGGGAAAGGAAGTGGGGGCAGAGGTAAGAGGGAGTGGGAGGCAGGAGAGGGGAGAGAAGAGAAGGAAAGAGAGGGGAGTGAGTGAGAAGGAAGGGGATGTAAATGTGTAAGGAGGGGGGGGAAGAGGACAAGATGAAGGAGAGGGGAGGGAGTGAGAAGGAAGGGGTGAGAAAAGAAGGAAAGAGAGGGGAGTGAGTGCGAAGGAAGGGGAGGCAAATGCGTAAGGAGGGAGGGGAGAGAAGAAGAGGAGGAAGGAGAGGAGGCAGCGTGAGAAGGAAGGGGAGGTAAATATGTAAGGAGGGAGGGGAGAGAGTGAGAAAATGGAGAGAGGAGGGGAGAGGGTATCCCGGGTGGTGCAAGGAGGGTGGGGTGGCGTGGACAGGTGAGATCGACAGGTAACATTGGCTGCAGTGACACATTCTCGGCTCCGTGCAGTTTCGACCCCGCCCACACCCACCCCACCCCACCCCAGCCCACCCCACCCCACCCCACCATGGAATCACTAGTCACACACAGGATTTTCTTCTTTCTCGCACCACACCACCGCACTACCTGCTTGTTTTTCTTTTCTTCTTTTTCGGAATAGTTTTCAAACCTCTCTGTCCACTCTATACACATTTTTTACCAGCCACCGTATGTTAAAAACATTCCATTTCTCTCTCTCTCTCTCTCTCTCATATATATATATATATATATATATATATATATATATATATATATATATAGATAGATAGATAGATAGATAGATAGATAGATAGATAGACAGACAGATATATTCCCTGAAGAAGAAAAGTTTTTCACTTTAGCTTGTGTGGATTTCGAAAACATTACCGTAACTTGTGATATGGTATATAATACTTAACTACTTATAATTACAGCAGGCACTTTAATTAATTTTTATAACAAACTATCACCATGTATTGTTTTATCCTTTACATTAACATTCTCAAGCCACACAGAACTAAAATAGACACATTGTCATGTTATTTAGATATTAATTTATCATAGGCATTATATAAAGAGAAATTTTATATATTTATTGTAAGGACAGCTAGAGTTTTCTATTCCAGCTAACGCCAGACAACTTCATGTAGCTGAAATTGACTCATATGAACCTGAATGTTGAAATACCAATACTTTTTAATAAAAGGCGGTACCCTGTTTCAAAATGTAGGCAGATTAGTATTTTAGTTTTCTTTATATACAGTACATATATTATAGATAGATAGATAGATAAATAGATAGTAGATAGATAGATAAATAGATAGTAGAGAGAGAGAGAGAGAGAGAGAGAAACTCAAATAGGCCAAAGTGGGTCCTCCATTTCAGTACCAACCCTGGCAGTAATTATATAGCCATCGCTGCATTCTTTCATACTCTAAAACTCTGCCATCGTAAATTTGTAAACGACGACCATATTTCCCGAACTTTGCAAAACACCAACCCTAAAGATAAATGAAGCGAGCCCAAGTTTGGCCTCTTATGATACGGACCCAGGGCGGTAACTTGAGGCCCAACTCTTGTTTTCCCCGACCCGCCTCACAACTCCCCACCAGTTCATTAAAGCCTCCACTGCCAGGGGTCTCCTTGCCGGAATAATATATAAAAAGGCGTCTGTGAGGAGTATATTCTTAGCTAAATAAATGGCCTTTGGCGGCAGCACGAATAACAGTAATAAAATAGCATTAAAAGGATCAAAACCTGTGACAGTTTCCCTAGTACAGCCAGTTACAAATTATCGTACCGAAACACAAGCATGCCAGTATTTTCGTTGGCTTTCTTCTCGTAACATCTCTTTTTCAGCTGTTTATTTTTCACATCACGCATTAATACCTTCTACCAAATTACTGCTGTAAACTGTGTAGATATCTGTATTTCATCCACTTCCTTGTTGCCTCATCAGGAGTATAGGGACTTGTGGCTAGGCGAGTCCAGACAATTAATTGGAGGATGACCAATCAATTTTCCTGAGTGAGCAATAAGCGCCAATTTTCCCTCACCTGTAAACCTCAAGGGCCACATCGGATATAGAACTGAAACACACAAGGTCACCACACTACCATAGAGAAGGATCTTGTGGTGTGATATGTCAAATAAATCGTCAAGGAGGAGATGATGCGAAGTCTGCCATGCCAACGAGTATATGGCTCACAGAAACATCAGTCACCCCCGTTGTCATTCGGTCTGTGGGTAATTATACTTCTTTATAGTAGTTCTTTTCATACTTTCTCTAAACTACGAACCCTTGAAGAATACCACCTAAATCGCACAAATAATACTCTGTTGTGTTAAAAATATCTCATCATTACTTTGCAAGCCTTTGACATGTATAGCTGTGGACACTAAAATCATTCCACTCAAATTTAGCCATAATGAAATTTCCATATCTCGAAAACTGTATTGGGCACCGAACATCGCATTGCTTCGAAAGTACTCACTGTCCTGCTAAATCGCAACAGAGTGAACCGATACGTCTGTCCGCTGTTGTTCAAGGACTAATGACAGAAACTGTACCACACCGAATGTACAGTATAACCTAAGATCTTACACCCAAACGCAGCTTATAACATCGTGCACCCATGAGAGAGAGAGAGAGAGAGAGAGAGAGAGAGAGAGAGAGAGAGAGAGAACTAAAACATTAAATTAATTCACTTTGAGAGTTATTTTTCCTGGGAACTGAACACCGTTTTTCATCTCCCATCATTATTTTTCGGGAACGAACGACCCAGACTTATTTGAAAACCAAAATTAGCCTCTTTTTCCACCCTAACGCGAGTCCAAAGCAATTCCAACCCGAGCACAACACCGAAATAGGTTAGGGTTAGCCCATTTCATCAGATGACAGTCTCTCTCTCTCTCTCTCTCTCTCTCTCTCTCTCTCTCTCTCTCTCTCTCTCTCTCCATTTTTCGTGAGTCAGATATAACCTTCATTACCCCTTCACTATCAGATACCTCTCGTAAACTGGACAGAATAATCGTCTGTACATAGAAAGAATTACCCATCAAGACATCACAACGGAACTCAAGGGGTTAACTTTATATCTGTAGTCTTTTTTATCCTGTTTGACCCAAGTTTTTGTCCTTTTGCAACTTATTTCACGCAGTTCAGTGATGGAACAAAACAGAACATCGGCTGTACTCATTCCATAGCACCTCTTCGTGATTAGCAACATATTCCAGCGTTTATCTATTGCCACATTCGAAATAGATAACAGTTTTAGATCGACTTAGAGTAAAAAGGGGATATGTAATGTGTTTTAGTGAGGAATAATATCGTCTAGGGTTAGTCACCAAAATAAATGAATCGTCCCCTGAGGTTTGAGGGTTAAATCGGGATAGTGTCTTCCTAGTGGCTTCATGAGGCTTCCTAGTGGCTATAGCTCCTTCACGCTAACCTGAACCAGATTTTCCTTATTTTGTAGCTTCTTTGACACAGTTCGTTGTCTGAAAAATAAGGTGCTATCCCTTTACACCTTCCATAGCCCTTCTCCATGGCCAACAACATATTCTGGTATCAATCTAGTATTTCAGTTTAGCACTCAAGATGGAGAGAAGACAGTTTTAGGCCAAGTTAAACAAAAAGCAATATAGTAAGATCATCAGATATAAGTTGGAGTAATACTGATAAAACGTCCATCGAGGTTTAAATTTAAATGAGAAATTATTATTATTATTATTTTTTTTTTTTTCACTCAAAGCAGGTCCAAAGCAATTTCACACCGAACGCAACCTTCCGAAAAATACCCTACCGAAAGAGTTAAAAGCCGACGGCCAACTTCGCGTCGAACTTGTTGTCTGGAGGTAAACAAGTGGAGAGGGGCTTGTGGCGCGCTAGAAGAGAGCGTCTTTGCTGGGGCTCCTGGCTTTATTATCAAGAGCTCACACGCGGGGAAAGAGAGAGAGAGAGAGAGAGAGAATAGGATGCTGTATCTGTTTGGTTTGTACTGAAGGAAAGTACGTACCTTTGATAAGTGTTATGTGCTTATGAAAGAGAGAGAGAGAGAGAGAGAGAGAGAGAGAGAGAGAGAGAGAGAGGATGCTGTATTTGTTTACTTTGTATTGCTTTGATAAGTGTTTGAGAGAGTCAGACAGACAGACAGACAGACAGATAGACACACAGGCAGATAGACAGGCAAAGAAACAACAAACAGTTTGCAGGAGTAGTTATTGCTGACAGGTACCCATGATAATACGTGTGTGTGTGTGTGTGTGTGTGTGTGTGTGGGCGCAACAAATCAACAGATATACCATTATCAGTCTAAATGTCTGTGCGTTAGATATAATTAAAATCTCTCAATACGTCAGTGTGTTGGCGTGTGATTATGTATACCTAAGGGTGTTGTGTACTCTTGGTTTAAATAATGTACATGTGATGTGTGTGTGTGTGTGTGTGTGTGTGTTTGTGTGTGTGTGTGTGTGTAGTGAGAAGTACCCTACCTTACTTGTTAATGTGCATGCAGATTAAAGCTTGCATGTGTCAGTATATATATGTGTGTGTGGATGAATGGAAATGCAGATGATATATTTATACTAATGATTACGTATGTCAGATAAGGGTGAATATGCGTGTGTATGCGTGGATTGTGTGTGTGTGTGTGTGTGTGTGTGTGTGTGTGTGTGTGTGTGTGTGTGTGTGTGTGTGTGTGTGTGTGTGCGTGTGTGAGTGAGAAAGTGGTTGCGTGTGTGCGAGTAATTGTATGTGTGTGAGTGAGTGTCAGTGTGCTGGTGCGTGACAGCTTGTGTATGTATGCAGGTGGACGTGTACATGTGCGTGTGTGTACCATAATATACATACATGCATTCACGATAGCTCTCTCTCTCTCTCTCTCTCTCTCTCTCTCTCTCTCTCTCTCTCTCTCTCTCTCTCATAAATCTCCCCTAGGCCTACTCCTCCCTACTTTTAATTCCAATCACAAAGTAGTTCTCTCCCCATTTCCCTTCTTTCCATTCTACCCTTCTCTCCCCTCTCCAGACTCTCTCTCTCTCTCTCTCTCTCTCTCTCTCTCTCTCTCTCTCTCTCTCTCTCTCTCTCTCTCTCTCTCTCTCTCTCTCTCTCTCTCTCTTCCCCCCAGTTCCCTTCATCTGTCTGTCCATCTCCTCTTTCATCCTGTTCTCTCTCTCTCTCTCTCTCTCTCTCTCTCTCACTTGTTCGTTGGCTCCCTCGCTCCCTACCTCACTCTCTTCTACATATTGATATCCTTCCCATGTTCCTCTCTCCTAGTCGCGAAGGGGAGAGAGAGAGAGAGAGAGAGAGAGAGAGAGAGGGGGAGAGAGAGAGAGGGGGGTAGGGGAGAAGGTAAGGCATGAGATGGCAAGAAAAGAAAGACAAGTGGAAATGGAAGAAAAGGGGGAAGGGAAGAAGCAAGGGGGGAGGGAGAGAAGGAAGAGAAAAGGAGATGGAAGGAGGGAGGAAGGAGGAGGGGGAGGAAATAAAAAGGAGAGAATGAAGAAAAAAGAGAGAGGAATGGAAGAAGAGGGAGGGACGGAGGGAGGTAAGAAGGGGACAGGAAGGAAGAAGGAGGAAAAAATCGAAGCTCAATTTTTTACACTGACATTCGTAATCCATGGAGAGAGAGAGAGAGAAAGAGAGAGAGAGAGACGTCTCCTGCTACAGAGTGATAAAGATGGAAAAAGTGAGGGGTTAGCTTCCTTGATTCCTCCTTCCTCCTCTTCTCTCTCTCTCCTTCGCTTCTTTCCTCCCCCCTTCCTTTCCTATCCTTGTCTTTTACTACTAGAATAAGATGTAGTCATGTTATTCTATCAAACAAACAGCCTCGAAAAGACCATTAGGTTTGTTGCTGTTGGCGTCCCTTTGTACTCCTTTACAACTTATCCTCCTTCCTTCCCTCCCTCCACAACTCTTCCTCTCTCCTCCTCCTCCTCCTCCTCCTCCTCCACTGCCATTTTATCCCTCCCCCTCCTCCTCTCCATCTTCCTCTGACACTCCATCCTTTTACGCGTTTTGTTGTTCAGATTTCTTGCCTTTGTTTCTTGCTCTCGTTATCCATTTACGTCTCTCTCTCTCTCTCTCTCTCTCTCTCTCTCTCTCTCTCTCTCTCTCTCTCTCTCTCTCTCTCTCTCTCTCTCTCTCTCTCTCATCAAAGGGAGTTACGTGTACAGTACCTTGTTGCTGCACCCGAACAATTTTATGTGACTAATGAGAGAGCCTGATTCGCAGTGAAGGGGTCAGTTACAGTATCATAATTATCTGCTTGGTGGGAGGTAGGCCGCTTACTTGAACAGTGAATCATGAAGTGAAATGCAAAGCTCTAATTTTCTATGGTTATCGGTGGAATGCAAAACTCTAATTTCTGATGGTTATATGTGGAATGCAAAGCTCTAATTTCTGATGGTTATCTGTGGAATGCATGTGGTCACTGAGTATGGTTAGCCTGCATTCCACCTTGCAGTAAAATCGAACTCATTCCATCTGGATCATGTGCTTTAAAAACTGACGTAAAAAACATAAAGCTTGCCTTCCACATTCTGAGTTAAGATTTAAGCATACGACTCTTAGACCCTTATTCTCATCGCTGAAGGAGGCTCCCTAACACCTTTTCTTAAGTGACTTATTTTGCTTATTACACCTTACCCTCTCTGTGTTATAAAAATTTACCTAATATCGCCATGCTCTCCATAAAGAATGTGCAAAAGGATATTAGCCAGCCGTATAAAAAAAAATCGGTAATGAAGAGGTGTTGGGGAACTTCCTTTACTGACGGGAATACCATCCTTAATTTGTAACAAACCCCATCCGTACCATGACGCCTTACTTATCTAACCCTTTCTGTCCAATGATGTATTTTTTCGTTAATTTCTTTCGACGTTCAGGTGATGTTAAGTTTGCAGAGACCATTTATAGCCCCGGGGCAGAAACGGCATTCATTTACCCCTTCACAACTTTGTTTCCTAAGCTCAGCAGAATTGTCTAAAGATAGCAGCAGTATACTAAATAATGGCGTCACACGATTTTTTTTTTTAACTGTTACGGCCAGACCATTTTAGAAGGCGTGGGAGAGACATTGCGACCTAAATGAGTTAGATATCACCTTCATTTAGCTTCTTAACTATGAGCGGTCCTCCCAAAGTTGAGTAAAATCATGTAGAGGTAGTAAGAACAAGCTGGAATAAGACGACATCGTAGTGAATGGGTTGAGACTAAGACTGAGCCAGCCAGTCTAATCATCACCTTCAGATGGTACCGAGAATCTTTGCTTCAGGTATTTCAGCGGTGCCAGGTACTGTTGCTCGTTATCTTCTTGTATTGCTCATAACTGGGTGTATATGTTACGTCAATAATCCCTTTACACTTGTAGGGCTACGAACTGACTAAGCAGATTTCAAAGGCAATTGATTAAAGTATGAATAGTTTAACAAAATCTTATTAGTTTATGACATGGTTCGGTTTCAAGAGTCTGTGATAGATGGAGGTGCCCACTGTCAACTCTTTGATGTAGTGATAGGCCAAATTTTCTATTGTATCCCAGGAAACCATTAGGCTACGTTGGGAGATAACCATACAATCACATGGGTTTGATCGACTGGTGGTCTAGTGAGTTGAAGCAATCCAACTGGATGTGGCCTGTTGGTATTTACACTCGAGTAATGGTTGATATTTATTGCACACATAATGCCAGTGAGGGATGGGTGGCTGTTCACTCTCATAATAAGTATTTGGACGAAGCACTGTTCTCCCGAACCCCTTCGCTCATGATCGGGTGTTAAAAACCGGATGAGAGATAGATAAACAGTTATGGATCTAATGAAGGGAGAGTCGAACACGTCTTATCGCAGATTCATCTTTTTGACTGGGTATATATATATATATATATATATATATATATATATATATATATATATATATATATATATATATATATATATATATATATATATATATATATATATATATATATATATATATATATATATATATATATATATATATATATATATATATATATATATATATATATATATATATATATATATATATATATATATATATATATATATATATATATATATATATATATATATATATATATATTGTTAGTTTATTATGATCTCATTATGTTTCTGAGTGGGCTATGAGAATCATAAATGGATTTACGAAGCGAGATCCCAACACAAGTATATTATGTCTATTGTTTGTAAATTTAATATTATCTTATTTCAGCACGGTTTCAACAAGGTATAAAAGACCTAAGGCAGACCACACTATTCGATCATTGGTGATTAGTTTAACCACATCTTATCAGTTTTTATACGGGTTCGAGACAGTATAAAAGAACTACTAAAGCTAAATATTTGTGTGTAGTGCTGGTTGGTTTAGTGTTATATCATTACTTGCGACAGTTTCGGCAAATGCAAAGTAACTAATGAAGTGAAATATCAATCCACTTGTTTATACTGTTGGTTACTATAATAAAAACTTATTAGGTTTGCCACAGTTTCAAGGCAGTGGAAAGGAAATAATGGGGCCAGATCAGAACCCATTTGATTTTTAGTGAATAGTTCAGCAAGAGCTTAAATTCTGACAATTTATAGGTAAAGAAACTATTGGAGCAAAACACCAGCCCTTTTGATGGTACTGTTGTTTATTTTAACAAGTTCTTAATGGGTACTGACACGGTTTTGAGACAAGAGGAATTAATACAGCAAGATTTCTGACCCATTTCATTACTACTGAACAGATTAGCAAGATCTCATCAGGTTCTTACCTGGTTTCAAGGTGGTGATTGTGTTGCTGTTGTTTCTTAACCCAGGTCTGCCCTGCTGAGCATATCCGTTGACCACAGGAAATCAACTGCTTCTTGTCAGGCTGTCCTACAGGTACAGTACAGTACATACACCGTGTAGGGCTCTGACGCCTCCTTGTGGCAGAAAGCGCCTCACCGGGGCAAGACCAAGCTCTTTCCCACAGCGAGGTGCAGGGAGATATGAGATGATTTTTATTTTTCTCCCGGGTTGATGCCACAGCTGCTCCACTCAAGGTGAATAGCTACACCGCATGCAAGCTCCTTGTCCGCGCCTCAGCGTCGTATAAAAGGACATAGTCAAACTAGATCCCAGTCCATCTAACACGAGATGCCAACCCATTTGAGGGTATTGTTGTAATCATTAGGTTTTGACACGGTTCTGAAATACTGTAAAGAAACTAATAAGACGAGAACACAGCCCGTTTTGTTATGTTGTTGGTTAGTAAACAATGTTTCACCGAACACATCCCTTCCTATAAAGAACAAGCAAACATACTTGCGAACCACTACACAAATACAAGTCACGTAACACCAACACGCACTGAGTGTGAAAAACAACCCTCTCAACATAGGCAGTCCTTTCCGTTTGATCTGAATGCAACCCCCTTCACTCCAGAACAAACACACATAAGCAGATAAAAAACTCCACAAGCATAGGGCTCGATGGTATCAGGAAACACCACCTGAAACAATTAGGACCACAAGGTTTCCAGGCCCACACAAACTTAAGCAACTGTTATGCACACTTCATTCCCAGTATTTGGAAACCTGGAACAGTTATCACTATACTTAAACCAAACAGAGACCCAACACATGCACCCTTCGTCGTACAGACCCGTAACATTACTTAGCACACGACCCAAATTAACTGAATGCCTAATTCTCAACAAAGCCAACCCCATATCCCTCGTCCTCCTTCACAGCACAGATTTAGAGAACTACACGCTAAAAGCACCTCACTGACTATTCATACAACAAGCATCTAACGGCATCAACTGCACAACACCGACACAACGCACACTTATCACAATAATAGATATTAGTAAACCATACAGTGCCATCCCCCGACATAAACTAATCACCAATATACACTAACATGGAGAACAACACCAAACGCTGGCTTGTCAGCAATTTTTCTGGTAGACAGGCACATGTTACATTCCACGAGAAGCCATCACGAAAACGAAATATCCTTTACGAAGTTCTGCAAGGCTGTGCTTTCTCACCCACACTCTTTAATCTATTCTTGCATGATATTCCCACATCGTAATCACCCCCAAAATTTCTTAATATGTAGATGACATCACCATAACAACCACACACCACATTGCATTGCCTGCACACTGCAACAGGACTACCTCAGCACACTGTAGAATTAGGTTAAGGACAACAGGCTGACAATCGCCCCAGCCAATTCCACCGCCACACTCATCACCAGTAAACAAGAACAATCATCACTAGTAAACAAGAATGTGATGTTAGGGCACTGCCCTAACATCACAGTTAACAGTGTACGGGTACTACACACGCCCTCCACTGTGATGCTTGGAGTGATATATGACACTGGACTTACCTTCAAGGACCGCATACAAGACAGCAAAAGGCCGGGTGTCCCCAGCGTCAGTGCATTCAGGACAACTATAGGGCCAGACTTTGGGCAACAAAAAGAAGCACTCCCTGCTCTACAAACAATTCATTAGATCAGTGATGTCCTGTGCCTCCCAGGCATGGGCTCCCATTCTATCTAAAACTCACTACAACACCCTGCACACCATACAGAGCATTGCCTTATGCATCACTACTGGCTGAACCAAAACCACTCCCACAGCTCATTTACATTCTCAACTAGCTCTCTCTGTCAGAGACCACCTTGATATGAGAGGCATACAGTTCTGTGTAGCAGCCTGTGCCAATACAGAACACCTTTGTCATTACATGACAGAGTCACGCAACACGCCTAAGCACATAAAACAATCATCACACAAACGTTATCAAACCCTTTACAACAATATCCCACCTACGAACATTCTAGCACTAGCAATGAAGAAATAACTACATACTCACTTCACAAGCAGGCAGTACAACACCTCGATCAGAACAATACACTGCGAATCCTCTTCTGACATTCACCCATTAGTGGTGTCCATATATAGATAAGCTCGAGTTCATCTAGTTAGGCTATAGCAGGATATCACCCACCACTTCTGAGCTACCAGCTTACATTTGGGTTGGGTGGAACCACAAATGACACGTGCCCAGCTTCTAGAATAGACCCACACAGCATAATACAGATAATGGAGCATTACACAGCATACGCCACAATAAGACGCACACACAACATTGACAGTGTAGGGAGCCTGTGGGACAGCCCCGTAGGGGCTCACGGCAGTTGCTTACCAGCAGTCGATGGGTCTGCTCGATCATATGGACTGGGGCTGCACAACAGCAATAACATGATCTGAATTCGAAACAATGTAAAGAAATTAATGAAATTTCGATGCCAACCTGTTTGATTATTAAATATTCTAGTAAGATCTCATTAGGTTTTGGCCCGGTTTCAAGACGATGTACGGAAACTGATAAGTGAGATACCAACATAGCTTGTAATTTGGTTAGTTTAACGAGATATCATTAGGTTTTTGCGTGGTTCGGTGTGAGGAAGGTGTAAAGGAGCTAATGAAGAGAGAGAGCAGCTCATATATTTACACTGCGAGTTCAGTAAGATCTTGTTTGGTTCTGACACAGTAATGAGAGTCTAAAGGAACTGATGAAAATAGACACATTAAGCCTTTTTAAAGCGAGATGCGAACCCGTTTGTTTCCGCTGCTGGTAACCTTACCAAGATCCCTTCAGGTTTTCATACAGCTTGCAAATGGTGTAAAGTTACTATTGACCTCAACCATACTGTTCTGCTCTCGAAACTTTGACTTAATAACTTTTGTGTTTGACTTTTTAACTGTGGACGGTTCCTGAATAACATTATCAAAAGTCAACTAGAATGAATTGCATAAGTTCAACCGTCGCAGTGAAACATAGAGAGAGAGAGAGAGAGAGAGAGAGAGAGAGAGAGAGAGAGAGAGAGAGATTTAATTCTTTTGATTTTAAGTAGATTTTTTTGTTGATTAGTTTGACCAGTGTGAATAACAATATTCTGCCATCCATATCAAAGCCAGATTACCTTAAATTACCTTACTATATGATTTTCCTATAAAATAAAGCCGTATGGATAATGAAATACTAGGACAACTTTGGGATCATAAGGTCTGCGTGATCTAGGTATCTATATAACTACATCTCTCTCTCTCTCTCTCTCTCTCTCTCTCTCTCTCTCTCTCTCTCTCTCTCTCTCTCTCTCTCTCCCTCTCCATGCCCCCTTCTCTCTCTCTCTCTCTCTCTCTCTCTCTCTCTCTCTCTCTCTCTCTCTCTCTCTCTCCCTCTCCATGCCCCCTTCTCTCTGTTCCTTCCCCTCATTCTCTCGTTTGATGTCCCTCTCTCGCTCTGTTCCTCCTTCTCTTCGTCCCTCCGCCTCTCTCTCCTTCCTCCCTTTCCTCCCCCCCCCCCTCGCATTAAACACGCCGAAGCTGTCATGAATCAAGGGTGTCAGTTGTGCTAGTTGAGAGAGAGAGAGAGAGAGAGAGAGAGAGAGAGAGAGAGAGAGAGAGAGAGAGAGAGAGAGAGATTTACAGTACTCTACCATCGTCACTGATTTTTGCTTCGAATTCATCTGCCTCTTTGGTTGTCCCTCTGTCTGTCTATGTGCCTAAATGTCGATCTACATACCCATCTGTGTATCTGTCTGTGTATATAAACTGTTGTCAGTTCATCCTTACGTTAGCAATCTCATTTTGCATTCAGCCCTGTCTCTCTCTCTCTCTCTCTCTGTCTATCTATCTATCTATCTATCTATCTATCTGTGTATCTCTGTCTATCTGCCTGTCTATATATTTTACTAGCTAGCTATCTAGCTGCCATCTGCGTTTATCTCCCTTTGTCATAATTTCCAAGATATTGTATTGTTGAGAGAGAGAGAGAGAGAGAGAGAGAGAGAGAGAGAGAGACGCGTGACTCAGAGGAATTCCTGGAGTTGACCTCTAAATATTTCCCTCTCCCTCTCTCTCACTCTCTCCCTTTCCCTGGCTTTATTTTCTCTTTCTCACACACAGATTTTCCTCGACAATTTTTCTCGCAGTTCATTTTTCCTTTATTTTATTTTTTCATGTCTATCTGTATATTAATTCACATTTAGTTATCACTGCTTTTCTCGATACACTTGTCAGGTTTTTCTGTTTTCTGTTTATTTCTTCGTCTATCGATCAGTCTTTGTTCATATGGAAGAAGAAGATAATTGATTTTAACAGCTTTATGATATATCCCTTACTCTCATCCTGTGAGCAAAAACTTAACACTCACAGGGGTACATAACAGGACCACGCTCTGCACCCCAGAATGCTGTGATTAAGAAATCACCGAAAGTGAAACAACCCGAGTTAATTGATGACATAGGGATCTCTAGGATTCGCAGAATCCACTGCGTGACAGCACTTTTTATCCAGAGTTTCTCTAAGATCATTACATGCAAAATGCGTACACATTCCTTTACGAATTGTAATACATCAACATTTTCTTGTATCTTTTCATAATGTGTTACATTAGACTTTTCTTGCACAGTTTACATCTGGTCTCTACATTACCGCATTCTATTTCTTGTCAAATATAGTTACAGCCTAATCTAGCCTAACAGTGGTAACATCAAAGAATCTCCTGACTCGGTTTGATGATCCATAAGTATAGGGCTCCTCCTGCATCACAGAATGATGATAATTGGACAGACTAGGGTCCATTTTGCTACTTCATCTTTCTGAGAAGGTTAACTGTTGCTCTCTTCGAATAACTGTCTGTAAACTGTTGACTGACAGACCAGAGTTACAGTCTACTGTTTCTTTCTGGGTAGCAGCTTTAGCCAGTTCATCTGCTTTATGAAGTTTACCGAGGCCTGCATGAGATGGAATCCGTTATAAAGCGCACTCTAACGCCCAGAAGAAGAAGAATGGTTAAGTTTATGCCTATCGACTGCACGAAGGTGATAGAGGCAGGCAGCCAGTTTTTGCTAAGCCCGAATGTTCTCCCGGAACGTGATACATAATAGTCGATGTTACATCCAGGTCCCTGATTGTACTGTTGGATAAGCAGGAACAAGAGGAGAACAAGCTGTGGCAAACAGTCTTACCGGTCCGACAATCGAACTGAGATTTTAAGAGAGCAAATATAATGACGTGGATTATGGGGAGAAACAGTCGTATTCAGTGTTAATCACTTTATTCCCATGACGAATTTTTCACATTTTTATTATCGCCATCTCCACACGAGTTAGTTACGTTAGGGTAGATCATCAGACGGGAGGGGTTACATACGGCCTTCATTAACTCTGCTACTAATGGGCTACTAACTTGATCCGAATAAAATGACCTGACTGTGGTAAGAATAGCAAAATAAGTACGTCCTCAGACTGATTGGGTTTATGAGGTAAGGAGGTGGTTTATTGCGGGATTACAAAGTGTCGGTGAATTATAATGGAAGGAAGTGCAGTGCCTGAGGTGGACTATACTGCGGTGATCAGAGGGACATGGTTGTGGATATTTCAGTCTTGCCTTGGTGTTACTAACATGTAAAGCACTCAGCATCCCACTGGACTGTGACACGCAGCTGCTGATGTACAGTTCATGTTATTTCAATTTTAGGTGTGCATAGGCTGGAGTAAAGAGGCCTTGTCCAAAGGTCTCGTGGTTCGTCTGGGAATAGAACCCGGTGCGTCTAGGCTGCGGGCCGAGTGTGCTCCCCATTACACATCATTAAGTACGCTGGCTGTGAGACTACAACTGAGTCACAGAGGCTGTTTTTTCCATCTTTCGTGCACCACCCCGTCGGTACAAGTAACAGTGAACGTAATTGTTAAAAAGCATATATACCAGTCTGTGCCCACATAAACTGAAGTATGAAGGCTTAAAAATGTCTCGAAAACTTCATGATCAGTAAGAGGATGGATGAGTTATTGCTGTACTTTTTTTTTTTTTTTACTGGATACTTGGATGATAGTTCTGTTAATTTTGCGTTTCCTTTTCCTGCATCTGCGTGTTACCCATTCCATTAAGATAAGTAAGAAGAGGGTGGTGATGATGATGATGGTAACTATTATGCCGACGTATAACTCATCATATTCTCTCTCTCTCTCTCTCTCTCTCTCTCTCTCTCTCTCTCTCTGTTTCCATTCCTTCATCTTCTCCCATTTCCTCAGCGTCTTCCTCACCGACTTATTTTCATCTCCCACTTCCTCTAGTTTTCTCCTGTCGTTTATCTTTGTCTGTTTATCTGTGCTCTTTATTCTCTCCTTCATTTCCTTCCATGCTCTCCCATCCCTCCCTTCCCTTACTTATTTCCGTCTCTTCCCCTCCATCCCTACCTTCCCTTCCTCCGTATCTACCTGTCTTCTCTCTTCTCTCCCTCACTTTCTTTCCTTTTCCTCTTGACCTTTGTCTGTTTTATCATTCTTTCCCTCCAATCCTTTCTTTCCTTCCTGCCTGTCTTTTCTCTCTCATCTGACCCTCACTTCATTCCCTCCCCTTACTTCCTTCTCTTCATCCTCCCTCCCTCCTGTCTCTCTTATTCTTTCTTCCTTCATCTGTCCACACTCCCTTTATCTTTTCCTTATTTCCCCTCCCTTTTTCACTCCCTGCCTCTTCGCTCTATCTCTTGCCTCTCCTTTCTTGCCTTACGCACCTCCCTCTCGTCCTCTCCATTTCTACATTCCCTCTCCTTTCCCCTCTGTCCTCTACTTCCCTCCATCCTCCTTTCTTCCTTATCCCTCTCTTTGTTTTCTCTCTTCGTTCCCTCCCTCCCTTCCCCTTGTTTTATTCTGTTTCTCTCCCTCCCTTCCTCGCTTTTCTCCTCTCTTACCCTTTCCTCCCTCCTCTTTTTCTTCTCTCTTTTCCTCCCTACTTTCTCTTTCTCCTGTCTCACTCCTCTTCATCATCTCCACCTCCCTTCCTCACTCCCTTTTCTCTTCTTTATCTCATTCACCTCCCTTTCTTTTATCTTTCTCTCTGCCATTTCTCTTCTCTCTCCAATTTTCTTTTCTTTATCCTTCCCCTCTCCCTTCCCTCCCTCCCTCCACGACCACAACCTCGGATTTTCATTTTTCCCTCCCTCCTCCCCCGCTAAGCCACCTGTTCCTCTCTCTCTCTCTCTCTCTCTCTCTCTCTCTCTCTCTCTCCAGCTCTCACCCCTTTACTCCCCTCCTCTTTCTCTCTAAATCATCACATCGTCTTTTTTTCTTTCCCCTCTTCTCTACCGTCATCTGTCTGTCTCTGTCTCAGCGTCAGGCATGCTGTGTTTTTCCGTGTGTGTGTGTGTGTGTGTGTGTGTGTGTGTGTGTGTGTGTGTGTGTGTGTGTGTGTGTGTGTGTGTGTGTGTGTGTGTGTTGTCTGTCTGTCTACTTGTGATTATTATGCTCTTTCTCTGTATCAGTCAAGTGGTTAATTTTCCTATATGTATATCTCTGTATAATTATCTGTCTGCCTTGATCTCCAGGTATACTTATTCCATTGTATATATCTTTTGAATACGGGTTCCTCTCAATCATCTCTTTGCTCTGTCCTAACACACACACACACACACACACACACACACACACACACACACACACACACACACACACACACACACACACACACACACGAGCGAGCGCACCGATTTCATCCTCTCTCTCTCTCTCTCTCTCTCTCTCTCTCTCTCTCTCTCACACACACACACACACACACACACACACACACACACACACACACACACACACACACACACACACACACACACACACACACACACACACACACAGGAGCGAGCGCACCCATTTCATCCCCTCTAACCTCTCTCTCTCTCTCTCTCTCTCTCTCTCTCTCTCTCACACACACACACACACACACACACACACACACACACACACACACACACACACACACACACACACACACACACACACACACACACACACACACACACACACACACACACACACACACACACACACACACACACACTTTCTCCCCCTTTCCCCCATCCCACCCTCAAGGGATATGATACAAGAGACGTGTAAAGTTTAACAAATGAGCAGAGCAGAATAGAACGTGCACAGATGGCTTCAAACTTCGAAAACGGAGCTGTAGTGAGGAGACAGAAGGGGACTGGTACGGGAATAGGGTAGTGATTGAGTGGAACAAGTTACCTATAGTTCCTCTACCTTAACTTGGCGGAGATTTTCGTCCCATTGCAGCGTCATGTCCAGCAGATCAGTACCAGAATAACTCAGTGCTTTAGCTCTTCACCCTTGCCTTATCACTCCTTCATTAATAGCGTCATATTCTAGTGTTAATCTCTTGTTAAAACTCAGCATTCAAGATTAACAGATGGCAGTATTAGGCCAGGTTTAAGTGGATCGAGTATAGCAGTATTGTTGGTACTAATTTGGCAAGTGGTTTTAAGAATAAGATAGGTACAGGTAGGCATATGAACAGTGTACTCGTATACTACTTGTGCTAGTCATAAAGCACTAAAGTTAGAATTATTACGAATATGTCCAGAGTCTACTAAGAACATGTTATGCTGTCCTTTCTGTCTTTCCTGTAAAATTTCTACGACAGTTTTTGTACACTGCACAGAGTTCCTTCTCACTTTTTCCTCCCATTTTTTGTTGGAAGGCTTAGTGGGCGAGGGATGAACTTCTTTTTCATCACAGTTTCGTAATCTAGTCAAAAAGAGCTATTACTTATTGGCTAACCAGCCTACTGTAGTTTTCCTCTTAAAGTTCTCAAAATCCCTTCTCTTCCCCCCTTTCTTCTCTCACACACGTGCTTCTCTTCCCTCACTCTACTGTATCTCACACACCCCTCATTCCCGCACTCCCTCCCTCGCCCTCTCACACATTCATATATTCCCCCACTCTCACATTCCCTTTGCTCTCCTCTCCCACATTTCTCTTCCTCACTCCCCTCCCTCCTCTCTTCATACCCCTCACCCCCTCTCTATCCCTCCTCCCCCTTCACCCTCTCTCCAACCCATCCCTCTTTACCTGTACTCACACCCCCTTACACACACACCCACCCTTCCTCCCCTTCTGTCCCACACTCCCCTCCTTCGTCCCTCTCCCCACACCCCTTCTCCTCCCTCGTGTCTCTTCCCACACCCCTTCTCCTCCCTCGTGTCTCTTCCCACACCCCTCTCCTCCCCCACTACCCCTTCCCCTCCCCCACTGCCGCCACCCCCATCACTTGACACTCCGACACCCCCACTTCCCTATTACAAGCCCTTGACAACTGACCACTTACTTAACACAGTTCTCAGGCACCAGAAGGGTTTGCTTTGTTGATTCTCTCTCTCTCTCTCTCTCTCTCTCT
>NC_137040.1:12187996-12202996 GCF_032717465.1 Coenobita brevimanus | reverse complement strand
CCTCTCTCTCTCTCTCTCTCTCTCTCTCTCTCTCTCTCTCTCTCTCTCTCTCTCTCTCTCTCTCTCTCTCAGTAAAAGAGTGGACTGCTGTTCGTAGCATCACAACATTAAACCCCCGCCGGGTCAGGAAAGACTTGAGCGTCTGAATTTCCTTAAAGCAATAGTCCACCAACATATATATATATATATATATATATATATATATATATATATATATATATATATATATATATATATATATATATATATATACTGTATATATATATATATATATATATATATATATATATATATATACTGTATATATATATATATATATATATATATATATATATATATATATATATATATATATACTTACTGTATATATATATATATATATATATATATATAGAGAGAGAGAGAGAGAGAGAGAGAGAGAGAGAGAGAGAGAGAGAGATTGACTGATTAATTGTTATAGGTATAGATTTATACCCGCGCTCGAAAAGCGGGGACGAGAGTTTCATTTTCCTCGAGGTGTGCTCTGTGTGTGTGTGTGTGTGTGTGTGTGTGTGTGTGTGTGTGAACAAAATAAATCAAATTGTATTAAGGTATATAATTTGGTGCAGAGATGGAGGGACAGCCAAAGGGTTGGTCTGTCGTTTACTGAGAACAATAAGTTAAAGGCCAAGGTCATAGGCGTAGGTCAGTCGTTGAGGGAGGGGTTACAGCCCTGGGTCCCTCACAGAAAAAAGGCCCCTACAATCAGGGTGAATATTAATCGTAGAGATGTCATGCCCTTAAAAAATAATGAACACCGGACACGGCTGTGTGCATTATTTAAGCATGGTATAGCTCTACAATGCAGTGGGTGTCTGTGTGACTGAGCTCTGCCAACATTAGCCTCAGGGGCCTCCCCAAGATGCCGTTCCCCAGGGATTCCACAGCCCTTAATCCGGCACTTGTAAAGGGTAAGGCAAGTACAATGGGGTTCGATCCTGAGAAAAATCAGTCAAAGGTCAAGGTCACAGGGCAAGTTCAAACTTCAACCCGTACCTCTGTGTATCTGATATGAACCAAACTGCGTAAAAGGGTTGAGGATCAGTCAGTGAATTAACCAACTGTTTTTGAAAACAATAAGTCAGAGGTCAAGATCGCATGGTAAGGTAAATTTAAATACTTTTACCTGATTTACACCAAACTTTGCTCAAGGGCTTCGGCTAAGGCGTGGATAAAAGGAATTCGATTTTGAGAACAATCATTCAAATGTCAGAGTCACAAAGATAGGTCACAGAACAAGGTCAGGTCAGACAATTTTGATCTGATCTGTGAAATAATTAATGCAAGTGTTAAGGGTCGTGCAAGAATGGAGTAGCTAGATTATGAGAACTATCGATCGAATGTGAAGGTCACAGGGCTAGGTCAAATGTTCAACTCTTCGACCAACTGGTGGGTGCGGATGTTGCACTCCCTGATTGCTCCTTCTTGCCCTGTTTTAATCTGGGGCTTTAATCTAGGAGGGGAGGGTGGTCACGAACATACTGCTTCTATGTCTCTCTGCCATACACCATCAAGTTGCCCTCCCTCCATCGCATACCACCTTCATTCAGATATCTCTCCACCATGCCTTTCCACCTCATCCACGGTCTTCCTCCCCCCCATTTCTCCCACCACCTCACTCACATAAACTCTCCTAGTCAGCCTCTCATTTTTATTTCTCTCAACATGGTCAAACCATCTTGTGGTACTTCTAACACTTCAGTGCATTCACATCAACACAATTACTCTTGAACATGGAACTATTACACCTAACTCCTGGTCCTCTACCATTCTCCCAGGCCAATCTGTGTATATTCTCGATCTAATCAGTCACTTTCGTATTTTCCACATTTCAGCATTTCGCCACACACTCCTTAAATCAATGATGCTTTCACCATTTGTATTTTCTTCAGTGCCTCACTGTCTCACACACTCTTATCCTTCCACCAGTCCTGTGGAAGATACCCTCAACATCCATCTTTGTTGATAGTTTCTGTATGCACTGCTACCCAATCGTTAACATGTGGGTGTTTGTTGCATCATCTGTTGATAGTGCGTGGGAGGACTGCCTGGCCATGGGGAATTGACTATCTGTTATACAGCCATTGTCCATTTCAGAAAAAAAAAAAAAGTGTCCCGCAAATGAAGAGGAAAAATTACAAAAAAAAAAATCACCTTACCTCCATACATCCAGGTTTTCACTCCAGTAAAGTCATACGAGAGGTTAAAAGAAAGGTTGGATTGAAACAAGGTACAGACGGTGAAACAGAAGATAGCAGTGATAAACAGTGGTATGGTTTAGGTGTTTATATGGTTGTTTACTTGTTGCAAACAGGCACTGGGTTCTGAGCGTCCACCACACAAACCCAGTGACAGTCAGAGGATTCTACTCACAAGATAATGTCTTCCAGACACTATCTTGTGAGTAGAAGCCAGTTCCAGACCAACTGAGCCACCTACCACCTACCTTCCATTTCACTCAAGCTCCACCATTCTCTGCCCCTTCCCCCCCCCTCCCTCTCCTCTCCCTTCCCCTGGTTCTCTACTTCCCTCCATATTTTCCTTCCACTCCCCCCCTCCCCTCCCCCCATGTGTTTCCCCTCCACCATTTTTTCCGTGTCCAGTCCCAGCAGCCTGCCTCAACTTTTTACCCATAGCCTTCTCTTGGACATTCCCTCCCTCTTTTCCCCCCTTCCATCCGTCACTCTCACATTTTTCTTCCTCTTTCGTCTCTTACTTTTCTTCTTCCTGCCCTCTCGTTATCCTTTTCTGCCCATCTTTCATTCATCACTCTTTTTCCATTTTTTTTTTCCTTCCACACTCCATCATTTTCGTATTCTTTCTCTTCCTTCCCCTCTTACATTCCCTTTCTTAGCTTCTTCATTCCTCCCTCCCACTTTTCTTACTTTTCCCAACTTCTTCTTCTTCCTCCCTCTGACCCTCCTCCTCCCACCAGTCTCCTGCTAATTTCCTTCCATTCTTTCTTAACTAAATCCCAATTCTTTGTTTCGTTTCCCTCCTCCTTCCTTTTTTTCCTTTCTCTCTCCTTCTTTTCTTTTAACTATCCCTCTCTCCGTTCTTTCTTCTTTTCCTCTGTCCATATAGTAATGTACATCGTAGGTCCTCCTCTGTTTTTCCTGTTATTCTGTTCCTGTTCTGTCTAACAAACATGGTGATTTTGTGTCTGATTTCCTTCCGGCTAGCTTTCCGGAGGGTGTGGTGAGCGAGGGAGAGCTTTGCCCGTTTCAGCTCTCTTCACACACGTTGGTTAGGTCATCAGTAGAATTAGTTTTTTCCTGAACCGATAACCTCATTTTAGTCCAATAGGCTTCGTGTTATCTGCACCTCCTGTGTACTGCTTCCTGATTCTTTCTGGCTTCCTCCCTTCTTCCTTCCTGCGTTCTTTCTCCTCCCTCCCATCTTTTTTCCTGCTTTCCATCCCTCGTTCTCTCATTCCTTCTTTCTTCTAATACTTCTTTCATGGTTTATATAAAATGCCCGCTTTTTACCTTCCTTCTCTCCTTTCCTCCATCTTTCTTTCCTCCTCCTTTTGCCCTACGAACATTCATCCTTCTTTCGGCACTTCCTCTCCTCTTTCTTTCCTTTCTTCTTTCTCGTTTTCGTCCTTCCTTCTCTTCATCTTTCCTGCTTTTTCTTCTTGCCTTCCCTTCCTTCCTTCCTCCGTCTCTTCATCCTTCTTTCTTTCTTCCCTTCCTTTTTCTTTCTTCCTTCCCTCCCCCACCGATTCTTTCTCTCCTCCTCCTTCTCCGGCTCCTTCACCTCCTCCCCCACCGTTCAATCCTCAGCTAATTTCCGTGCCTCCTTTCTTACCCAAATCTCTCCCTCCCTCCTTTTCTCCCTCTTTCCCTTGTATTTCCCATCTTCCTTTATCCTAGCAATTCTCTCTCTCTCTCTCTCTCTCTCTCTCTCTCTCTCTCTCTCTCTCTCTCTCTCTCTCTCTCTCTCTCTCTCTCTCTCACGGTCTCCTGTTTCGACCCCATTTTCGTTTCTTCCTCCTCTCCTGTACTTCGTTCTCTCCCTACTTTTTCCCTCCACCTTTCTCTCCCTCTTTACCTCCTTCTCTCCATCCTTCTCTACCTCCCTCCCTGGTCCCTTCTCGTCCTAATGGCTACAATTTCCGTCCCTCCTTGTTTCTTTCACTCCCTTCTTCCCTTCCTTCTTTTTTTTCTCTCCCTTCTTCCCCCATTTTCCTTCCTTCCTTTACTCCTTCTCTCTTCTTCTCTCCTGTCCTTCCTCTGTTTCCTTCTGTGCGCTGTTATCATTCTTTCATCCTTCATTTTTTCATTTCTTCCGTTCCCTCCCTTCTCCTTTCTCCCTCACTCCCTCTCCCCTTCGCTCCTCGCTTCTCTGCTTTCTTTTCTCCCTCCCTCCTCGCATTTCTCCTTCTTCTTCTCCCTCCCTCCTTCCCTTCCCCCCTGGTCACTTCTCTCCTTCCTTCTCTCCCTCTTTTTTTCTCTTCCTCCCTACTCACTTCTCTCCTTCCCTCTTACCCTCCTTCTGTCTCTTCTTCCCTGCTCACGTCTCTCCTTCCTTCTCACCCTTCTTCTTTCTCTTCCTCCCTGCGCACTTCTCTCCTTCCTTCTCTTCCTCCTTGCACCCATTTCTCCTTCCTTCTCTCCCTCCTTGCACGCTTTCCTCATTCCTTCTCTCCCTCCCTGCTCCTTTCTCTCCTTCCTTCTCTCCCTCCCTGCTCCTTTCTCTCCTTCCTTCTCTCCCTCCCTGCTCCTTTCTCTCCTTCCTTCTCTCCCTCCCTGCTCCTTTCTCTCCTTCCTTCTCTCCCTCCTTGCACGCTTTTTCTCCTTCCTTCTTTCCCTCCTTGCACTCTTTTCTCCTTCCTTCTTCCCCTCCTTGCACGCTTTTCTCCTTCCATCTCTCCCTCTTTGCACACTTCTCTCCTTCCATCTCTCCCTCTTTGCACACTTCTCTCCTTCCTTCTCTCCCTCCCTACACGCTTTTCTCATTCCTTCTCTCCCTTCTTGTACGCTTTTCTCCTTCCTTCTCTCCCTCCCTCCCTCCTTCCTCCCCCCTCCCCTGCCTCCTTGCCTTGATGGCCACACAATAGCCATTCTGAAGGTAGCGTTTGGCCAAGAAAACTCCACTATTTTTTTACTCTCTCTCTCTCTCTCTCTCTCTCTCATTTTATCAGTTTCTCTCCTTGTCCTTCCAATTCTCCCCCTGTATCTTCGTTTCCCCCAGTTCTTTCTCCCTCCAGGTCCCCCTCTCTCACTCCCTCTCTCTCCATGTCTCTCTAATTTTCTCTCTCTCTTTCAGTGTCACTTTCATTTTCTCTCCATCTCTCGCCATGTTCCTCTCATTCTCACATTCTCTTTTCTTCGGTCTCTCTGTGTTCCTTTCTTTTCCTCCCTTGTATTTCCTGTTTTCCACTCTCTCTCTCTCTCTCTCTCTCTCTCTCTCTCTCTCTCTCTCTCTCTCTCTCTCTCTCTCATCCTATCATCTCTTTCCCTTTCTGCGTGCACCTCTAATTTTCTCTTTTATCTACGAATTTCTGCCTTTCATTATTTTTGCACCTCTTTTTTTTTTTAACTAGAAAAAATAATCAAAATCTCATAATCCAGATGAGATTATTTTTATATGAGGGACAAATTATCGTAAATTAACCGGATTATGATACAACAAGTTCACTATACTTTTTTGAGAATCTGTGAGAATTATGAGTCAGTATTTTATGACACAAAAAATGTCAAGATCTTCCCCCAGAAATAACTGTAATTTTAACCCAGCCCGGATGTTTAAGCATACTGAAGAAATTATAGCCTAGTGAGAAAAGCTGAAAAAAAAAATCAAGGAAACTTATAAGGGTAATTTAGAGTATTTCAAATCACGGCGGTTATGCACGAAAACGAATGGAAAAAATATGTAAGACTTTGCAGTGAAATGAAGGCAAATCGTAAATAGTTCACTCTCTAGGAAATAAGAAGAATATGAGCAGTTACGATGAACGTTTATTGAACTCAGACAGTAATTTGGTTCATGCACATTATACAACAGATTTGATGCTTAACCAGCCGTTTAACAGTACTTGGATAAAAGAGATTATCAAAAACATATCCACGCTACAATCAGTCTTCCTAGGATCATATGAGGATAAAGTATCGATAAATGGGCTAAGAAAAAAAAAAATTAAAATAACTGTAGAGAATCAGCCTTTATAAATTAACCAGTCCAGTCCAGCTGTCACCCAGAGTGTTGTTTGAATGTCACCAGCAGCTCGTCTTCCCTGTATCTAAAATCTTCAGTAAATGGTTAACTGAATGTATTGTGTAGTACCGAGTTAGTAGAGGACTGTTACCATGCTTGTCTATCCCTTATACTTCAGGGGGGTATTCACTGAGAAAAATCGTCTTTCTTCAGTCAGAGTTTAATACAGACGAGCCACCAGCAGAGGACCAAGGGTTTAAAATGGTGATAGAGAACAAACCACACGTTACCATTGTGATATAGTTCCCCATAAAAGTCTAATAAAAAAGCCAAAAGTCTTGGTGAAAAATTATGTTCATTGATCAGTGAATGGCTGTGCAATGGCAAGCAACGGGTATTAGTGAATGGGGAAACTTTGAACTTGCTACAAATAGCTGGTGGCGTGCCTCAGTGATCAGTGACCAAAGCGGTTCTTTTCTCCCTTCACATCAATAGGTTAGAATATGGAATTGTTTCCACGGTAGTCAGAATTGTAGATGACGTGAAAATTGAAACAAGAGGTGGAACAGTTACTAAAGAGAATGATGAATCCATCTAATATGCTTGGAGTAAGTCAGTAAAATGTGAAAAATGAAAATCAACAGAGATAAATATAAATACAGTGCACACTGGTAAGTGATGAAAAGGAACTAGAAGCTGTTATAGGTAATTATATAAAACTTGTAAACAATGTAACAGCAATAAGTAACAAGGTTAACAAGATGTTTGGCTTGACTGCAAGGAACTTCGATCCCGAAACACGAGATATAATCTTCTAACCGTGTAAATCACTCATTACACCACATCTGGAATATTGTGTAGGCAGCAGTACTGATGCCCGAGTACAAGAGTATTCAGGCTAACATCGGAAGGTGTTGATCTGCTGAGAGAAATCCCTGCAGTCAAAGGCTTCAAAAGCTATCTCAGTCCCGTCTATTCCATTGGTGCATCTAGGAATTTCATTTGGATTGTCAACGGACGACTTTTTTTAAATCGAGAGAAATTCTAGTATTCAGCAGGCCTAAAAGGAAGCTAGACTTGAGTGAGTATAGCGAGGAGCCACAATAATAAAGTCAGGTACTGCGACATCTGCACCTGCGATGAATGCCTAAAGAAATCGTGTTATCGGCAATAGACCGACGACTTAGAGATCTTATCCAAAAGCTGAAATTTGTAGATAAATTCAAGGAAGGCAATTAAGAAAATTTGTCTGAAAACAAGAGGTGATTGGACGAAACTCAAAGGAAAAAAGATTCAGCGTTAATATAAGAATATTATACTTTAAAATTCCCGCAGTGCTTTAGTGGAATACGCTTGGTAGTCGTTAGTGATGAAATAATAAACATATGTGAACTTCGACTAATAACAAACCACAGCTGTTTTCCAGATCAACACATACGCACGCAAATGTGAGATGATTGATTAATTACGACCGTATTTTAAGAACGTGTACTACATTTTACAGATATATAGGTAGAAGTCGTCATAGTATTTCCTTTTCTGACTTTTCTGTGACAATTCCACGTTCTCCATCCTAACTACTATTGTTACTTTCTTTTTTCCGGCTATTGTGACAGGGAGAGTACCGTACATGTCGGTGGAGAGGCTTTCTCTTTTCTGTGTTGTGCTCTCACGGGTTGGTTCGGCTTTTAAGGAATTAGTTTTACCCGAAGAGATAATCTAGTTATAAACCAATTGGCTTTGTGTGTACTTCCTGTATACTTTTACGTACTCCATATCCCTTACTCTATCTCTCCATCTTTCTCCTTGTCTTATATATATATATATATATATTTTCCCTCTGTCGCTTTCTATCCCCAGGTCCCTCCCTCTATTTTCTCTCTCCCCCCTCTCTTCCTGCACCAGCCTCCCTGCCTTTCTCTATTGCACAACCAGCACAGCTAAAACACTATTTTTTCTCACTCTTTCCCCTCCCTGTTATTGTCTATCTCCTTCAATTCATCTTTATTCAGCCTCCTACGTCCAGGTTTCACTGCCTCTCTCTCTCTCTCTCTCTCTCTCTCTCTCTCTCTCTCTCTCTCTCTCTCTCTCTCTCTCTCTCTCTCTCTCTCTCTCTCTTACTTTTCTTACCTCTTGTCCAATCTAGTGTAGTACCCCCAGGATCTTTACCTACTCTAACAAACATGAAATTCCACAGTTTTTTTCTCATTTTTTTGTGTTTTCCTCCTTCCTTTCTCTTTCTCATACCCTCTTTTTCCCTCCCATTTCTCTTCCTCCCACCCCTTCCCCTCTCGTGTGCTTCATCCTCTCCTCCATTTTAATTTTTTTCTCGTCATATGTTTTACTCATTGCCTTTTTTCACGATTTTTTTCCTGTTCCCTGGTTTAGCGTATTCTTTTTCACTTCCCTTCTTATTTTCTTGCTTCTTTTTTCCTCTGTTCGTACTTTATGAACTATATCTTACTTCATTCTCTTTCTCTTTTTCTTTAATTCCACATTTTTCTCTTCTTCCTCCTTTCTTTTCTTTTCTTGCTTCTTTTCATTACTTCCTTTTTTTGTTTATTTCCTTTTCCCACCCCTCTCTTTTACTTCTTCTACTCTCTCTCATCTCTGTCTTTAATTCGCTTTCTCCTTCCCTTATCTTTATAACTGTGCCATGAGGTACCAGATAAAAAGGGTATTAGAGAGGCGTGCTTATTGTTTCTTCTTCTTCCTGTTGTTCTTGGAGACAGTCTGAAATCAGGCCATCGGTACGCCCATACCAGTCTGCCTGCCCCTCCCATCTTCACTTGGGATATCGCCCTGCCAGACTATCCCCTAACATTTTTATATTCCCTGCTGACATTCCAAACTTTAAACATAAATCTGTTCCCACCGCCATCGCCGCCCTTCATACAATGGCCATCTTCACAGGGTGCAGTCGCCACACCCTGTACCACCACCTGTCCCACCCATCCGACCCACTCCTCTCCACCCACCCCACTCATTTATTCACCTCTACCTCTGACTTGCACCTCGCCGGCCTACCTACATCACGCACCTGCACAGCATATACTACTCTCATACTTCTATCTGCACGCCATACCACCCCCCGTCATCCCAATCCATACCAATCCATTCCACTCATCCTATCCTGCCCTGAAAGACTTGAATCGATGTAATTATCTTTAAACCCTTTGTTTTGGTATTGCCAATATTTTACACAAGCATCCAACTGCATAACATGACGTGGTCTGTATTAATCTTCTTCGATCTACTGGACTTACAGTAAAGGAATCGGAAAGATGCTGAACTGTCATATACACCGATAGGGCTTATTTTTTGCACATTCCTTCACTGGTATGACCTAAATCGAACAGCACTAATCAGAAGTGGTTTGATGGATCTGAGGTGACCTGAATGGACTTAAGTTGTCTGCTTTAGTCCTGAATAATCATCTACTGCAGCTGGGTCTGTGCCTAGCCGTAATGACGTATACTTCCTAGAATGGATCTAAGCCGAATTGAATGGTTCTGATCTAACTTGAATAAGCCTAAATAAATATGGTAACCCTAAATGGACGTAAAAAACACCTTCATACTCGTAGGCATAGCTGTACCTGAGTAGATGTGTGTATGTGCGCACGCGCGCGTGTAGGTGTAGATGTTTAAGTCTAGGTGTAGACTCAACAGTTCCTTTTCAGTGGCCTAGCATTCCTTCCTACATGCCACACATCTTTACGTGTCACTACCTGAGCGCTGACACCCACCGTCCGTATTATACTAGGACTGTCTCATTTAGGACTGACGTAAAGGTATTAATGGTGGTGTTTTTATGGCATGTCGGTGGGTGTTTGGGAAGGTCAGTAAAGTCCATTTTAACGAACTGCTAATCCCTAGACTCTTCTTCCCCTCAGCCTAGTATCTAACTCACATCCTTGCAGACAACCAACCACGTCTTTAATCGCTTGACAGAATCATACGTGACTGACAACAGAAATAGTGAATCTCCGGACACAAAATGAGTGAGGGTGGCCGAAACCTGACGAAAAAGGTACCATTTATCTTAATTTGCTCCCGGGGTCAGTATATTGTTGCTAAAATATGTCATACGTCTAGAGTAAATTATTTGAAAACTATTTGTCCAGTGTTTTAGAAAGCGTTCAGTGTGAGACCTACGATGCTATTATTGTTAACTGTACATCATGAAAAAACTTTACCAAAGAGAAAACTACCCCACAGTATATCTAAATATTAAGTATGCTCTTCTACTTACCGTACAGTTTTTTGTACAACAGCAAAAGAAGACCACCACTTACCTGCAAAAATATAATATAAAGTTCATATGGGTTAAAGGTTTTTATTCTTATCTAAACCTACCGTTACAAATGAACCATATTCTCAGTACGGATTGTAAATTAGATCTGCAACACCCACCCACCTACCCACCCACACCCACCCACCCACCCACCCACACACACCCACCCACCCACCCACACACACACACACACACACACACACACACACACACACACACACACACACACACACACACACACTCTCTCTCTCTCTCTCTCTCTCTCTCTCACATTATATATATATATATAAATATATATATATATATATATACACTATATATATATATATATATATATATATATATATATATATATATATATATATATATGTGTGTGTGTGTGTGTGTGTGTGTGTGTGTGTGTGTGTGTGTGACATATTAATATATTTATATATATATGGATGTATGTATGCATTCCGTCATATAAAGATATAAGTATGAATATTCTTTTTTTTAATGCAGAAAGAAGGAATCAAAGGCCTAAGCCGCAAGATTGTTCCCTCAAAGAAAAAAAAAAAAGAAGATGGCCAAAGTCTAGATCCGTTCATTTCTAGATGGCTGGACACACTGCGTTTAAACGACTATCCTTTAAAGGGCAGGACTCACTAAGACCAGTCAAATGTATCTTAACGAAAAGTTTCATTATAATCCATCCAGCCGTTTAACTGACAGAAACTGATGATCCATAATAGAGCCGAAGAAAGACATTATAGCTCTTACTGACCGACTCATTGTAGTTAACTATACATATCAAGCTTCTCGACAGTCTATCCTGTCATGAACGAAGAATTTGATGACAGACTATTACAGAGCCAGACAGAAGAACAATATGCCAAATCTCCCTAAATGACGTGATGCAATCCTTCCCACGACATTTGCAGAGTTGATGAGCGGTCGCCTTATTGGCGAGGGTGTATGATCTTCTAAAGTCATTATTAACTTAAATGACTCAGTAATTTTCTGATTAGGTCGTCAACCTTCTCACGGTCTGGATGACTCTCCAGATGATTATTTTTTATTATCTTCACTATTAACCATTTCACAGTCGAGACAACTGTAGCATTCTATTCCAGCTAATGCCAAACGATTAAATTCACCTGAGTCATGGGGCCCTGAGCAAATTAACAATACTTCACCTGACTCAGTAACTGACGAAAAAGATGATGCCAGATACATGGCAGTGACACGTGGTTATTAGTTCTTGGACACGATCACACCAGCCAGGCCACAACGCACACCGTACCAGGGTGTACTGGCCCCGTCCTTTTGCACCGCCCACCATAATCCTCTTTTGTCCTGCTCCTTCCCCACTTTTTTTTTTCTGTCCCCTACGTAACACTTGTACGAAAAATATACAGCTTCAACCTCCTGCTACCATTGCTTCCCTCCATACCATGTCCTGCTTCATAGGGTGCATTTCTTCCATTCAGCCCCACTACGCACCACTATCTAAGGCCTTCCTGCTCACTCCTTTCCACCCACCTCAAGTATTTTTGGTCCACCTTTGACTTATGCCATACGACCGACCTTCATCGTTGATCGTCACAGTATACGTCCCTCATTATGATCCACACCATCACAGCCTAGCCCGCTCATTCTCTGTCATTCATCCCACTCATATTTTCCAAGATGTGGCGAATGACATATAAATAATCACTACTGCCACCAACTGACCTCCAACACCCATAATCACAGAATATGCTGTCTGGCCACTGCTGCGCCCAACCACCCATTCACTCCTTGCCACCCATCCCACCCTGACCTGAAATACATTAATCGACATATCTCAGAGACCATTGCACTAACAGGAGTATTTTTTATTTGCTTTCGTAGGCATGACTTGAATGTATCGGCTTTAACGACCTGAAGGCCATCGTGGAAGTGACGTAAATGAAAGGACCTGAATAAACTAGAAAGACCTGAGTTGATATGCTAGAGCCTGAACATTGATGAAATGATTTAGAATGGATGACAGTCAACCAGCATGGACCTGAATTGCTCTGGCTCGACACTGTTGGGTGCTAAGACCCTGAGTGGACGTAAATGAACCTGAATGAACCTAACGACATGTGAACTTAGTCTTTCTGGACATTACGTGATCCAATTAAACCTCACTGGACCTCCGTTAACCTAATAGAACCTGAACTGACCTTTACACTCTCAGGTTCGTATGCTCACTCGTGGATAAGTAAAATCGTCTGGCGGAAGATGAAATAAAATACTAGATTCGTCCCGACCATGAGAGGGTCAGTGGGGGAAGGTATTAACACTCCGGCTCTTATGAATCTCTTAAGCCCAGTATAATCGTCTGGCGTGGGCTGGAATGGGATACTGTTGTCCGTTTCTAGGCCACTACCGGAATTCATAACATAAAGTTGTGGTTGTATGGGATTCAATAAGCTTTAGTTGTGAGGTTGTAATGAGTCTCCCTGATTACTAGTGAAATCAGCCCTCCAGTCCGACTACATCTGGCAGTTCAGTGCTAAGCTGAATGAGGTTTGGAATCTTTGTCAGATGAAAATAAGCCGAATATGGAGTTGTCTCAGCCATTAGTACGTTATCCAGAATTAACCAGACGGGAGCTGCAGACAGAAAACGGGTCCGACTTGGTGTGACTAGAACTATATATTCCATAAAAAAAAAAAAAAAAAACTAATAAGACTCAAAACGGTATGAAATGACCACTGGACTAATTTATTCTTAAATATTTCACGCAGGAAAATGAGTGAGCACGGAGCAGGTACACAGTCCATGAACGTCCATTTGTATATTCCCTTGCCCGTCTATTTGTATAATCCCTTGCCCATCCACTTCTTGTTTCTTAATATTTTCTTACCTGTCTGTCCTATTTCAGTTTATTTTTCTCTACTTTTCTATATTCTTCATCTTTTCCTCTACCTCTTTTTATTATTATATTCATCTTCCTCCCCTTATCATTTTTATATATAATTTTTCTCCTTTTTTCTTTTCTTTATTTTTTTACCGTCACCTCTTTATATATTTTTTCTTCTCCCCCCCCTCTCTCTCTCTCTCTCTCTCTCGTTCTTTCCATTTTCCTTATTCGTTCCCTCCTGCGCTTCTCTCTCTCCTTTGTTTTTTTGTTTTTTTATTCTTACCCTCCGAAACATATTTTTTTCTCATGCTTGCTCAAAAATATACGAAAATACACACCCTCCCCCAGTCCCACTTTACGCCATCCCAGAGGAGCAACTCAGCCACATTCCCATAACCCAAGAGTTGATGTCGATTCTTGGGGATAGATGGCGCTGACTCTGAAAGCCTTATTGTCGGTGGTTTGTGAGTTTTTCTTGCACCTCTTGCTTACCAGTTTATTTCTGCGTATGGCCTCTTCACTACGAGAACATCCTTTTTTTTTTCTTATTTCGTCCCCGCCCGTACTGCGAGGGGATTGTGTTAGGCTCGGTTTGTTTGTCTGTCCTGTGTGTGTGTGTGTCAGTCAGTCTTTTGGCAATATTGTGGAAAAAGTACTCGATGGAACTGCGTCAAATTTGTCATACGACTGGGGATCATCAGAGGAACGAGTGATTGCATTTTGGCCAAAGCAGGTCGTAAGTCAGGACAAGGTCAGTTTTGAGCACATTTAAATCAAACTTTAGGGAAGGGTGGTGAGTCAGGAAACAGTGGATTGATACAGTTCTGAGGAAAAAGAAAACGGTCAGAGGTAAAGACCACAGGGCAAGATCAAAGGTTCAGACCTTTTATTTCAGCAGTTTGAATTGATCCGGAGCAAACTTGGTGGAAAGTTTTGGGTGAGCCAAGAATGTAGTGATTCTATTTTGAGAACAACATGTCAAAGACCAGAGTCACAGAACAAGGCCGACGTAAGCACTTTTGATAAAATCTGGATCAGTAATGGTGTAAAATACATTTTGAGAATAATCGGTCAAAGGTCTACGTTACAAAGCAAGATCAAAGATTCGACCTTAAACCGATTGCACGGCGCTAATGTTACACTCTCTGAGTTCCTTTATATCCTTACCTCCTCTACTCCTTTTCCCGCTTCTCCTCCCTCCTGTTCATTTTTCTTGTCTGTTTTTTAAATCTTTCTGCTCTTTTTTTTCTTTTTTGTCCATTCCCCCCCCCATTTTTTTTTTTTTCATTCGCCTCCTCTCACCCTTCTCTTTTAATCCATTTCCTGTCCCCTCCCCTCCTTTTTCTCTCTCCGACTCACTCAAAAGTCCATCACAAAAATATGCACCTACCCCCAGTCCCTCGTCATACTATTCCCAGAGGAGCAACTCAGCCACATCCTCATAATCAGAGAGTTGATGTGAATTTCCGCCGATAGATGGTGCTGATCCGGAACACCTTGCCATAACATTGAAAACCTTATCTAGCCAATATCAAATTTATTCTTCACCCTTGCCAAGTCTCTCTCTCTCTCTCTCTCTCTGTTTGCGTGTGTGTGTGTGTGTGTGTGTGTGTGTGTGTGTGTGTGTCTGTGTG
>NC_137040.1:12117996-12182996 GCF_032717465.1 Coenobita brevimanus | reverse complement strand
AGCTGACAATTAATTTTCTATGGTTGCATTTTTTCTTTTTAATCCCTTCACTGTAATGACGTGTTGCAACGAAGTGGCGAAGGTTGTATCTCTGTACAGCTCGAAAAACCTGAAGTTGATATCATCTGAAGGTAGCAAGAATAATAAAAGAATGCGTCATGTGAGTGAAGTCGTTATTACCCTTCCTTAATACAGGAGTTAGTGTTGGAGAGGGACGGCTTCACGTAGTCGCACCAATAAAACCGAAAGCGGAAATTCCCGATTATACAAACGTCCCTCAGCTCACTCCCTATCGCGTAAAAGAAGGGTGGACTGCAGGAGGACAACTTCGGCCTTCAGTCCAACAGCTTCACGTTTTAGATGAGTCTTTAGTGGAGTTATACATGTGTATTTTTCAGTCATGTGGTGCATTGTTATTCCCAGTTGTATGCTGAAACACTGAACTAAAGGTTTATATAGATAGATAGATAGATAGATAAATATTCATTTATTTTTTTATATTACTCCCGCTAAAACTCTTGGAGTTTTTTTTTTTTTTTTTTTTTACTGGTCCATGTGTCTTGTTCAGCCTAAGTTTTTGGATCGCAACCAGTACATCTCTATCACTGATCATAATGCCACTAATAATGCTACTTCTTTTAAATGTACTCCTTACGAGTATGAAGGAGATGAACGTGTATTTACTACTGCAAACACGAATGCAATGAAAACTCCAAGATTTTCTGATATCTCGGTTTCATGATTATTATGCTCTGCATTTGCCAAAACTAGTGGACGTATTGATAATGTGTTTTTGAAGGTAAGAGCATGAACAAGCAGTCCTAAACACAGCTCACGTCCAAGGAAGTTTATGAATCCAGCACCTGTGGTTTTGCGAGCCTATTATGCGACCATATATACCTGGTTCTCCCTCTACGCTGCACAGTTATTGAATTGAATCGCCGCCAGACTCAGCATTCCCGGGCAGCAGGAGGGGGAAATAACGTCGCCGTGGTTTACGTTATTGTTATTATTACCACTATTTTCTGCGGGGGGAAATGGAGGCTCGACGGGGGATGAAGGGTGGGGGTGAGGGGAATGGGGATGGAGAGGGGGAAGGGGGTAAGAGGGAGGGGGCTGAAGGGGAGAGAGTAGTGGCTGGAAAGGGAGAGGGGAGGAGGTCGAGGAGTGGGACTTAAAATTCTGGCGCGCTTGTCATTGGTTACGAGGTTGTGTATGGGAGAGAGAGAGAGAGAGAGAGAGATAGAGAGAGAGAGATAGAGAGGAGGAAAAGGATGAGGTAATGAATGAACTGAGAAGGAAATGGAAGAGTTGAGGAGTAAAAAGATGAGGTAATGGAGGAGAAGAGAAGGAACTCAATTAAGGGGAGAGGAGGAATGGAGGAAAAGTAGATTAATGGTTGGTGGGGCGGGAGAGAAGTGAGAGGGAGGTGTGAAGTAGACAGGAAGGTAAAAAAATAAAAGTAAGAGGAGAGTGAAGGGTTAATGGTGGAAAGAAAATGTAGACGGAGAGAGAGAAGAAATAGGAAGAAGAGGGAAGTAGTGTAAGGGAAGGGCGAGGGGAAAGCAGAGAGAGAGAGAGAGAGAGAGAGAGAGAGAGAATGATTTTTGCTGTGTGTGACCTAGGGGTTACATACAGCAATTTCATTGCAAACAATATGGCTGTCACTAACACCCCTTCATTTTTGGATTCATACCAGTTTTCCTCTCTCTCTCTCTCTCTCTCTCTCTCTCTCTCTCTCTCTCTCTCTCTCTCTCTCACACACACACACACACACACACACACACACACACACACACACACACACACACACACACACACACTCATCTGAAGCAAAATTAAATTATAGATGACATTAAACCGCTCGAGGGCTACTGTTTTTTTATTTCTCTTTTCCAGATGACAAAAGACGAATAACCCTTGGGCGAGGACGGAACACGCCTAAGCTGAATCAAATCGTCAGGAGTCTGCAAGAATGTTGTGATCATCAGGTAGGAAAAATTAAGTATCGAAGTTAAGGTCTGTGTGTATCGTCATTAGAGGGTTGAAGACATCTTTGTAAATCTTAAAGTAACTAGAGATGACACTGGCTGAACAGAAAGCATAGTTTATCTGTAGGAAAGATTAATAGTCTGGCCATAGTCTTCTTTTCTTCATTACACTAACTTGACTAAAACTACAACAAATACCAATCCCGTAGCCCCCCTCCCTTTGTTAGTTCCACTGTGACTTGGCTGAAGTAATCAGTATTCTTCTAAAGCAATTCTTTAATTTGGACGCTTTCTTTTTGATAAGTTGCCCTCCAGTTTGGAATTATTGAAAGTTATTTAGCTTAATATACTTAATTTACTTTGATCTGTAACAAAATAATCTAAAGGTATCAATGATTTTTTGCCATCAGCTACAGATATTACAAAAATTTTAGTGGCAACTGTTTAAAAGTCGTGTATTCACATTGGCTAGATGCTAAAACAATAATATTTTTCACACTTAATTCTCAATAATAATAATAATAATAATAAATTAAAGAAGTTACTTCAATATACCGTATAGTACTGCCGCAAATAGCAAAATAAACAAAATCGAACAACTGGGAATCTAATCAAGTTATCCCTTAATGTTTTGCTAGTGGTGGTAACAGGTATCATAGAAAATGGTACACAAGTAATTAATAATAAATTACTTGTCCATAGGCTCTTTCTTGCATCTTATTACGATTGCTCATGTATTAGACTCACTGTTGATCATGCCAGGACAGTAGCGATCAGGCAAATATAATTTTGTTCAACCGAGAGACATGATGTCAGTGTGGGAAAGAACCAGAGAATTTCTTTTCGTATTTGTACAGCACTGTACTTCCTGACTTTTGCAACGCTTATTATTTTTTACTCATGCCTTCATTTTTTTTTTGCTCATCTACTCATCCGCTGATCTAATTTTAGTCATGAATGATACAGCTCAAACTATTAAAAAAATGATGGAAGCTGTTATACCAATATGGCAACAGTGTTTAGACGGTCGCCGCTCAGACGGGAAGTGTTGTCGTTGCTGTGTTTATTTTTGTGTGTTGCGATTTTCAGAAGTTTTTGAGGAACTGAGTGTCACCCAAAGGGCTCTTCAGTATCCCGTGCTTTTCATATGGTAAGTGCAGACCTTGGGGGCAATTACTTTTTTCGTAAATTAATAGAAACCATCTTTCATGAAAGCAGTTGTAGATCATACCAGGCTTTTAAAATCCATTCGTTGCCTTTAACTCTCATTCATAGCTATTTAACGGCACTCATCCCCCAACCGTATTTGAATGCCTTTAACTCTCATTCATAGCTACAGTATCTAACGGCACTCATCCCCCGTCCTCTTTCTGTAACTTCAGTATGCTTGCATAGTTGTTACATGTGTTGTGTTGATGGTTGTTTTGATTTTCACCGATGCTATGCTACGGTAGCCGCCCAATACCCAAGGTAGGCTTGTTTACATCTGACGGAACTGGGCTCCTCCCACAGCTTGAATACCAAGTCGTGGTTGCATGAAGTTCAGTGAACCTTGGTTATGGGGCAGTAGTGGTCTTCTTGATTACTAATCAGGTCAGCCCCCCATCTGGCTACTCATAGGTATTAGCTGAACCGAAAAGGGGATCTTCGTCAGGCGAAAACAAGTCGACTAGGCTGTAACTTTCAATTTACTCTCATTTAGGATAATACTTAGCAGAAGCCACAACGTTGCCATGTTTATGCCATATTATTTATATCATCGTTACCAAGCCTTTATCATTAATTTCGTGTTATCACACCTAAACCTATTTTCATTATTGCTAGCCTAGTGAGTGGATAATGTAATCGCCTGCATCTTTATGTCTGGGTGTTCCCCAAATATCTCAAAATCAAGTGGGAAAATTGTAACCAAAGTTTGTGGACTGTATCACGGGATATATGTCTTCTTTGTTAATTTTGGCATGTGTAATGACATCCTCCTATTGCCAGAGGATTTTGCAAGACAACAGAATGAACTTATTCTTTTAGCCTAACATTTTTCGCCTTCTCTGTCATACCCTCAATGTAGGAAATGGCTATTTATAGGGTAACTATTAGAAATTCTTCAGTGGCATGATTTACTCAATGACCTTCACCAACATAATACCCCTGACTTCAGGCGTCTGAATGCTAATGTGATATCTAACTTAGCAGGATTAAACAGCGAAATCATAGGACTTTTTTTTTTTTTTTTTTTTTTGGCGAAGCTCCGGTGATATGCCTCTGACTGCCAGAGGATTAGGCCTACTGATTAGTTTTTTAGTGATGGCGGGCGACACGCATACGTGGGCGAATGCTTTGACTTTCATTTATAGTTGTGTTGATAAGCATTTTATTATTTACTTAAGCATTGTTATGTTTATAATCCCATATTCCTGTCTGCTATGATTATTATATTATGCTCGACCATAATTAGACTCAGATTTTTATCCTTTTGGAGCTCTTCTTCAACGAAGTTCCGTGAAAGATAAAGACCGTATCACGGCTCTGCATCCGCCCCACAGCGCCTTTTCGTGACTAGTCAATTCAAATGTTAATCAGCTGCTACACCTCAGCATTAAAGATGGAGGGATTGCAATGGTCCTCTTTGATAAAGGTAGTGGAAATTGATATCATAAGTTGACATAAATAAAATTCTTTTGGGTTTTCAGATTATTAAGATCAGAATTCTCATTAAAAATATGGGCGCTTTCAAAGTTTAATCCAAATATAGTTAAGGTCGGAGTATAGATAATTGTTTCTCTGTTAATAACCTTTCACCTTACGTTAATAATCTGGATATTCATCTAAATCAAGCTCACCCCTTACCGAATTTTCTGGATATGGGCCTGAATACTGGACGAAAGCAATAAATTAATACAATTATATGATGCTAGTCACGAAGAGGAGGCATAGTCGTGGTATTGTCTTTTTCTGCCACTGAGCTACGTGAAATAATATGCAAAAGGACGAACATCAGGGCCAGGTTGTTTGTGAAGGATCCAGCTGGAGCAACATAATTCTAGAGGAGTATGGGAGCTTTCATCCTAATTATTAGACGGTGAGCGGCCACCATTACGCGGAATAAAACCATCTGGCGGGAAGATGAATAGTACAGGAAAGACTTATGACGTCATCGGAGGATTTATTTAGATGGAGGAAGCACCCGATCCAAAAAAGGTAGTTGGTACTGACTGTTGTAAAGCTGATTAGTACTGACTGGTGGGAAAAAAGTGTTAAATTAATCCCGGCTACTAAATGAAGTACAATATGATGATGAAAATTTAACATATACGGATTGTTGAAAGGGCTAATTTGATACCCACTGCCGAAATAAAACTTGGATTAGTAATGCTTACGGTACCGAGGAAAAAGTTAAATTGATACTAACTGTAGGGGAACTTAATTAATAGTGCGAAGAAAATGGTTGTTTATTACAGACTGTTGTAAAATTCTGTGAGAAATGTGAGAAAGACGGAGGGCCAGACAATTTGAAGATTAGACGGGATGTTCTGGGGCTGGGGAGACATCATTCCACCTCCTCCTGGACAGTTTTTTCTGCATATGATACGTTAGCCCTCTCATGGTCGCCACAGCTCTAGTATTGGATTCCAGGGATAATTTTAATCAGCAGAGAGTAGGCCTAAGTGATATCAGCATGAGTATTAATGATGCTACTATTAATCTTCTAATGGTCGGAACAACTCTAGTATTTTATTCCCATTAATGCTAATTGGTGTTATTCAGCTGAGTGCGTCATAGGAGCCTAGCCTAAGTGTAATATATACTTACTGGTGAAAAAGTTAAATTAATACGGAGTGCTGAAAGAGTGAATTACTATGGTTGGAAAAATGGTAACGTATTACCGATTGTCGGGAAAAATCTATGAGAAATGTGAAGGAAAACACAGAGCCAACGAGAGTGAAGATTAGAAGCAGTATTTTCGTTCTCTTACCTCTCTCTTACCAGCTTACTGGTATATCTTCATATGGCACGTTAAGCATTCCTTTGTGATGACGTGCTTATTTATATGTTTGTAATTTCAAGACGGTATTATTACCTAAGAAGACTTTTCGAAATTTGAGTCTGAAATGTGTCCTGGATTACATACAGCCCAACCCCTCAAAAGCCCCTTCAATACGAGTGGTGAACCGGATGTTGTTGTCTAGCAGTAGTAAAAACTGAATATAATTCACATCATCGGCCTGAGGGAGTTAATAGAGAATATTGAAAAGTGGATTAATAAAAACTACTGAAAATTTTAAAATTAAAATTGACTGCTGAAAGCGAATTAATTCTGCTACAAAATAAAATGGTACGGTAGCTATACTCCGTTCACTTTAACGTAGTCCAAAACTGCCATCTCTCAGCCTTCAGTGCTGGAGTGTAACAATATATTAAAGCCAGAATATGGTGTTATTCACAAAGAAGTGCCATGGAAAGGTTGTAGAGTCACATTACTGTCTTTTTCTGCCTGGAGTTGTATGTAATAAGCAGTAAATGGACGAAAATCTGAGCCAGATTAAAGTAAATGATGTGCGGTTACCGGCTCCTGCAAAAACGTGAGGAACTTAAGGACACAGAATCAGTCAGTTAATGATCAGATGCAGGGTTCTTGTGTCATCACAAAGCTCCATAGCACCATTTTTCTTGATTTGTGTATCATATGCCTCGTTAATAATCTCTCATGTGCTATTTCTGCCATACAAGTCCACATTAATTTCTCTAGTATTATTATATTTTACCTTAACCTTGCTAGCACTGGATGATTTTTTCAGTGTTGGAGATGCATAGGCAGTGCAGGAGTTAGGAACACTTTCCCTCAACTGTTCAGCAGAAGGGCGTCTTTAAGCATTTATTCCGAAATAGTCCGATTGTCTCATCATTTTCCCTGTGTATTCTTTTCAGTGACATTATTGATATGCATGATAAAACTCAGTTAGTTGAAGTAATTTTTGAAAGCTTTCAAAAAGTCAGGAAATTTTCTAGGTTGGGTGTCAGTAGAGAAGCATAGTTTTTGAGAATAACAGGAGGGTACCCCATCAGGTTCGCACCTTTTGTGAGAACTGAGGCCAGTGAGGACAGAAAATACATCCTTTGAAGAAATTTTAATGACAGACATGAGGAAATCATATAGGAAGGAGATCGAGGGATAGCACCGGAGTTTTCCAAAGAGGAATAAGAGGGAAAAGTCTGAATAGCTACAGAACCATCAAAACAGAAAAGAGGAGGGAAGGAGGATGACATAAAGTTATTTGAAAGGTTTTTGGCAAGATGCTAGAAGGAATTAGGAGTTGAGTTGGAGAATTCAGAACATTTAGAGGGAATGAAATTATTTTTAACAAGACTAAGAACGGACTTTGCACGATTGTGGGCAGAGACATGTAAAGAACGAGATTCAGAGGTAAGGTGGCACTGGTACCTTTTGTAAACAAAGCCCTTCTTGTGGACAGCATTAGAACAAGCAAAAAACTTGATTAAAGCATTTTTTTTTTTTTTTTTTTTTTTTGCATTAATCAGAGGGTAAGAGGAATGAATGTTTCCCTAACTAAGAGGACGCCCTATGTAATGAACAAAGTACATGTAGATGTTCCTCAGCCATGGAAGCAATAACTATTCGAAGGAAAATCAAAGCAGGACTGCCTGAGAGCCTTCCAATATGCAGCACCAAAATGCCACAGATACCACTTCTTGTGAGTGCCTACAGGCCTCACTGAAGTGACAGGACAGGTTACTGAGATAAGGTTGTGATCAGAGGAGCCCAGTGGAGGGAAAAAGGTGACAGAGTAAGGAGGTTTAGTTGTAAAAAAAAAAAATCAAGTGTGTTGGTACTGTCTCGAAGGGTGATCAATAACTTGCATACAGAACGTAAAGTACGAGCTCTGATGAACGGAACTGAGGCAGACTGGATGAAATTTTCAAGTGAAGTAACAGAAGGCTCAGGCTGGGTTCACATTCTCTAACTGCGATATACAGTATTAATTATACTGACAGAAGTTTATATTGAAAACTATCCAAAATAATTGATCATACAAAAATCACCGTAAGAGAGGTCACACGTTTATAAGAACAGATAATTCAGAGAGGTCGTAATCAACTTCGTTTTGGTTGAATCATGACAGAAGGATTTTAATACTGACAGCTGCAGAGTCCTGTGTATTGTAAGTAAAATGAAAAGCTGATTACAGTATGAGTAATGCTCAGCTCAAGAATTTCAACGGAGAGAAAGATTTAGGAATAATCTTCAAAACATAAATCGTCAACATTGCACAGTAGTAGTTACGAAAGCTCACAAATTAGTTGGAATCATAGGCAGAGCATTTAAGTTCAAATAATATATATCCCTCACTTGGACAGTTCCTAAGTATGCCCACATCTGGAGTATTGTATTCGGTTTTGGTCGCCGTATTACAAACAAGATATGGAAAAATAAGAGGAAGAGCAGAGCAACGAATAATGTAAATGGTTCCCAAATTGAAGAAGAAATCGTCTGAACAATGTTTAGAAGAGCTAAATCAGTTTAACTAGTTAAAGCGCAGACAATGAAGGGATCTTGATTTAAGTTCTGTATATATATTTTTCAGAGAACTTGATTTTATGATAGTTAATGAGTACTTCACAGTGGACTGGTCGAATTACACATGAGGTCGTGGTTATAACATTACTGGCAAACCCTTCCTTCAAAACAATGCCTATCTAATAGAGCTGTAGACATATGGAATAATTGCCCAGGAATATAGTACACGGGGGTTGCTGAGGAAGGGGTTAAGAGGTGACTGGGAGCCTTCTAAGATCACGAGAATGCGGCTTTGGGTGAGACTGAATGGCGATAACCTTAAGGTACTTTCCTCACTCCCCACACCACTCTTAACTTTAAAATATACGCACTCGAAAAAAATTGTATATATATTTTTAAAAATCCATTGAGAGTTGGGTGGTCTTCACAAAAAGTCCTTAAACTTGGAGGGGGCGCTTAAGAGAATATATGGGGAGGGGGGGAGGCAGGAGGAGTAGGGGAGGAAGGACAGGGAGAGGAGTAGACAGAACACAAAGGAGAGAGAGAGAGGAAAGAGACAGGGACAATGGAGCAGGATGAGAGGAGATAAGAGAGAGAAAAAGAACAGGGAGTAAGGAAAAGAGGGACAGTGGGAGAGGGAGTAGCTTGAGCAGAGGAAGAGAAAAAGGGAAAAGGGAACAGGAGGGGATAGGGAGAGGGAAGAAGGAGGAAAAAGTGGGAGATGAGGAAGGAGGGGGAAAGGGAGGAGACGAGAAAAGAAGGAAAATGAGGAGAGAGGAAAGACAGTAGCATAGAGAAGGGAAAGAAGAAGGAAGTGAGAAGGGAGAAAGTGAAGAAGAGGAAGGAAAGGGAGAGGGAGGAAGGACAGGGAAAGAGAGGAGGAAAGAAGGGGGAAAGAGGAGTAACAGGGAGGAAAGGAAGAAAGAGGGGGAAACAAGAGTAAGGGAGAAGGGAGGAAGAGAGAAGAGTAACTGGGAGAAGAGGAAGAGGAAGAAACAGAAGCGTCACAGTGTATTAACCGACCCACTTCACGGCTGGAGAGAGGGGGGGAGGGGGGTACGGCGAGGCGAGGGGGGAGGCAGGGAAGTGAGGGAGGGGAATGGGGGGAGGAACTAAAGAGACTGGTAAAGAGGGGGAGCAACTGAAGAGGATGATTAAGAAGGGGAGAGAGGAAAAAGAGAGGGTGATAGAAAAGAGGGGAAAATTAGAGAGGACGGGGGAGAAATTAAGAGGAGAGTCTCGAGGGGAGGAGGAAGGGCTAAAGAGGGGATGGGAAGGAAGAGGAAAGAAGGGAGGGAAAGAGATGGGAAGCAGCAGTTGAAAGAAGACAGTGGTGGCTAGAAGGGAAGAAATTTAAGTAAGGGGAGAGGGAGGGCAAATGAGGCAGAGAGAGAGAGTGAGAGGGGGGGAGGGGTGACTGTAAGAAGCGTGAGAGGGAGGGAGATGGTAAGAAGGGGGAGGAGGAGGAAGGGAGGGAAGAAGAGGCGAGATGGTAATAAAGAAGAGAGAAACGGAAAGAAATAAGGAGAGAGATAAGGGAGAGAAGGAAAGGAGAGATTGTAAGAAATGGGAGAGAGGGAGAGAGAGAGAGAGAGAGAGAGAGAGAGAGAGAGGAAACGATTATGAGTAAAGCTGGTAGGAAACGGAGACGAGAAAAGAAAGAAAAAATGGACAGTGAAGGAAAGATGTTACGGAAGGAAAAAGAGGGAAAACAAGATGGGGGAGGGGAAGGGAAGAAGAGGGAAAAAGGGAGGGAAGAAAAGGAAAAGATGTCAGTACTAAATGGGTGAAAAAAAAAAAAAAAAAGTTTGAGATGGCTGGGAGACAGGCCAAGAGGGTGGAGTGGTTGGAAGAAGGAGAGGAAGACTTAGGGCCGCATTCTGAGTGGCGTGGGAGGCCTCGATTCACCTTTTCCTGACCGATTTCTTGTACATTTCTCAGTATTATATTTTATGCTAGTTACTTATTTCTGATTAGACATAGGTTGCCTCAGTATTGTACAAGATAAAATGAATGTAATACAGAGAATAATTCGCAAGGGCATTGGCTTTGCGAACTTTCCTATGACACCTAGACTATGACTCTACAAAGTGGAGAGAGAGAGAGAGAGAGAGAGAGAGAGAGAGAGAGAATAGTTAAAAATGAGGAAAAGATATATATATATATATATATATATATATATATATATATATATATATATATATATACAGTATATTAGTACAGAGGTCAATGACGAGGACTGAAGTGCCAGGAGAGTCGCTTGCAAAGACCACCCCTCAAAGGAAGCGGCGTCCGGCAACAGATGTATTAGTTGATTGATGGATTGATTGAATGATAAGCAGATGGAAACCCCTGACAGGATGCGGCGTCCGGCAAGATACATTAATTGACTGATGGGCAGAGCGACTGAGTGATTGGTAAATACAGTAGATGGAGACTAACGGACGCGAAGTGGAACAGTGATTGGTATAAAGGCGGTACAGATTAGGAGAGAGGAGAGCGAGAAGGAAGAGAGGAGGAGAAAAGGGGGAAGGGAGAAAGAGTAGAGAATGGAGAGAGAGAGAGGGGCCATGAAAGAAAGTAGGAAGGAAGAGAGAAAAAGGGGGAATGGAAGAAAGGCAGAAGGAAAAGAGTGGGGGGATGGAAGAAAGAAGGAAAAGAATGGGAGGATGGAAGAAAGAAGGAAAAGTGAGAGAAAAGGGGGGATGGAAGAAAGGCGGAAGGGAGAGCAGGGATGGAAGAAAGAGGGAAGGGAGAGAGTTGGGTAAGGGAGAAGGGAGATAGAAGAAAGAGGGAAGGGAGAGAGCGGAGGACGGGAGAGGAGAGACAGGTTTTAGAACGGAAGGAATGAGTAAATGAAAAAAGAGAAACTAACCAAACCAAAGAGAGAGAGAGAGAGAGAAGGGGGAAGACCCATGTAGGGGATGAAGGAAGAGGAGAAAGCAGAAGTTAGGGAAGAAAAGGAGTGAGGGAGAGAAATACGAGTTAGGACGATAAAAAAGAAGGGAAAGAGAAAGAGCAAGAGAGAGGAAAACACAAAAAGAGAAAATAGAGGGAGAGAGAGAAGAAAAAAGTTTAACTGGGGAATAAAAAAATTAGAGAAAGTAGCAATTGAAGTAAAAAGGCGTACAAAGGAATGTAAACAGCAGCAGCTCTATTGGTCCTTGTGAGGCTGATTGTTGTAGGGAAGATTATGACTATCGTACTGCAATAATTCTGTGTGGTAAAGACAAGGATAGTAGAACAGGAAGGTGAAATGAGAGAGGAAAGAAAGGAAAGGAGGAAGGGGAGGGCAGAAGAGGAAGCAGTGAGAAACGGGAGAAAACAGAGAAGAGGAAATGCAAGGAAGGGGGAAGGGGGAGAAATGAAACAGAAAAGAAGAGAGAGAGAGAGAGAGAGAATACGTGATGACGCAACAGGAAGAGGAAGAGGAAGAGAGAAGGCGGGGGGTGATTCACGGGTGGAGAGAGAGAGAGAGAGAGAGAGAGAGAGAGCAGTATTACTGAGGGGAGCAGGGATTTGTCTGGACTAAGAAAGGGGAGAGGGACGGGGAGGAAGAAATTGGAGAGAGAAGGAAGCGTAAGTGAAGAAAGGAGGATGTGAGAAAAAGAAAGAGAGGAGAGGGAGACGGAGGAGGAGACAAGAGAAAGTGAACCAGGAGACAGTAGGAAAAATATGAAAGAGTAGATAAGAGACGACGTACAGGAATAGAGAGAGGTAGAGAGAAGATGTGAGAGAAAGGGAAAAAGGGGAAAGGAGAGAAAGAGACAAGATGGAATAAGTAAGAGAATGTGAGGAAAGGGAAAGGAGGAAGAGTAAAAAAAGGAAGTTAAAGATGGAGATATGCAAGAAAGAAGAGGGGAAGACAGAAGAGGAGAAGGTGCAGGCAAAGAAGAGATGTAAGGAACGAAGACTGAAAACTGAAAAAAAAATATGTATGGGAACGGAAACAATAAATTAAAGAGGAAGTGAGAGAAAAAAAATAACATAAACGGGGAGAGAAAAACATTACATTGATGATAGAATGGATAATAGATTACAGAGAGAGAGAGAGAGAGTCTGGGTAATAGAATATGAGAAGAGGGTGTAAGAGAGATGGGGAATGAATAATGAATATAAGGAAGTCCATTTTTCCTACCTTCCCCCCTTCTCTCTCTCTCTCTCTCTCTCTCTCTCTCTCTCTCTCTCTCTCTCTCTCTCTCTCTCTATATATATATATATATATATATATATATATATTTATATATTTATGTGTATCTGTCTATCAGTCTATCTGTCTGTCTATCTATCTAGGCCTATATATACTCCTATGCACCAATTTATCTTTCTGTTTATGTCTGTCGAACTATCTGTATCTATCTATATCTGTCTCTGTTGTTTGTATGTGTCTCCTGTCTGTCTGTCTGGCTACTAGTCTGTCAATATGTCTGTCTATTTCCTTGTATATCTGTATCTCAGTCCTTTAGTAAGAACACCCCCTCTCGGGTGTAGCAGTGTTGTAATGACGCAGCAGACACAGCCAAGGCGATGTGAGCACATTTATTCTTTTTCACGGGCACTCATTCACTTTTTCATCACGGGGACGCGTTCAGTTATTCTTCACGGGGACTCATTCACATATTCATCACGGGGGTTCATTCACCTATTCTTCTCTCCGTTCCTTCTTTACCCCTGCGCAATTGTTGACTCTATACAGGGGTTTGATCCGCCCCTGTTTAGAGTACAACTCTAATGTGTGGGGAGGCTCTCCACATCAGCTCTTCTCAATAGGGTGGAGTCAAAGGCTTTTCGTCTCATTAACTCTCCTCCTCTTACTGACTTCCTTCAACCTCTGTCTCTTCTTCGCACTGTAGCATCTTTATCTCTTTTCTATCCCTACTTCAATGGTCACTGCTCCTCTGAACTGTCTGAATGCATTCCTCCACCTCTACGACGGGCGCGTAGCACCCGTCTAGCAGCAAACTCTCATCCCTTTTCTGTCCAACTTTCTAATGCAAGAGCTAACTGTTACTCCCAGTCCTTCATTTATGCAACAGGTCAACTCTGGAACTGTCTTCCTATGTCTGTGTTTCCTGCTTCCTATGATCTCCAGTCTTTCAAACGTCCAGGCATCTCGAAATGATCGGATCTTGAATTTGGCTCTCTCTTGTAGCCTATTTTGTTTTTCTCTTGGAAGGAACAATAATTGCGGGCTCGTGGCCTTTGGTTCCTTCTTCTTCGCATAAAAAAAAACTCATTCACTTATTCATCACGGGGACTCATTCACCTATTCTTCACGGGACCTCATTCATTTATTCATCACGGAGACACATTCATTTATTTTTCAAGGGGATTCATTCACTTATTCTTCACCAGCACTCATTCACTTATTCTTCATTGGCACTCATTCACTTATTCTTCACGGGGACTCATTCACTTATTCTTCACAGGCACTCATTCACTTATTCATCATTGGGACTAATTCACCCATTCACCCTGGGGACCTCGTTTTCGTTACAGTCCCGCCATCTCCCCACAATTTTATTCAGCACTTGGTAAACTTTTCCAGATGGATGGGATTGGATGTAGTCTTCATTAATCCCATCAGTATAAGAGGTGTGCCCTTAGGTGAATAAAATCGTGTGGGCGTTAGCACGACTAAACCAATAAAGTATGACTCTGACTGAAAGGATTAACAAATTCCCCCAAAACATGGTATTTCAGGACTTGACGTACTAACCTCAAGGGATGATTCTGGAGGCTATTCCAAGGCATAGGCCTAGTGTTCTAAGAGTACTTGTCGGATTCGCAACGGTTATGAGTTAACGGTAGTGGTATTAAATGTAACTGATGTTAATGGGAGAGTTTTTCATTTTCTACCCCTATGTTGTCAGTTTTACACACTCCGTTACTATGCTTTTTAGTCTGACGGTTCGTAGAATTTACTTTTTATATATTATTTATGCTGTTTTCTGTAAAATTAAGATATAAAGATTAGCAACATGGACAGGAATTTTAAAACTTCTCCCATTTCCAGCATTCTGATTTAAGTTCCCTTTGCTGTGTAGCCGTTGCAAATCCTTTAAATGTTCATGACATATTTATCATAGAATGAACACAGGAATCACTCGAAATTAGTATATATGTGAAATCCCTGGACACATTGTATATGCAAAGATATTACCTTACTACCTGATAACGATTAGGAAGGCCACAGGTCGAGCATGCTGTGTAGTTTTGGGCCCTTCCTTGGAATAAAGAGATGTGTCGAAGAAGAGCACAGAAGAGCAACAAAGATGGACCCGTCCTTGGCATTAAGATATGTGTGGAAGAAGAGCATAGAAGAGCACCAAAGATGATTCCTTCGCTCCGAAACATACTAAATAAAGAAAAATTCTGGCTTGTGTATTGTTTCTATGTAATCGTGTACCTCTCTGGTCTGTGCGCCTGTGTAACCATGTACTATATCTTTATATAACTCTTCACTCCCTTCCTCATGTCCTTTTTTGCCCTCCCCATTCTCTTTTTTTCCTGTATGTGCTGTACAGTATGCAAAATATGTATATTCTTCCCTGTCCGTGTACCCTCCCCACTCTCTTTTCCTTCTCTTTCTTTCTCTCCCTGTCTCCTTACCCCCCCCCCCGTCATTTCTCTCTTCGTCCCTCCTCTCTAGTGTTATCCTCCCATCTCACTCAGTGTGAGTGGGAAGCTAATGTCGCTTTCCTTCCCTCCCTTTCTCTCTCCCCCCCTACTCCTCCTCCTCTCCCTTCCTCCAACCCCCTCTCTCTCTGTCTGTGCACTCCCTTTCTCCACCCTTTCCTCCCCCCCTCCTACTCTCATCCTCTCTCTTCCTTCCTCCACCCTTCTCCCTTCCTACTTCCCCCCCTTGTCCTTTTTACTCTCCCTCTCTCCAACCTTTCCTCCCCCCCACCTCCTGACATCCTCTCACTCCCTTCCCCCATCCTTCTTCCTTCCTACTCCCCCCCCCCTTTCCGTCTGTACTCTCCCCTCCTCCCCCTTACTCACCTTTATTGCTTGCCAGTACAAAAATAGGAAAAATACTTTAATATTCACACAGTGAATCCTGGAATAAACTGCTAGAAACAGCTGGTAGCGCTAAACCTGTTAGTTCATTTGCAAATTGAGTAGATAGCCTATCTATTTCGACACTACGGGGCTAGTCTCTCTCTCTCTCTCTCTCTCTCTCTCTCTCTGTATATATATATATTCCAGGTAGGCTGTTAGGTAACAGTTATATACCGGTAGTAACTGTATTTTGTATGATCTTTCTTTAACTATAAATTGCAGTAGGATAATTCACAGTATTTCCTCTTTCGTCTGTACTTTCTCATGCTCGTTCGTTTTTACTTTCCTCTGCCGCTTATTATACCTGGGGAATGTGGGGCTAGGAGGTCCTCTTTTTATTCATTTCTCACATACAGTATGTATATTTAATGCATGTCTCACACCTGCATGTATGAGTGAAATCCCTGGCGTATTTAGCTTTACCCCCCAGCAAACACTCTCATTATAGGCCCTGATGTCTTAGCTTTCTATGTGTTCCCAGTCCTTCCTCCCTTCCTGCCTCTCTCTTCCTTCCCTCCACTCCTCCCTCCCTCCATCCATCTCTACCCATACATCTTCTCTCCCTCCTTCCCTCCCTTCCTCATAAATTCCTTCAGTCTCCCTCTCCTCCCTCCCTCTTTCTGTCCTTTGAAATCCCCCTCCGTTCCTTCATATCTCTCCATTCATTCCTCCTTTCTCGATCTCTCGTTTCTTGTATATTCAGTTCTTCCTCGTCTCTCTCTCTCTCTCTCTCTCTCTCTCTCTCTCTCTGAAATGAATTCATTCGTTCATCTCCTCCTTCTCCCCCTCCTATTGTCCTCTTCCTTTATATCTTCTTCCATTTACTCTCTTCCATTTCTCCCTCCCTTCCTTCATCCTTTGTCTCGCTATTTCCCTCCTTCTTAAATTCTCTCACTCTCTTCTTCCGCTTCATCTTTCTCCCTTTTTTTCCCTTTAAATCTTTTCCCATTCCCTCTCTTTTTTTTTTCTCTCTATTCACTTCCCTTTCTTACTCCCTGTCTTTCTATCTCCCTTCTTTTCTCTTTCCCTTCCTTTCTCTCTCCTTTCCCTTCTTTCTCCCAGCCTATCTCTCTCCCATCATTTCTCTCTCCCTTCCTTCCTCTGTCCTCTTCAGTCTCGTGCACTCCCTCGCTCCCTTCCTCCCTCATAAACTCCAGTCCCTCTCTTTTCCTCTTCCTCCTTCCCTTTACATTTACACAGTTCCTCTTCTTCCTCCCTTCACTCCATCCTTCTTTCCCTCTCGCCCTCTCTCCGAACCCTCCTTCCCTCTTATATTCATTCACTCTCTCTTCCTCTTCCTCCTCTCCCTTTAAATCTGAACACTTCCTTCTTTCCTTCTCTCCTCTCATACATAATTTACCAACCCTTCTTCCCTCCCTCCCTCCCTCTGTCCCTCCCTGTCTCCCTCCCCTCCTTATAAATTCCTTCACTCCTTCTTCCTCTCCCTTTATATTCTTTCGTGCACTCCTTTCCCTCCTGTCTCACTCTTCTTCCTTTCCTCCGCCCCCCCCTCTCTCTCTCTCTCTCTGTCTCTTATTCCGTAATTCCTGTTTATCACCTGATTATCCTGTCCGCTCGCCTCTCTCTCTCACTTCTCTTGCTCTCATTCCTGCTCTCTCTCACTTCTCATTCTGACTCTCGACGGTCATATTTCGCTCACTTTCTCTCTCACACACAGGCTTCCTCACACTTTACACCAAATATATCTCACTCACATTAACTTTCATGCTCTCACACATTCATTCATCCCCCCCCCTCTCTCTCTCTCTCTCTCTCTCTGCTCATTCAATTTATTTTTTCTATCTAATTTTCATTTTCAGAGAGAGTTTCATTATCATATTTTTCGTGTATTTTCGTCTCTCTCTCTCTCTCTCTCTCTCTCTCTCTCCCTCTCTCTCTCCCTCCCTCCCTCCCTTCTTCTTCTTCCTCCTCCTCCTCCTCCTCCTCCTCCTCCTCCTCCTCCTCCTCCATCCCTCAAACTCCATTCTTCCTCCTCTGCTTCCTTCCCTTATCGTCCTTCTCTCCCGTGTCTCCTACTTCGTCCCTCCCTTACGCACAGTTCTTCCGTCTCTTTTCTCTCCACGTCCCTCCTTTCTCTTCTCCTCCCCTCCTCTCTCTCCACCCTCCCCAGCCTCCTCATTATCCCTCTCTACTTTATATTACTCCTAATTTCCATAATTCCCCACAGTATCCCTCACGCCCCCCTCCTCTCTCTCTCTCTCTCTCTCTCTCTCTCTCTCTCTCCCCTTTCCTCCCTCTTTCATTTCTTCCTCCCCCCTCTCTCCCTTCCTCTTTTTTTTCAATTTTATCACCGTTTTTTCCGCTTTTATCTCCTTTTCCCCCCTCACCCTTCCCCCCCACTCCTTTCACCTCCCACCTCCCTCTTCCTGCTTCTCATCCTTCCCTCCCCTCGGCCTCTCTCCTTCCACCTCTCTCTCTGTCTCTTTCTTCCTTCCACTTTTCCCATCCCTCTCAGTCTCTCCCCCTGCCCTCATCCATCTCTCTGCTCAATCCCTCCATCTTTTTACTCATCACTTTATCTCTTGTTGTCCATCACCTTTTTTTATGACTCGATGTTTTTTCCCTACATCCATATTTTTCCCTTTTTCACACCTTACATCACTCTTTCTCTTTCTTTATCTTTTCCTTTTCTTTGTTTTTCTTCTCCCATTAATTTTTTCTCTTCTTCACTTCCATTCCTTTTCATTTCCCTTCCCTCCTCACCTTTATCCTTGTTTTCTTTCTTTATTCTTGTATTTTCTGTATTTCGTCTCTAATCTCATCTCCTCGTCTTTGCAAAAGTACACATACACACAGAGTACACAGACTTATGGGCCAGAAGCGGTAACCTGGATGTAATAATGATATACAAACTTTTTTTAAAAGTAACATTAGTAAACTATTTCGATAAGGCAACAAAAGACTGTCCATCGCCCACCAAACTCTCCGATCAAGAGCTGTACACGTTAAAAAGAAAAAAAATGGTAGTAGTTTTTATTTTAACGATAGGACGCAGTAGTAAGATGGAAACTAGTACCAGAACAGTAATAATATATGAGGAAAGGAAAATCTAATTGGTATTATTATTTTACTCCACTCCATAAACCAATTCATTTATATTTGCTGTAGCCCACGTACCTCTCTCACCCTCCTGGATGCTCGAACTTCTACCTTCTAAAATATCTGTAATATCATTCATTCCACTTTCTACTTGGCATCCTCCCTCCCCTCAATCCCTCTGCTTCTGATCTACATATCCTAAACAATTTCTCATCACCCATTCCTTCCATACGGCCATACCACTTTAACACATCCTGTTCAGTCCTTTCTCTCATACTATGTCTACTTACCAGGACTTTTTTCTCTGTCAAAGCATCCCAACCCACATATATACATAAGTCATTTCAATTCCAGCACTTCACCTTTTTCCGCCACCTACCATTTAGTTTCCACGCCTCGGATCCATACAGCACAGTAGGGACCACCTGCCCTCATACATACCTAGTGTCGCATGAAAAAACACCTGGTAACTTCATCCACACGCATATCAGTAGCCCTAAAGCTTTCGCCCCATCTCACATCCTCTAGTTTCAGCTCACTTCTTCCAAATTGCCCCTGTTAATATTTACCCTCAAGTCATTATACAATTTTTCCACTTCATTTCATCATCCTACGTTTTACCTGTGTCACAAGACGGTAATGATGGCTTACCATATTCTTTTTCTTTTGTTGTAGAAATTTTTGAAATAAAACTTCACTCATACGACAAATTTTACAGCCACCATTTTCACAAGGCATACCTTCATAGTTCCTCCCCACCTCACACCTCAGTTCAAGCTACCCCACCCATTTTCTCCCCCACGCACATTATCCCCCCCCCCCACAACGACATTATTAGTCTTGAAGGATATTTGGAAATAAACCTTCACTGTACTGAAATCAGTAAGTTTAAAACACCTATTACCACAGGGCTTATTTTCCTGTCCTCCCCTCCCCACCGCCCACCGTAGTCTAACCCACCTCACCCATACCTTAGGTCAATATGTCCTTTTTTATTCCTCCTTCCCCAGTGAGAGGTCCATGATGCGACGCAAGTAATGCGGTCGACAAACGCTTGTTCTCACAGTCACTCGCAATCTTTTTCCCTCGCAAGCTTACACACACACACACACACACACACACACACACACACACACACACACACACACACACACACACACACACACACACACACACACACACACACACACACACACACACACACACACACACACACACACACACTGAATACATGCTAGGGCTGATTAATATAGTACTGCTGTGATGTATTAGTGATTATGTTTTTATATCATTTGGTCTGTTGGAAGATATGGAAAGACTGTTTTAGTGAATTCCATATCGACGTAGTTTCCTGCCCCAGTTCGGATCGATCTTGCGTCTTTTTAGACAACGGTTCACTGCATTATCCACTCCACCACCGCCTCCTCCCTGATGAAGTGTACCATCTGAGTAGTGCGACTGATCATCCGCAATTAAAGGTTGTTTTACTTCCCAGTCTCCCCCTCTCTCTGCATCACTTATTCCCCACCCCCGATACCCATATATCAATCTCCCTCGCCAACCATGAAGGCACCACGCATCCCTGACACCAGCACACCTTTACCTCACACCATTCACCTTTCCCCCGCACTCCATTCACACACCTGCTCCTTTTTTGTCAACACTCTTCACTGCACTTACATTTTCCCCTCCCAGCCAACCCATTTATAACATCTGCCACAAGACAGCGATACCAACTTTGTCACATGCCTTCCCCAAGTCCATAAAAGCTGTATACTTTCCACACATGTTTCTCACAGCAAACAGCTCTTCCACACACACCATGCCATACCGAACACCCTCTTCTCCATAATATAATGTTCTGTTCGCTGTATTATTATAATCCTCATACTTCCATACATCTTTTTTCTATTGCACGATATTCTTAACGCTGTAATATTTAAAAATTTGCATTTGTTGCTCATATCCCTGTACAGCGGCAAAATATATTCGTTCATGCATTTTATCTAAGAATTAATTATAATAGCAACGCCTTTCATAGCCGCCCAGCAACGTGAGCAGTAATTTCACCAAAATCAGTGAATCCAGGCGCAAGGCTATGACGATATTGCACGCAGTGATAATTGCACGGAGCCGCCTGCACCAGCTGATAATGTAGTGTAGGCATTACCCGTGCTGCAATATTCCTGTTGTTAATACGTGATTATTGCAAGGAACAATACCGGCTGCATAATATTTATAATATTGCATAGAATACCCATCAGTGTTACACCAGGTACCAGCGGAAATAAATGTAGGGACAGTACCGCTGATATTAAACAATAATGTTATTCTGGTACTCCTTTACGATGTATATATGGGTGACTAATATATATTGGTCTACCTTGTCGAACATGTGCAAGGTAGTTCTTTTAACTTTAGTTTCTGGGATATCTTTCCATTTAGCTACAGTGTCAGTTATGAAGAGGTATCTCTGTGTGTGTCAGAACATGGCCTTGGGTGCAAAATGACTGTACAAACACAAAATAATTTTCTATTGTTTTGTTACTGATTCTTTTTAGTATACAAACATTTGGTCATATTTGCCATATAATCGATGCCCAAACAAGAAATTAAACTCTCCTAGTCTTTCCTTATGTACTTTGATTTGGGAATTCGATATTTGCTCTTCTCTTTTCTTCCCTCTGTGTCCTTGTTTGCGGTACCTCTCCCACCCCGTTTCCTTCCTACCTCCTTCCCTCCCTCCCTTGTATCTTTTACTTCCTTCCCCCTTTTCTTCCCTCCCTTCCTCTCTCACCTTCCCCCTTCCTTCCTCTCCCACATTTATTTCCTCCCTCCAAGCTTATCTGCGTTCTTCCATCCCTCCCATGTGTGCCTTCGTTTCCTAAAAACTTCTCAGATTCCATTCCCCCCTCTCCTCCTTACACCCTCCCTTCCCTCCATCCTTCCCTCCATCCTTCCCTCCATCCTATCTTCCCTCCTTCCTTCCTTCTTTCCTTCCTATCTTCCCACCTTCCTTCTTTCCTTCCTATCTTCCCTCCTTCCTATCTTCCCTCCTCCCTTATAAACTTTCCAACGTCCCTTCACACTTTCTTCCTCCACAATTCCCTCTTTCCCTCCACATTACCCTCCTTCCCATCAGGTGTTCTTCCTTCATTCCCTCCACATTTCTCTTCTTCCCTGCAAGTTTTCTTCCTTCTTTCCCTCCATATTTCTTTCATTCTCTCCAGGTTTTCTTCCTTTATTTCTCTGCATTTCCCTCGTTCCTCGAGAGTTTTCTTCCGTCATTCCTCCACATTTCTTTCCCTCCCTCTATCCATGTTTCTCTCCTTCATTCCACCAAATTTTCCCCCCTTCATTCCAAGTATTCCTGCTCTCCAAATTTCTATCCTTTCTCACTCCACTCTTCCCTATCTCTCTTTTCCTTTTTCTCTCCCTCCAATTTTCCCTGTCACCAAGCGCTCCTCCTTTCTTCCCTCTTTCCAAGCTTCCCTCCATCTCTCCCTCCATCCCTGCCTCCTTCCCTCCCTTTTTTCCTCTCTACACTTCTTTCCTCTCTACACTTCTTTCCCTTCTTCCTCCCAAACTTCCCTCTTTTTCCTTTTCTCCATCCCTACTTCCTTTTTTTGCTCCCAAATGTTCTCCACCTCCCCCGCCCCTCCTCCGTCTCTCCTTCCTTCTTTCCGTCCCCCCTCCGTCTCCCCCTCCCCTCTGCAGTCTCTCTATCTCTCCTAATACTATAATTATCATGGTCTTGATCATCATAAAGTTCTCATATCAAGGCTTGTCTCTCCCCCACCTCACGCTCCCTCCCCTACTTCCCTCTCTTCCTTCCTCTCCTCTCTTCCTTCTCTTCCTTCCTCTCCTCTCTTCCTTCTTCCTCTCTATTTCTCCCTTCCTCTTCAATCCCTCGCTTACTTCCTCCCATCGTCCCTCTCTCTCTCTCCTCTACATCCTTCCAGGCGATCCCTTCCTTCCTTCCTCCTATCCCCTCCCTCAGTTCCTCCTTCCCTCTTCCTCTCCCTCCATTCCTCCACTGCAGTCCGTCTCTCCTAATACTGTAATTAACATGATCTTGATCATCATAAAGTTCGCGTATCATGGCCTTTCCCTCCCTTTCTCCTCCCTCTTTCCCTCCCTTCCTCTTCATTCTTTCTCTTTTTCCCCTCATCCCTCTTCCAATCCACCCCTCTTTTCCCCCCTTCTTTGCTCCCTATGTCCTCTTGTTCTTTTATCCTTTCTCTGTCTGTGCTAATCTCTCCGTAACTCTCTCTCTCTCTCTCTCTCTCTCTCTCTCTCACACACACACACACACACACACACACACACACACACACACACACACACACACATCATTATACCATCCCCCTTTCTTCCAGACCCTCCCTTCCTTTCTTTCTCAACCTCCTTCCCACCCCTCCTTCCTCTCCCTTATGCTCCCTCCCCCTTTTCCTCCGTCCCTCCCTCTCCTCCACCCTCCTCTTTTCAAATTATTCCTCCATCTCATCTAATCACTCTCACTGGCTTTAATTCACGGCCCTATCTGACTTTCTTTTGTCTAGGTCTCTCTCTCTCTCTCTCTCTCTCTCTCTCTCTCTCTCTCTCTCTCTCTCTCTCTCGCCTATGCTTCTAAGAGTTTTGTAGTTCCTTATTTTTTGATTTTCACTTTTTTTTAATTTTCTTTCTTCATCCTGTTTCCTCTAGTATTCTGAGTTTTTCCTCCTCCCTCTCTCTCTCTCTCTCTCTCTCTCTCTCTCTCTCTCTCTCTCTCTCTCTCTCTCGTTCTCCTCCTCCTCTCCTCTCCTCTATAATTACCTTTCCTTCTCCTCTTACCAAGTCTTCACCCTTCTTTCTTCCTCTTTCCCCTTCACTCATTCGCCTCTTCCCTCTTTCTTCATCTACTACTCTTCTTCTCTCTCCCCTACTCTTCTTCTTCTCTCTTCCCTTATGCACCTCTTCCCTTTATCTCCATCCACTCTTTTTTTCTTCCATTTTCCTCTTTTTAGGCTTATTTACCTTTTCTCTCTCCCTTCATCCTCTTTTCTTCTTCCTCTTTCTTCCTTATTCTTCTTTTCTCCTCTTCCTGATTATCTCCTCATTTTCGTCGCCTTTAGTCTTCAGATATCTTCCTCCTCTCTTCCTTCTTTCATTCTCTCTCTCTCTCTCTCTCTCTCTCTCTCTCTCTCTCTCTCTCTCTCTCTCACCCCAGGCAGTCTTGTCGCAATTTCCTCCATTTACGAGACCTTAGAGAGAAAATCTTGGAGGAAGAGAGTTAAGCGACAGGGAGGGGGAAGGAAGGGAGGGAGGGAGGGAGGAAGGGAAGGAGAATGGAGATGAAGAAGGAAAGGTCGGAGGTAAATGAGGGTGAGAGAAGAGGGAGGGAGGGAGGGAAAATGAGAGAGGAAAATGAGAGCGAAATACAAGAAGAAGAACGGAAGGAGTGAGAGAAGAATTAGAGAGAGAAACAGAGGTGTGAAGAAAGGGGAGGACATGGGTGAAAAGAGAGAAAAGAGGTAAATGAGCGAGAGAAGGGGAGAGAGGGAGGAAAAATGAGATGGAAGAGAAGGGGTGAAGGAAGGAGTATGAAGAGGGAGAGGAGGAGGAAGGTAAATGGAGATGGAGGAAGAAATGGAACTGTGAAGAGAAGGGATGAGAAAAGGTGAAGAATAACGGAAGACGTAAGAGAGAGAGAAGAAAATCATGGCGGTAAGAAGCAGGTAAAATCAGAGCAAGAGGGAGGAAAACAGGTGGGAGGGAGAGGAGGAGGCAGGAGGGAAGGAGGGAGAGAGGAATGGAGGGAGGGAGGGAAGGAGGAAGGGGCAAGGGAGGGAAGAAAGGAGGTAGACTTCAGGACCTTTGATCCCCTTTTTAAAATTCTTTTCCCTTTTTCTGTGCAGATCCGCCGAGTTTTACTGTTACTGTTATTATTATTGGTGTTATTGTTGGTGCAGCGGCCACCCCTACCCTACCCTGCCCGGCCAACCTTCCCCTCACCCCCGATCCATCCTCCTGCCCTACCACTACCACTGCTACCACAACCACCACTACCATATTTCCACAACTTTCAGTGTCCTTACTATTGCTGCCATCAAAACTACCACTACCATACTACATTACCACAACTACGACAACCGTATTACATTACAATAACTACCACTACCATCGTATGCAACCATTACTACCAGACTGCCACAAGTACCACTACCATACTATGCAATCACCACCACCACACTGCCACAGATACCACCACCACCACACCTTTCACTTTCACTGCTCCTACTACTGCTGCGGCCAAAACCACATCAACCCTACTGTACTGCGACAACCACCATTGCCACACTGCCTATATGTTTTCCTTTTGTCAGTCCGCATGCAGTCTGTGGGAAAGGGAATCTTCACCGTAAGAGAATATGCCCAAAATCATTTCTTGCCTGTGCTGACCAAGTATGAAATAGCAAGGTGTATCTGTTGTGAGAGCGGTGTACGTGAAAGCGAGGGTGTTGCGTGGGTGTATTTGTGTTTTCTGTATATACGTGCCATCGGTATGAAACTCTAGGGTGCGAAGTGTTATGTAGGCGCAAGAATGTACACACAACCATTATACCTGTCCACTAAGGCTAGGACTCAAACTCAGACCGAGGGCGTCGGAAAACGGAAGGCTAACATGATAACCTTTGAGCTGCCATTATTCTACTGCTTATACTAATTAATTACACCTGCCACTACCATACAGACCTCTAGTACAACTACCATCACAGATAGCACTAATACCACTGCCATCACAACTACAACATCACAGTGACTCTATTACAATTAGTGCCACTATCACAGCTACCACATCACAGTTACTGTATTACCACAAGCATTACTATAGAGCTACGGCACAACATCTACCAGAGGAACCCTTACCGCTTTTACCACCATCACCAAAACTACCACCAAACCCAGCATATTCTATGTTACCATTACTACCACCATCACTACACTACCACAACCACACACGACTTCAACACAAGCTATACTTTTCCCTTACTATAACTACCGTTACATGCAGAGCTACCACTACCGTCAACTACAACCACTGCCACTACTACCACCACCGTCCAAAACTACAACTACTACCACTACCATCACAACTGGCACTACCGTCATCACAGCACCACTGCAATACGTTATCATACTGCAATATCAACACCCAATAATTACTGTTTTATCTGACCTCATTTCTGGCCGTGCTGTTATTGTCATTACCATATTTGTTAGCGTTATCGTTATTGCCCTCATAATATTGCACTCAGCTGGAGAGGTGGGCGTTATTATTATTAACACATTAGTTTAATTATTATCGGATGGAGGTGTGAGTTAGATGGTCGATTAATACGCTCTATACTCACTCTTGGTTGAATATCGTTAAAGAGAAAATTAAACTTCTCCCTACCGTCAGTCTTAATTGCAATATTATTAACAGGCTCCTGTGACCCAATTTGAGTTTAATAAAATCATCTACGGTCAGCTGGAATTAAGTATGGGAGAGGTGCTGGAGACTACACGGAGAGGGACGCCTTTACGTGGTGGCATAGATATAACCGAGCGGCACCGCTGCTCGGTTATGCAAACTTCCTTCAGATCTCTCCCTGTCTCCCGAAAGGAAAATAGTGGACTGCTGAAGAATGGCAGCTTGATCTTGTAGTCCACCGGGTTCACGTCCAAATGAACTGAAGGTGACAACAATAACAAAAGCGGGAGAAGATGCCACAGTGAGAGGATTAAAAAACTGGTATCTGGGTCTGGCTGATCAAGGTAGTAATCTGGTGGGCTAAGACGGATCCCTAGCATCCCCCCCTTACCATTTTCTCTATTATTATTATTATTATTATTATTATTATTATTATTATTGTGTGGAAGCGTGCATGGAAAAGTTTGAGAGGAATGAGAGTGTTTTTGATTGGAGATATGAATCGAAAAGTATGGATTGTGAAAGTAGATGGAGTAGTTGTGAGTGGAGTGTGTCTGCAAAAGTGGATAAGAATGGCAGTGCTGTAGTGGACATTTGTCCGGGGAGGGAGTTGGTGATAGCCAATACCCTCTTTAGACACAAAATGATCCACAGGTATAAGTGGCGAGTAATGAGAAGGGTGGATGTTGAACTGAATGAACGGAAGGCAATGACCGATTATGTGTGTGTGGATGATGTGGATGATAGAATGAGAAGATATGTAATGGATGCAAGAGCATACAGAGGCTGGGGGAGTGGACTTTCTGACCATCACTTGGTGGTGGTAAAAGTCATAGTTCAAGTGCAATGGAGGAATAGAAGGAGGGAAGGACAGGAGGAGGTAGTCCATACAAGGAGGGTAGAGAGGTTGCAAGAGGATGGAAGAAAGGCAGAATATAAGACAGAATTGGAGGAGCGATTGGGTAAATTTGGTTTGGAGCAGATGGGGGAGGTGGAAGGTGTGTGCAAGAAATTCACAGAAGAAATCTGTGCAGCATGTGAGGTGGCGTATGGGGTGAAGAGAAGACGAAAAGGAGTGCAAGGAACAGCATAGTGGAATGAAGAGGTGAGGCAACCTGTGCCGCAAAAGTGGAAAGCATATAGTGAGTGGATGAGAAGCAGAGGCATGGAGGAAGTGGGGAGACGGAAGAGAGAGCTATATGTAGAGAGGAAAAGAGGGTTGAAAAAATTGCAAAAGAGAGTAACATGAGAGTGGATGAGGAATTTGCAAGGAATTTGAGTGTGAATTGGAGGGAATGTAAGAAAATGTTCTGGTAGGTGGTAAAAGGAGTTAGACAGGGTGATAAAGAAATAAGTAGGGGAGGGAAAGATCAAAACGGTAGATTGATAGTGGAGACGGGAGAAAAAGTGAGCAGATGAAGAGAACACTTTAAGGAATTGTTGAACATAGAGAATGAAAGTAATGGTAGTATAAGTGGCTGGGGAATGGCTGGGAAATGGAGGGTGGTGAGAAGGGAGGAACAGATCAGCAGGATGTAAGTAGTGGAAGCAGTGAAGAAAGTCAAAATGGGGAAAGTCCCAGGAATTGATGGAGTGTGTGGTGAAATGCTGAAACATGGGATAGGTATAGTAGTGGAATGGATATGGAAGATGTGCAGATTGGCCTGGGAGGAAGATAGAGTCCCGGAGGATTGGAAGTCAGGTATAATTATTCCCCTGTACAAAGGGAAAGGGGGAAAAAGAAGTGTGTGGTAATCATAGGAGTATTTGTCTTCTTTTTGTGATAGGCAAATTATATGGTAAGATACTTATTTACCGAGTTAGGGAAATAACAGAGGAATTAGTTGGAGAAGAACAGGGCGATTTTAGTAAGGGAATAGGTTGTATAAATCAGATATTCATCCTTAAGTCTTTAATGGAAAAGTTTATAGAGAAGGGAAAGAAGTTGTATGTGGCCTTCATGGATTTGGTGAAAACATATGATAGAGTGGATAGACAAGGAATGTGGAAAATATTGAGGGTATATGGAGTAAATGGGAAGCGTTGAATGCCGTGAAGAGTATGTATAAGGGTGCTAAGGCTGCAGTGCGTGTGGGTAGTGAAATGAGTGAATTTTTCTATCTGAATGTTGGATTGAAACAGGGATTGTGATGTCTCCATGGTTGCTCAGTCTGTATATGGATGGGGTTATAAAAGAGATACAAGATAGGGCAGTGGATGTTGGAGCAGCCCCAGTAAGAGAGGGCAGCGTTTGGAAACTTCTTGTATTGTTGTTTGCAGATGATACTGTGTCGTTAAGTGAAGACGAAAGGGAACTGCAAGGCTTGGTGAACGAGTTTGGGAGAGTGTAGGGAAGAGTAAAGTTATAGTCTTCGAGAGAAATGAAGTCATTGAATGTACAGTGAGGTTGGATGATGAAATGGAAAATGTGAGTGCATTTAAGTACTGGGGTAGTATGATGAGTAAAGATGGACGTTTGGAGGATGAAGTGCCTGAAAGGGTACAAGAAGGACAAAGGTTGCTGGTTCTTTGAAAGCAGTGATAAGAAATAGGGAATTTTTTTTTTTAATGCAAGAAAGAAGGAACCAAAGGCCAGGAGCCTGCAAACCGTTCCTTCCAAGAAAAAACAAAAACAATACAAAAGAGAGCCAAATTCAAGATCCGTTCATTTCGAGATGCCTGGACACACGCGTGTAATATTAAAGCATGGAATATTAAAAAAGTCGCTGCATGATAGAATTGTGTTACCAACTTTAACGTATGGCAGTGAAGTTTGGACCTTGTTGGAAGGACACATGTCAAGAGTGAGAGCAGTGGAAATGAGTTATTTGAGAGGGTGTGTGGAACTACATGGAGAGAGAGACTGACGAATGAGGAAGCGAAGTAGCATTGTGGTTTGGATGTGGATGTAATAGAAAACGTTAAGAGAAATACATTGAGGTGATTTGGACATGTAGAGAGGATGGAGAACGAGAGACTAAGGCCCCAGTCACACTGCAGGTACAGTCGCCAAACTTTCCACCTGGGCCACCCCGCCACGAGAGGTGGGTAAGGGGTGCTGGCAACAGTGTAGGCTATCTGTTTGTTCGTGTGTACATGCTTGATGAAAGTTCGGATCATCACCTCTCGTTTTCCTTAGTGAACCTCAGTCAAAGTTCATCCCAGTAATCAGTCAACAATTTTTAGGCGATAGAATTTCAAAGGAGCTTCTTGAAAGTGTTGGATAATGCAAGTATTGAAAACAGTAAGTAAACTAATTCAAAAGGCCGCATCTTTACATATATTATATATTTAGTATTCTTTTTCATTATTACATGATAAACCCATGGCTAAAAAATGTCTACTGCATATTGGGGGGGAAGAACCGTCGTGTGACCGGCTCTTATGGTTGAAAAAGTAGATACCTGTGTCTGACTGTTCGTTTTGCATTTAGCCAGTCCTGGGCCGGTCTCGATTAAACCTATTGAAATACCATTCTTGATCCGAGACATGATTAGACAAGTTAGGTCATTAATCGTTACAGGATTACTCATTGGGAGGATATTAATTTAAACTAAGTAGGAGAGTTAGGAGCTGTAGATGTCGGAGGTTGAAACTCGTTCTTTGAGGCAGAATACTGCCTTGAGTCAGCTAGTCATGAGTCAACCTTTCGTTAACAATAGAAAACCTAAGCATCTCATCATTTAATCATTACGTGGATCTCTGTGCTTGCAGTGCAAACACGGCAATTGTTTTAATAGTTGATATATATTAAATATTTGAAATAGTACTGTGGGTGACGTGGTAGTTAACGCTTCCGCCAGGCGATCCGTGTGACGTGGTTCCACCCCCGTCAGGAGAGATGGGTTTCTCCTATTAAACACCAAGCCCTTGTCTTATGACCTAGGTCTTGGTAGCAGCCAGTCAGCAACCAACATCACATATCCTCGCACTCCGGACCTCGGTGACGGGGGCTAAAGCGAGGTTCGCGGGATTAAAAAAAAAAAAAAAAAGAAAAAAAAAAAAGTGTTCCAGCCTGTAATGATAATTTCATGTTCGTTATGTTGCATTTACCAATCACATGAGTAATATCACAGGCAATGGTGATATAAATGTCCAAACAATTCATGAATCAATAAAATTGAGCTTAAAATGACTGGAAGCTTTTGCATACTGTGGTGAAGAGATGGTGTCTTCATCTTGCTATAATGTGAGATAATGTTGTTCGGTGAATAATCGATGAGCATGTAAATGTGTGACCGCACATATAAGCGGCACCGCTCACAATCAGTTTTCCTTGCAATGTGTAATTCAGTCATACGTTAGACGAATGGACTATAAAGATGTGCTGTAATGATCATAGTCATATGAAAAATGGTACGGTAAATCATTATCATAGCTGATATAATAACCACATTCGACAAAAGTATGCATAAATTCTCTGCCTGCTGAGGTGACTATTTTAATCTCCTACCTCTTCGTGGTGCACCACAGAACGCATGAAAACATCTGCCTGAAGTACTACCAACGAGGAAATAAGCAACCGTTAACAGTGTCTGAACATCATCCTAATGTTTATTGGTCAGTGTCATTCATGATGTGAATATGGCAGGCAATCTTACTTGTAACTGGTTGTAGATGTTAGGTAAATGCATTCATCTTCAACCTATACTGATAATGGTATCAAGTGATAACCCTATGAAATGGAATTACTGATATAATAAGAGAGTGTGAGAGAAAGGCTTGGAGTGATTCCAGTATTTAGTGCATTAACATGTTATTGTAACAATGTAAAAACAACATAGAAAATAACATGTTTAGTATTGTTAAAAATGTAAATATTTGGTAGATTGCCAATGGATCTCAAAAACTAGTTCGGCAGTTATTGTCACTGGCGGTATGAATAACGTAACCCCCTCCCCTCAACGTCCTGCACCTGCCCTGGACTTCACTATGCCAAGCTCCCCCCTTAAGCAGCTCTCCCACCGGCTCGACCAGTTGCAGGAAACCGGTCGCATGGAATTGTTGCATGTCACAGGTTGCACGGACCAAGGCCAAATATGTATAGTATAATATATATTATTGTATTATAAATAAAAGTTTATATTTATATAAGAATATTATTTATATTACTTTATTATAAAATTTATATAGTCATATATCTTTGGCCTTGGTCAGCGCGACCTGTGGCACACAATAATTTTCCATGCGACCAGTTTCATGCAACTGGCTGAGCCGATGGGATAGGCGCCGTACTCCTGAGACATTTTTCTCACCACCTAACTCCGTACCCAGCCATCTATGGGATGAACTCTGACTCTGACAGAGGTTCACTATGGACGAAGAGAGTTGATGATCCGAACTTTCGTCGAGCATGTACACACGAACAAACATATACACTGTTGCCAGCACCCGTTACCCACCTCTCGCGGCTAGGTGGCCCAGGTGGAAAGTTTGGCGACTGTACGACTTATCGCAAACCACCCGCGACCTGCAAGTCGTGGGTGGTTTTGGTGAGGTTTACGACCGGTCTTCATATGACTCGGTTTAGTCGCAGGCCACCATGGCGACCAAAAAACCGTCGCAAGGTTTTCCATGCTGCATGAAAAACCTCCCCCCGACCACTTATGATTGGCACGGAAGTCGCCCGGTGGGCGGCTGGAGTGCGTCTGGCCGGCTTACGGACTGCGACTGGTCGGCGACACCTGATTTTTAAGCAGTGGTTGCCATCCGGACGGAGGCCAGTCGCCGCCCGCTTTGTGCGGTGGCCGTCCGCACTCCGTCAAGGCGACGACTGGACTGCGGCGGCCACCACCCACAAGCCTCCTGTCAGGGGTGGTGGTTGAAGTCCGGCCGCCGTCCAGCCGGCGATTGGTCGAGCGACAGGTGGTGGGCTGGACCGAGACAAGCCGCTGGCCAATCCACGGCTGGTGTCGGTCTAGTGGCGGCCTAGACCGCTACATGAGGTCGTGGTCTAAACTGCGACAGGACGCGGACCGGCCGCCTTTTGTCGGTGGCCTGCTGATGACCGGCCGGCCACCCATCGGTGTCTTGACCTGTGTGTACCTGGCCATGGTCGCCGTTCGGCTGCCCACTGGACGGACGCTGGACGGACACTGGACGACCACCGGTAGCCGATCGGTGGCACGACTGCTCGGAGACCTCCGTGGTCGGGGACTGGTTTCGTGATTTTCGGGTTTGCGATAAGTCGTACCTGCAGTGTGACTGGGGCATAACGAGGAGAATGTATGTGAGTGAAATGGAGAGGGGAGAGGAAGGAAGGGGGAGGCCGAGGATAAGATGGAGGGATGGTGTGGAGAGGTATATGAGGGACCGGGGTGAGCTGGGGGGAGGACAGTGAAATGGTGGGGGACAGGACGACATGGAGGCGATTTGTTTGTGGCCACCCCTTACGGGATAAAGGCGTCTGGCAATAGATACCTAGATTATTATTATTATTATTATTATTATTATTATTATTACTATTATTGCATGTGCCACGTTAACACCTTTTCCATGACGTCTCTAATTTTTTTTCTCTCTATCTCAAACGATTTACTTCAGCGTAGGCGAGACTTTTCGAACTGCAAGAGTGTGGTATATCCTTCATTAACCCCCTCGGTGTGAGAGGCCTTCCGAAGCTTAATAAAATCGTGTAGAGGAAGCAAGAATAAATTAAGACTGCGTCACCAGATTCAGGGGGTAAATACTCTCTTATACCGGGTATGTTATTTAGGCAAACTGCGTCGATACCAAAACGACAGAAAGTAACATACAAGAAAATGATGTCCTGTCGTACGCGGATTCGCGCCAGTAAGGGAGAGGTGCCAGTCAGCCTTGTAAGGCCACGAAAATAAGCGCCAAGAGACACTGGGCTTTATGTTCGTGGCCCTGTGGAGACTTTATGTAATATCCATATCGGGGACTTATTTTGAATATTACACAAAATTGTTTTGTGTGTATTTATACACTGTATATTAATGTCATAATACACACACACACACACACACACACACACACACACACACATATATCTATATATATATATATATATATATATATATATATATATATATATATATATATATATATCTCGAAGAGAGTGTACTGAGATGGTTTGGTCATGTGGAGAGAATGGATGACAATGGAGTACTGTGGTGAAAAAGGTATATCTGAGCGAATTTGAAGGAGGGAGGAGGCGAGGTAGGCCAAGAAGAAATTGGAGGGATGTGGTGGATGAGTGTGTGAGGAAGAGAGATATGGAAGTTGGTGAGGCTAAGGGACTGACAAGAGACCGAGCTGGATGGATGAATTTTGGGCGAAAAAGGCACCCTCTTTTAGCGTGACAGCGTTCGGATTGACTCTTTCAGACAGGTATATGTGAAGTTACAGAACATGGTGCAATTTTTTTTCTTTTGGCCTATCTGATGGAGGCAGGATTCCATGGGCTTGAATGATGAATGAATGGAGGCGTGGTCCATTGAATTGGACAAACTTAGGCTGTCTGGACGTTGCTACTCCTTACCCTGCCTTAGGGTGGGAAAGGAGGTCCGGATGATGATGATGATTATGATTATATATATATCTATATATATATATATATATATATATATATATATATATATATATATATATATATATATGAGAGAGAGAGAGAGAGAGAGAGAGAGAGAGAGAGAGAGAGAGAGAGAGAGAGACCCGGTAACGTCTTAAATGGGATATATAATTAGACAAATGGACGGTCCTTTTAAATGATGCAGACAAAATTTATTACCAGTCTGGAAATGAAATAATACCCTAAGTGCGTCAGTAATGTAATGATGATAATTAATTATAAAAAAAAGCCAACCCCACAATATCCTCTTTGGGCCTGGAGGAGACAGGGAGGTTGGGGGAGAGGGTAACAATAGTTCAAATCATTTACGAGAGAGAGGGAGAGAGAGAGAGACCATTGAATAACATACAAGAGAATAGTAACCATCATGATCGGGACAACTCTAGAATTTTATGCCAGCTAACACCAAACGATTGTATTGGGCTGAGTCTGGCTTACGAGGGGCTAAAAATGTCATTGTGCCATGTGTAAAAATATACTGGTAAGAAGGAGGTGGTGGAGCTGCTGAAGCCACGAGGACGCACCCAGAATTTAAATGTAGTGGTGTGAGGGTCAGTTTAGGTAACTGACTGGTGGAGGGGTGCACTGATGAATATATGATCTTCAGCTTGATCCCGGCTGTGGCAGGGAACAGCATAACCCCTTCAGCCCATGAATGCGTTTATTGCACAGATTCATTCTTGTATATCTGTCTCTTTCTGTCTGTATGTTTGTGGACAAGATATCTCAAAATGTTGTTATCGGATTTCAATGAAATCTGATGAATTAGTGAGTATTGGTCAAGGATGAGTTGATTGGATTATGAGGTAGATTTAGGTCTGGATGCAGGAATAAATAATAAATTTTATAGGCGTCGGTGGAGGTATGCCTTCTCCGAGATTGCATAACAAGGGCTAACCGTAGAATTAAGTCACCTCGCCAACGACGTTCGACGCAGGCTGGTTCATAAATCATATTGACGATGGCGGAAGTATTCGCTGTGTTAATGTTTTCTCTTTTTATATTATTCGTGCTGCCACCAAACTATTTTATTGTTTATGAGAGACTCTTCATAGCAAAATTGGTTATTGAGCTTATTTCCAATCCCTTCAAAACCACACACGTCTCTCATCATCGGAGTAAAATCGTGTGGGGTAGCACGAATAAAGCACAAACGATGTTGACGTAATGTGTTTTTCATTTATATTATGCTTACCACCAAGCGATTTATACGCATGAATTATTTGCACCGGTGATTTCTAAATGTCTCTCCCTATGTGGAAGTAGTAAGAGCAGTATAGCACAGTACATTATCATAACTGAGGATTTAAGGACTCGTTGGATCAGCCTCGAATGCTCTTCCACGGGATCCACCAACATACCATTAACCCATTCAGTGGTGTGTGTGTGTGTGTGTGTGTGTGTGTGTGTGTGTGTGTGTGTGTAATTTTGTTGTTTCCTGCTACCGCATTATTTCATTCAGTTTAGCAGAGCACTGGCTAGATTTTATAAAGAAAATAATGACGGTTATGTTTCATACCTCCAATTCAAAAAGCCAATCTTCAGATGAATATAATCGTCTGGAGGCAGGAAGTTTTAAATAAAATATACAAACGTTATCAAACCTCTGTATGGTACTAAAGACTCCTCCGTTAATATATTCCCACCAGCCCTAAATTGGGTCGACACCAAGTACTATACTCTTTTTACCTAAACTTGGCCTAAAATGGCCCTCTTTGTATTCTGAATGCCGATTTAGAACAGATTAAGACTAAAATATGGTACTAGTCACGAAAAAACGCTATGAAAAATATGTAGAGCCACAGCATTATCTTATTTTGTCCCTGAACTCGTGAAAATAGCTACAAGAGGACAAAAATCTGGGCTAAGTGAAGGCAAAAGGACTAAAGTGTTTTTGTAGCAACGTATGGGAGTGTGCAATACCTTCTGTTAGTGCATGCGGTACAGGTAGGTTTCAGGGAACGAACTGCCTATTCTCTGCTTGGTCGGATACGTTAACCTTCTCATGGTAAAGACAAATCTAATATTTTATTTTCAGCTACAACCAAATGATTTTATCCAGCTGAGGGTAAGTCACAGTGGCGCGAGAGTTAAAAATAAAAGTAAAATACAATGTGTATATACCCATATCACAACCAACCAGTCATCAGCACAATACAGCCCCGTATATAACAGGCTCGTGTGTCAGACATTCTTTTTTTTCACAGTTGTTGCGTTGTGTGTGTGTGTGTGTGTGTGAGGCGAGCATTATTTCCTCTTGCTAATTTACGAAGCATGATATTTATGATACCTGTTGGTCTAGGAATTTGTTGCCTGTCAGGATGAAGGTCAGGTATTTTGTCCATTGGTTCCAGCCCTAGGAGGCGGTTGGTGGATTTCTGACCATGTGATGCGACCAGGGACGTAAGCCAGACATCTACCCTTGTGGTGTTGTATCCTTGTCATGTCCTCATAAGGGATAATACGGAATGGCCATTTTATTTTCTATGTAACTCCAGTACTGTGGCGTCCTCTATAGCTGACTCATTTATTGCTACCGGTAAGCTGTTTTATTCATATTAAATCTCTGGTAGTACATTAACAAGGATTATGCATTATTTCCTGGTGCCATGACGATTTTTTTTTTTAATTTATTCTAGCCTTAGCCGAACGATTTCATTCATCTGCAGGAAAGATAGATGTCTCATAGTGAAGGGATTGACAGTTTTCACCCTTACACCACCACCACCGCCACCACCATCAGGAGTAAAGGAAAAGATACATAGCAAGGAACTGGATGGTGTTTGTGCGTAGTACTGGTGTGTGGTGGTTTGCATTGGTTGTGTGGTTGTGGTGTTGGTGAATGGTGGTGGATTATGATGTCTGATGGTGAATGGTGACGTGTGATAATGACTAGTGGCGCGTGGTAGTGAATAGTGGCGTTTAGTAATTCGTGATGGTGTATGGTACTTGGCGGAATATGGTGTGTGGTTGTATGTGATGGTGTGTGGTGATGGCATGGGAGTGTATTGGTTGTATAGCTGTGTGTAGTGGTGTATGATGATGGTAACATGTGGTTGTGTTGAGTGTGTAGCTGCGTGTTATGATGTGTTGCTGCTTGGGAGTAAATGTGGTAATTTGGGTGTTGATGTGTGGTAGTGTGTGGTGGTGCGTAATAAAGTTAGTGCGTCCCGACCATAATACATTCGTGGTGGAGAGAACAGCAGTGTTAACATCCAACAAGCACACAACCCAACCCAACTTGTGTCATATACCGTACCTCAAGTTGCAGCTCGACTTGTTATCAGCTGGAAGGTGGTGGTGGTGGTGCGTGGTTGTGGTGTGAAGATGGTGGATGGTGGTGGTGTGAGGTGTGTGATATGACTGCGCGGTGATGGTGGTGGTGGTGGTTGGGGTGTGGTAGTGGTGTGTGATGGTGGCTGGTGTACTGTAGGGTGAAGTGTTGTGGTGTATGATATGGTGTGTGGTGGTGCTGATTCGCTTTGTCGTGTAGTGGTGTATTCTGGTGTATGGTAGTGCGTGTTGAAGCTGGTAAGTCATCCACAAGAGGAGTTACTGGCAACACAACCAAAATTTCTCGGAGTGTTGTGTGGTGGATGACGATGTGTTTTAGTGTAAGGTGAGGGGAGTGAATACGAAACTTAGTCATCACCAGCATAAACTTTACCAACACAACTTACTGACACGATTAAAGCTTCTCGTTGTGGTGTATGTGTGGTGATGTCTGGTGTGTGGTGGATAACAGTGTGTTTTGGTGAGTGGTGGTGAGCAATAAAGATGAAAAATTAGTGGGTCATCAAACTATACCACTCCCTCACAAGCTACTCACACATCTGAAAACTCTCCCACCCATAGCTTCTTCAACCAAAGGACGTCATGCACAGTGTATTCTTGCTGCAACCAGACGATTTTATTTACTTCAGAAGAGTGCTTTATTAGTGAAGGGGTGAATGTAGGCTAGTCTGAAATGCCTCCCCAAAGATTTATAAAATCAAGAGATAGTACAAATTTAAGAAAGACGTCTAGGTAGTAAAAGTTAACCCAATCAGATCGATGCCACCTTTTTCATGTTGTTCTTGCTACCATAAGACAACTATATTCATTTTATGCAGGACCTCTCGTTGTGAAGGAGTTAGGAAATCCATCACCCCTGTCGATACAATGACGTCTTTTATATTGTACTCTTATTGTATTCTTGGTTCCAGTATAGGAGGGACACGATATAGTCAGGGTGTAAAATAATATTACTACTGCCATTATCACCAGTATCTTTGCCCCTATCACCACAGTCACCATCACTCTCACCACAGAGTCACATGCATCAAACCACCATCACCATCAGCGTTTCCAAATTGCATAATTATCACCACCACTTCAGATCAACTCGTCACATAAAACTCTTTGCATATGTAGGCACACAAGTAATCTAACAAGCTACTTTTATCATATCATCACTTTCACCATCGTCCTCAACATTGCCAACCTAACCACCACTATCAGCTTTACTACCGCTACCGGCATTACCATTACCATTACTTTCATTAATACCACCATAACTCACCATCCACTCACTCAATGTAGTGCTGCTCTCGGGTGTCTGCCCTGTCCTCTCTTCCATCCTTCTTTCCATCCATCTTCTGTCTTTCTTTCCTTCATTCTTTCCTCGTCTTTCTGCCTGCGGGTGACTTTACACTCCCTCTTCTGTCTTTCATTCCTTCATTCTTTCCTCTTCCTTCTGCCCGTGGGTGACTCTACATTGAGTGACAAGCCAAATGGTTTCCTGTACACCAGGAAACCAATTACTACGCTGGATGGTAACCATATAACCAAATTTTGGCGCCTGGTGGTTTAGTGGGTAATTATTGTGCTCCAATCGGATTGAGCCGGTGAAGGTTTATATCCAAGGGGTGGTTGGGGTTTATTGCTCACGTAATGCCACTCAGGGATGAGTGAGGTTGGTCACTGTCATCAAATGTCAGGACCAACTGCCTAGCCCCGGGCTCCTACGCTTCTCATGGGGCAGTGTAGGATTGGATGACGGATGGATGGACCAATATAACCACCATTTTTAGCAAAACGACCACTTTCATATATACCACCACTGCCAACATACCACCACTGCCAGCATCACCACCACTGCCAACATCACCACCACTGCCAACATCACCACCACTATCAGCATTACCAACACTACCAACATTACCCTGCTACCAACATTAACATTACCAACACTACCAACACTACCACCATTACCAACACTACCACAATTGCCACCACTACCTACACTGCCACCATTACCACCACTACCCACATTGCCACCATTACCACCACTTCCAACATTACCACCACCACTACCAACACTATCACTATTACCACCACTACCAACACTACCACCATTACCACCACTACCAACACTACCACCATTACCACCACTACCAATTCTGCCGCCATTACCACCACTACCCACATTACCACCATTACCGCTACTACCCACATTACCACCATTACCGCTACTACCCACATTACCACCATTTCCACCACTTCTAACACTACCACCACCACTACCAACACTATCACCATTACAACCACTACCAACACTACCACCATTACCACCATTACCAACATTACCACCATACCACCATTACCACCACTACCAACATTACCACCACTACCAACATTACCACCATACCACCACTACCCACATTACCACCATTACCAACACTACCAACACTACCACCATTACCATCACTGCCAACACTGCCATCATTACCACCACTACCGTGCATCACTTCCATCACTACCGACATCAGCACCACTACCAGCGATACCATCACTACCAGTACTACCACCGCTGCCACCATTGCCAAACAACCCTCTCTTGTGCTAACAACATTACCCTCGTTCAGCACCAGGCCTTTTTTTTGTGTGTGTGTGTGTGTGTGTGTGTGTGTGTGTGTGTGTGTGTGTGTGTGTGTGTGTGTGTGGCTTTCACACACTTTTTTTTTTTTTTTAAGTTAGGGGAGACATCATCATAGTGAGGAGATTAATGAAGTTTAGGCTATATGTAACTTCAAACTCTTAACCCATTCACTACGGTAACGTCTTTGTTTTCTTGTTACCGTCACACAACCGTACTCTGTTTAGGTAAGATTTTTTTTTTTTTTAACAGACGTTTAATAAAGCCTTCATCACTCCCTTTATTATGATGGACCGTACCCCAGCTGAATAAAATCGTCTGGTGGTAGCAAGCATAAGCCAACCCAATACATCATCCCACTGAAGGAGTAAAAATGTCTCCTAAGCCGTCTGACCATACGAGGCATATGTAATATATGATCGTATTCTAAAGGTGAAGTCCATTCCCAACATACCAACACATATACTACCGAACAAAATTGCCATCATTAGGACATCGGCTCTATCGCCACAATGCACACTTTGCTACCAACATTACCATCATTACCACCTTACCACATTACCATCATTACCACCTTACCCACACACACCTCACCAACGCTACCACCATTCCCACAGCATTACAGACACTCTCTAGCAACATCACCATCACCACCATCATACAATATCCTATTAAGCTAAACGTTACATCGTCATCATCATCATCATCATTATCACCCTCATTCCAACTGATAAATGAGGGTGGGATGGATCCAGAAACAGGAACAAGAGAATACAGTACGAGCTGGAGGAGTATCAGTGTCAGTATATAGCCACACATCCATTTACTCATCATTCAGACGGTTGAAATTCTAACCTTCACCTCCAGCCAAACGATGTACACAGAATTTTGCTTCATAACTTGTCGCCACCAGTAATAGCACGGGTACCACCACTGCCACAAATCCACCTAAACTCCCATACACCATCACACAGGTCCACCTTCTCACACAGCTTTGCCATCATAACTACCACAACAGTACATACCTAACCCACCACACTTACGATCACTTCCACAACTGCCACCATTACCACCTACCTCATTCACAACTAACACTGTTTGTACCATCACAACACATGTACCATAACTACCACACTTACTGCAATCACCACAACAGCAAAAAGAAGACACAGAGCAGGCCGCCATTGCTTCCACCATCACCAACACGACATGCCATCACCACCACCCACAACACATACCACAGCTACCACCATTACACCAGCACCACATTTTCGACATCTACAACTACCATTACTACACTGCACACCATAATACCACCACAACAACACATAACACAAGAAGAAGAAATACTTAGAGTGCAACGCCCCGTGCAATCGATCTGAAGGCCTGTACACACCGTCTGTGGGCACCTGTGTTTTTGGAATATGGTAATGAATAATGTTGGAAAATAATCGCCTGGACGCGATTATCTGAAGGGATTTTCTCCGCTTCTGATGGACTGTTTATAGCATCATTTGTTACCTTGCCTCGAAACTGGTGAACAGCACACATGGACACAACATTCGCCCACTATGTTTGTTGTAGGACCTCAACGCCGAACCTATGACTCTGTCGTGTGCCCTTAAATTTTGAATGGTTGCTCTCAAAATCGAACAACTCTCTCCTTCTCTGACCTTAAGATCTACCTACCAAGTTAGATTCAAACTGGATCAATAGGGTTTTAGGTTGACCTTACCATATGACCTTGACCATTGACCTATGAAAATAACTTCATCTGTACTTAACAATAAACCATTACATCAAGTTTTATCCAAATCGGATCAGACCTAATTGAGTTAAAAGGTCTCATATTTGATCTTGACCTATAGCCTTTACCGTTGACCGATTGTTCTCAAAGTTAAATAACATCACCCTTTATCCTCCATCAATCCTTCCATCAAGCTTGGTCAAAATCACACTAAAAATCTTTGAGTTGACCTTGCCTTATGACCTGTGACCTTTTTCGGCAAAGAATTAATCATCTTTACCTATGACGGTCCGGAATCATTATGCTAAATTTGATACAGTCCTGTCCAAAGGCTTCTTTTTTACAATCCTCCCAACAAACAGACAGACAAACCAGACAAAACACATAACCCCTTCCTGTTGCGCTCGCGGATGTAACTGTCACCACCGCCACCACAACACACCACACGACCATCACTACAACAACAACACACACCACAGTTACCAGTTATGATGGTGGTACAGTCGGTGGTGGCGACCATCTTCTACTCACTTGATGTAGTGCTGCCTACTTTTTCCTCCACTTTCATCGTTCTTTTCTGTGTCTGCCCTTCTCACTTCCTACTTCTTCCGTCCTTCCTGTCACCTTTTATTACACCTTTTTCTACTTCAGGTGGCTTTGCACTGAGAGCCAAGCCTGATGGTTTCCTGTAACCCAGGAAACCATTGCCAACGCTGGGTGGTAATCATATAGCTAAATATCGGGGTGATGTGAAGCCTACTATGATTCCCCATGTTAACTGGGTGCAGAGACGCAAATGCGACGTTCATCCATGAACTAAATCTCCACACTCTTCCTCGCGCATCTAGCGAAGGGAACGTGGGTTCTCTGCACGGGACGGCCCTGCAAATGTATGTTCTTGCCTCCGGTTGATGGGTCTGCACTGTCAGGCAGACCAGGGTTGCTCAACAACAAACAACCGTCATTGCTACCACGACAACAACACACAGGCTGCTGCAGTTATCATTATTACCACCAACACAACACATCCCACTGCTACCACCACAACAACTTATGCGGTACCTTAACTACCACCAGTACCACCACAGCAACAGCCCATACCACAAATACCACCATAACCACCACAACAGTATATACCACAAATACCACCATTACTCCCACAATAACAACCCATACCACAAGCACCACCGTTACCACCACCATGACAACAACCCATACCACATACCCTCAGTACCACCACAATAACAGCCCACACACAACTACCACCATTACCACTATCACAGCAGCACTTACCAGAACAGGGTCTGCTGCCACCACCACAACACACACCACACAGAATACCATTACCATCACAGCAATCACAGTTACCACTATTGCCAAAATCCCTCATCAGCAGCTCATAACACATAACTCAAGCACTACCACGGACATCACCACCAAAACACATAGCTCCTCAGATACTACGATAGCCACCACCTTGACAACGTGACAACCACCAGCACCACATCAACACACACCGTACCTGTACTACAGGTATTACCAGTGTTTCCAGCGCCACTCCACACATACCACAATTACTGCTCCCACCACAATAATACATTCTACACTTATCTCCACCACCACCACAGCACATAGCATATTTACCAACATTACAACAACAGCATCAACAAATATACCACCTACCACACCTGCCACCAGTGCCACAACAGCAACCACAACCACAGTACATACAACACTGGCACCACAACCACCACATTTCCACAACAACACTACATTTACCACTACCACAACACCTCAACATCTACCACCACCACCACTACAGCACATGCCGCCACTGCCACCACCACATCACACATGCCACCACTGCCATCCTCCCCCCCGGCCTCCGCTAACCACATTACTAGCGGCACTTCCAGAATTACAAGAGGCACAGTCCCTTGCCACTCAGTTGACCTTATTACCTGCTGGGTCTATTTCCACATTCCCTCTCTTCCCTCTACTTCGTCACTACCCTGCACTTTCCTCTGCCGTCACTCCATCCCTCTACCTCGCCACTTCTTCCCCAGCGTCGCCACCTCCTTTCGCTACCTCTTTACCCACTCCCTCTGCCTTGTCAATCCGCCCTCCTTCCTCGTCATCACCTGCACCTAGATCGTCATCGCCTCTCCTTCCTCTTTACCTCCTCCCCCTTTCTCGCCATCGTTTCCCCCTCCCTTGTCACCCCAACTCTCGCCACCCCCTTCCCTCAAAGTCTCGTCACCCACTTGGTTCCCCCAATCTCATCACCTTCTCCTCCTCTTCTTCGTCACTCCCTCCCCTGCCTCATCACCCCATCTTGCTGTCGCCTGACGATTTTATTCACTTTAGATGAGATCTTTGGTAGTGAAGAGTTGTAATTATAGACAATCTCCGTTAACCCTTTCATAACCTAGATGCTTCGAAGAGTTTACCTTGCTACCACCAAAAGATTTACTCAGCTTAGGAGAGAATTAGTGAAAAAATTAGAAACTACTTATCCATCTCTGTCTGTAGCCAGACGCCTTAATCCGTAAGGGGTGGCCAGAAACAAATCACTTCCATGTCGCCCTCTTCCTGTCATTTCGCTGCTTTCCCCCAGCTTACTTCATTCCTCTCATACTTCATTCCTCCATCTCATCCTCTGTCTCCCATTCCTCCATCTCATCCTCGGTCTCCCCCTCCCTCTCCCTCCCCCCTTCCACTCCACTTACATACGCTTTTCTAGTAAGTCCCTCACCCTCCATAAACCCCTACAGTATGATGACGTCTTTTGGTTATGCTCTTTTTACCACAAGACTCTGCTCAGGAGGTATTTCTGACCAAAGGGATATGGGGCACTCCAGTAATCCCTTCAGTACAATGGCGTCTTGTCAATTTTATCCATCCCATCACCAAAATATTTTACTCAGCTTCGGAAAGGCCTCAGGCAGTGATGGGTTTAAGGTTTTGTGGACTGACAGGGATTTATCAGCTGTCAGGAATGCGATTACAAAAAGCTTTTCAAATGTTCGACGGAGGGAGTATCCTAAATCTGACTTTCCCACGTGAATTTTTGGTCAGAATTATTTGTCTGCCTCTCTCTATATCTACCTGTATGTCAGTCTTTTTATCTGTCTCTGTACCTACTCACTGTTGGACACCGCATCCTGTGAGGCGTCTGCATCTACTACATGGTCCCAAGGTATTTTAGTCCTTACTCAGCAACAACCCGTCTTCCCATGTCACAAGACCCTCTCTCATATACCCTCCTATCCCTCCGTCTTGTTCTCGATCTTCCTCCATTTTTCACCCATTCTCCCCACGCACACTCCCTTAGAACTGCCCGTTTTCCCATTAAGAGGAAAATCCATAGCCTCCTCCTCGTTATCATCGTCATCAAAATTCGTATCACAACCGCCATAAGAATTAGTAGGATTTTTAGAGGTGTTAAAATCTCAGGAGGCTGAGAGAGAGAGAGAGAGAGAGAGAGAGAGAGGGAGGAAAACGAGGCGGGAAACTGGGGAGTGCATCTAATACTAACAAGTACAAGAAAAGAGAGACGAAAGAAGAAGAGGTAGAGAAGAGGACAGGAGAAAATAGAGGAGTGGAAAGGAATGCTAGAAGTGAAACCATTACTCCCACTACATAAAACTTCGGCGATTGAGAAGAGTCGAGAAGAGAGAACAAAAGAAGAGAAGGGTGAGGAGAGGAGTACAAGGGAGAGAAGTGTGTGGAAGGGAGAGGAGAAGAAAAGCAAACGGCAGAACAGATAGGGAAAACGAAGATAGAAGAGAAGAGGGGAAGGGAAGAGTAGAGAAGGGTGAGGGTAAAGAGTTCAGGGACGCGAAGAAAGACAGAAGAGAAAGGGAGAGGCGAATCGATTTTTGAGGGGAGAAAGGAAGAGAAGAGGGGGGAGTAAAGGAGGAGAAGAAAGGAGAGAAGAGATGAAGAGAAGCTGAGAGGTGAATCGACTCCATGACCACAAATCCCCCCAGCATCATTGAGGTGGACCTGCCCTTCCGTCGGATCACCAACAAAAACATTCACACTCGCCTCTGACAACATTACTGCCAACACCTCCACCTCACCTAAGCCAACATTTCCACACCTCTTATCACCACTACCGATATTTCCAAATCTCTGTCAGCACTACCAAAATCTCTGCCACTATAACCACACCACAGAATGATCCACCTCCTCATATACCACCACACCATATCGTACCACACAGCATCACACCACACCACAGTCCCTTGAATACGGTCACCCTTACCATCACCACCACCCTGCACTATAACACACCCTTCTCCTTCGTATATTACCATCCCTGCAACCGCAACCACACCACTCCACACCATACCACACCACACCACACTCACGTACTTAGATGACCATCACCCCTGCCACCACACCACACCAAACCATCGCAACTCACACCATACCCCACCATATCCCCTCATTTACCGCCACCCCTGTCACCACACCACACCACACCCCTCTCCCTCATATACCACCACCCTTATCACCATACCACACCACAGCCTTCTCCATCTCATACCACCACCCCTAGCACCACACCACACCACAATTACTCAAAAAATATGTCCCTTATCATCACAGCATACCACACCACACACCTGCATATATCACTTCCTGTATCACTACACCACATCATAACACACTCCCTCCCCATCACCACACCACACCACATTCCCTTTTATAATACCTCCTCTACCACCACACCACACCACAGCACGCCTACTCATATACCACTACCTTTGCTGCCACAGCCTTACCACACCACATCACGCTCCCTTATATACCACCTCACCTACCACCACACCACATTCCCTCATATACTACCATGCTTATCACCACATCACACCGTGCCACCCTTCCTCATGTACCACCACCTCAACCACATCACCACACCACCACCGTCTCCTATTCCACTCCACACCACACTCCCTCATATATCACCTTCGCTATCACCACACCATCGTACCAGACCTCGCTCCCTCATATACCACCACCCCTACCACCACACCTCACCACACCATTCTCCCTCACATAACATCTCACCTATTACGACACCATGTAGCACCACACTTCCTTCTGTATCACCACACCACACCACACACTAAGATATACCAGTACCGCGCCACCAAAGAAACAGTATATTACTCCACACCACACTACACTCCCTCATATAGAGTACTACCTCCCCCATCACCACAACCACACATCACACCACGTCCCCTGATATACCACCACCCTTTCGCCACACCACACCACACCACACAACACCACTCCACACCACACTGCCTCATATACTACCATCCTAACACTCTCCCACCATCCCCCAGTCCCTTAATCCCCCGCGGCAATACTCCTGGCCATCACCCCATCTGTAAGATCCCTCGCACCAATCACTACCACCACCACCACAACTACCACCACTACTATTTTTTACTGCATCCACAATTTTATCACTACCACTACTGCGTCCACAAGTATCACTGTCACATACACCACTACCATTACTACCATAAAAGTTACCATCATCAGTTGCCATCAGAACTACCAGCTGTGCAAATACTACTAGCACTGCTTCTACCATCAGAGCTACCACAACCACTACTACCACTGCAACCACCATTCACTTAGTCACCATAACTATAATAACCACGACCAACATCATCGCTACCACAGTTACCATTCTCTTAACTACTATAACTATAACCACTACTACCACCGTCGACACCACAATCATCATTTTCTCAATCATTATAACCACATTCTCCCACCAGCAGCGTCATCACCACATTCACTGTTTTCATAGCCACCATAACCACAACCACCTCTACCACCACCACCACCACCACATTAACTCCATTCCCGTAAAAACAATTACGACAACCACCACTACCGCCGTCACAACCACAATCATTATCAGATAATTACGATTTTGCGCTGGGGGAATAATATCGTCTGTTACTATCGAAATAAAACACACAAATTCTTCCGCAGTAAGGCAAGATTTAACTGAGATACCCATTTCATCCACAAGCTAATACGATTTCCCTCATTTGAATAAAACCGTCTGGATTTAGCCTGAACAGAATACATAATTGCTTCCACAGCCTCGCAGGTAATCTGATGTTGCTGTACACACTGCCTGCTGTGTTCCTTAGCTGAAGAAACTCATCCAGCTACAGCCTTCGTAGTTGTCTTAACTCTGCTTGGGATTATTTTATTATTATTTTTTTTTCCATATCCCTGTCTCTGTAAATCTGTCATGCTGCATGTTACCTCCTTCAGATCGATGATCGATGACATCTTTTTGCTGCTCCAACAGGGACGGCCTAACCCAATGCGTGTGTGTGTCCCAAACTATGTCACTCAGTCACCAATTCACTCACAGTCACTATGCCGTGTTGAAGGATGAAATCTGTCATGTTGCAACCGTAGATTTTTATGAGCGTCACCCTTCTTAATTGGTTGTAAGGGGTTGAAGAGTAATGGTGCTGTGACTGGTGTAAGTCTAGGGTTTGTCTGGGGTGTGTCTGAGGTGCGTGTGGTGTGCATCTTGGGTGGGTCTGAGTTGTATCTGAGGGATGTGTCGAAAACATTGAACACCCTTTTCGATGTGTTGAGGTGGTGAATATGGTTGGAGTGGGTACTGCTATTAGAGGTATCCTTTTCTTGTTCGTTTTATTGTTGCTACTACCAGGCCATTTTGTTCAGCTTAGGATGGAATTCTTTTAACTACATCAAAATCCTGCAGTTCGAAACGTCCTGACTATGTTGAATAAAACAGTCTGGAGGTACAAAAATACATTGCACAAAAAATACATCTTATCATTTTAGATCCTCCGGTTGAAAGGTTCACAATTTCATCTACAGACGCGCTTTCTGCCTCGCTGGCTGCAACACTGATATGAAAAGTGATATAAATGTGATTACACAAACTCTTTCGTCTGCTTCTGTCACCATGCATTTAGTTTCTCGTCGGAAGTTTTTCATTCGCCTACCATAAAAAAGAGAGACTGTGGAAATGTTTTAACCACCTCAGTGAAATGACATTTCTTTATTTTTGCTGCCATAAGATAATGTAAATACATTTAGGAAGAAGAGTTTTCAATGGTGTTGGGTTTAATGAAAAGCATATCTAATTTATATATATATATATATATATATATATATATATATATATATATATATATATACATATATATATACAGTATAGGCCTATATATATATATAGGCCTATACTGTATATATATATATATATATATATATATATGCCTATACTGTATATATATATATATATATATATATATATATATATATATATATATATATATATAATGTCTATATATATATACACACAGCACACCCCTGTATCCAGTCTCCAGACGGTCGATAAATCACCATTAGGATCATTTCCCTGTATAATGCACTCCCCCACTGTAACGATGAAGGTAGCAGACGAAATGCCTACAACGCATGTCGACACACACGCAGGCCGACCGTCACCTGTCGGATCCAAGATGGCCGTCACTGTTTACATCATGGTTTACATGCACAGAAAATCGTTCCGCGTTAGTGATCGCATCTCTTGTGTTCATCTTGTTGCATCGTTGTCACTCCCCAGTGTAACTTCCCTGACTCCCTGCAGTCGTTTGCGTGCAGGGCTAGTGATTGAAAGGCATCGCTGCGTGTCCTGCAAAGTGGACTTTGTCTGTTATTTTGGGTGAAATAACTGAAAACCTATGCTAATGTACTGTTAGTCGAAAGCGTACTGCTCAGGGCGCTGACCCTCGTGAAGGGGAGGTGAAGCACCGAAGGAAGAGCTCTCCCTTGCCTGATGTGAGGGTTCCTGAGAACAAGTAAGTGCCCAGGGGCACTGTCTATCCCCCAGCCTCCGGGGGCACCCATAATAACGACTTGGCCAGGAGCCGGTACCAGTTAATGTCAGTTTCACTTGTTTTGAGACTTTATTGTCTGACCTTTACTTTACCTTCCGTAATACACTTTCTGCTATACCCATAGGTGGTACAGTGAAGGGAAGTAGTCATATAAGACATTAGAGGAGGCCTTAGAACCAGTTTTTTTTTTTTTTTTTTTTGTCAGGTTTAGGTGGGTGCCTCTTGGACTCAGACGTTACTTAATTGAAACCATGTTCTGACCGTCCAAGTATTACATAAATCATTATCCGATCCAGTTTCCAGGTATTTATGTACCTGGCATATATATATATATATATATATATATATATATATATATATATATATATATATATATATTTATATATTTATATATATCTATATCTATATCTATATATCTATATCTATATCTATATCTATATATATATATATATATATATATATATATATATATATATATATATATATATATATATATCAAAAACTGCATTCTAGAGCAATACTAAAGGGCACCAACCCCAACCAGAAACGACCTCATCAAATTTCAACCTCCTCTACACATTCTCAGAGGTTAAACACCAAACTCTCATAAGTAGAACCTCACGACAGAGAATGAGTTGCCCGTTATGACAACATAGGTCGTGGCATGTGGTGCCGGTGCCGTGGATGCCTTACACAAGATAATCGATTCCTCAGTAACTCGTTGACATCGGAATTTTTATGCCGGCCCTTAGAAAGTACCGGCAGCCGAATCGTTAGATGACAGAATAAATTTACAATGATGTCCTCTAACAGAAGGGGTTGATCTTTTGTTTTCAGAGTGTTTCAGTATATTCTGATTAAGAAGTTTCAGAAGCATGTGTCCTCTTATAACCTCTCTGACTGTCAGTAGGAACTACGGCTGGTACCCTCCACTGGTGATCGTGCATTCCAGGGCGGCGGGATGGAGGGGAAGGGGAATCCAGCATTTCCAAAACGGGATTCATATGCTTTTTCTTTTTCTTTTTTTCTTTTTTTACCCATTGACTCCAATCATGCATTTAGTATTGCAGTAGTAACCAATAAAAAATAATAATGTATTTTATGATCGTGAACAACAAAGCTTCATCAGTAGGAGTAAATTCCTGCCATTGGGAATTTTTAAGCATGTATCGCTATTTCTTACCTTATTTGTAGGATATTTGTTGCAGGGAAAACAAAAACACACAAAAGAGAGGCAGTCCAGACTTCCCAGACCCCTCCTTCCCCCCTCCCCCTCCCCCTCCCCCTCCCCCGTGGATCCGCCACTGCATTCCTCTCACACTCCTGGCCATCCTTCTTTCGGCACTTGGGTGAGACTTTAGCAATTGAGCCAGACAACTCCAGCGCCTTTGACCGAGTCTCCCACAAATAATTTTCAAACTTCAGCCTTTTCACAGCTCTTCGTGCACTTAGGTATCTTGTTCAGGCTGACAACAGGAACTTTGTTCATCTAAAAAAAACTATCTCAGGTAACCATTTGTGTTACTGGTACACTTAAGAAGGCAATTTACCCTGCACAAGACGATTTTCTACACGAAAGAAATTCTAGTAGTCAAAGAGTTGATGCCTCAGAAAATCTACTTCGCCTTTCTTAGCGCCAGTCTTCCGTTAGAAATCTCCTTTCTCACAGCAATACACAACTCGCTTTTACCTTTATTGAATCTCTTTAATATTTTTTTAGTAATATTCCGTTATTATCTCATTAATCTCGCTGTTAGTCTGGACAGCGTTCTTCTGAATTCTCTGCTTGGATACTGCTTCTTGAAAGTGGGCACACAGCACCCGCCAGTTTCTCATCCCTTTTTCTGTCTAACTTTCCAGTGCAAGATTAGCCTACCCTGCATTCAAAATTTCAAATCCCTTCATATACAGAGCTAGTCAGCTCGGAACTGTTTTCCTCAGTCAGTTTCCCTCCACTCATGGTCTTCAGTCTCTAAAGCACTGCATCAAAACATTGCAAAAAGATTGGATTATAATTTTGACTGTCTTGTTCGACTTTTTTGGAAGGGACGGTTTCTGCAAGCTTCAGACCATTGGTTATTTTTTATTCATAATTTTCCTTCATTCCGTCCCTATTTTCCACTAATACCTATTAAATAGATATATAAATAGATAGAGATAGCCAGATAGAAATGTGTGTTTATGTGCGTGTTTTTCTTTTCTGTGTGTGTGTGTGTTCATGTACCGGTACCGGTATGTAAGAACGAAAGGGTGAAAGTGCAGGCATAGAGTACCAGCTCATTTCCACAGATTATATAAAGGCAACGGATCAAAGCATAAGCAGCGGTGGGAAGAGCTGTGAAAAATAGAGGCCAAAAATACCGCACGCACACTACCCAAACGCCCAGTCACTTAAAAAACGGGGCGATTATGAGTGTACTCCGTCCAGCAAATCACCCCTCCACTGCACCCCATTCTTCACCCCATCAGTAAGAGCCCATCAGAAATTAGCGAGGACAGGGCCCATTAGCGCTGGGAGGGCCATTAAAGCGATAGTTAGCGATGAGGTGTTGGCTGGTAATAGGCTCGTGTGTTTAGACCTGAACAAGTTATATGGACCTGGAGTTTGGCAGGGCTTGGTAGTTGATAATGTTGGTGGTGGTAGGGATGGTGGTGGTAGGTGATGATGGTAGCCATAGTGGTTGTTGATGGTGGTGGTTATTGGTGGTGACTGATGATGGTGGGTGATGATGGTGGCGATTGTGGCTGATAAGGTTATTGATGTTGGTGGTTGGGATGGTACAGAATGATGGTAGAGGTTGTGGTTGTTTTGAGTAGTGGAGGTTACTAATGGTGTTTAATAGGAGTGATGAATGAGGGTGTTGGTAGGTGATGGTGGTAGGGATAGTGGTAGCAGGTGATGGCGGGAGAGATTGTGGTTATAATGAATGGTGGCTAATGGTGATGGTGGTAGGGATAGTGGTGGTAGGTGATGGCGGGAAAGATTGTGGTAATAATGAGTGTGGTTAATGGTGATGGTGGAAGGTGACGATGGTAGATAATACTGGAAGAGATAGTGGTAGTTATGATCGATGGTTGTGGTTGATAGTGACAGAGATGGTGGTGACTGATAGTGGTGCAGATATGGGTGATGGTGCATGGCGATGGTGGTACTGAGTCATATGAGCGTTAATGTTCGGTCATACCGGTATGGTTGTTCTGGGTGCTTATGGTAAGTGATAGTGCTAGGAATGTTGGTGGGTGATGATGGGAGAGACAGAGGTTGTAAGGAGGGCTGATTTCGATGGTGGTGGTGGAGGGTGATGTAGGGATAGCGGTGGCAGTGATGAGAGATAATGGTTGTTATGAGAGTTTGGCAGAGCTACTGCTCGATGTGAAAATGGTGGTGATGGTAGAGTGTGTGGTTGTCATGAGTGCTGATGGTGGAGAAAGTAGTGGTCGACAGTGAAAACAGTGATTGTTATGATGGTGGCAGGTGATAATTTTAGAGATAGTAATTGGAATGAAAGTTATGGAGGGCTGGTGCTGCTTAGCGATTGTTATGAGTGCTTGTGGAAGGCGACAATGGCAGGGATAGTGGTGGGTGATGACGTTAGTGGTAGTGTTTGCCGGTACAGTACCTCCCAGGGGCCAGCCTACGAACGGCATTCTATCTGAGTCACTAAAATTAACCAAAAGTGTCACTGCTTTTAATCGTATCTCAGCCAGTCCAAGCCGCCCCACCAGTGCAGTCACCATAGTCGTACTGCAAAGCTAGATCTCTCATGGGAACATCGTGTTGTGAGCCTTCAGATATAAAGCATCATTAAAGATATATTATATGAATGTCGCAAAATATTCGGTTGAAAAGACTAGTAAATGAATACAACACAAGCGAATCATTTTTCAACATCGTGCAGCCCCCCCCCCTTCTCTCTCTCTCTCTCTCTCTCTCTCTCTCTCTCTCTCTCTCTCTCTCTCTCTCTCTCCGATACTTACCCTTCCTTTCCCCTTCCCATAATCCCACCAAATTAATGACATTTATATGAAATAGATATATCTTTGTAATTTAGTCGTGCCTTTTGGAGAGTCAGTCAAATACAGTGAATATACTTATAGTTGTTATGAGCAGTAGTGATAGTAGAGATAGTGGTGAGTGATGGTAGAGATGGTGATTATTATGGGTCATGATGATAATTGTGGTAGATGGTTGTAGGTGATGATGGTAGGTTTGTGGCTGGCATGAGTGATGATGGTAGTGGTAGGTGGTAATGGTATGAGTGTGGCTGGCATAAGTGATGATGGTAGTGGTCCGAGATAATAATGGAAAGTATGATTAGGGGTGATGGTGATAGTGGTAGATGATAATGGTAGTGAATACGGTTATAGGTGATGGTAATGGTGGTTGGTGTTGACAGGGATAGTGATGAGTAGTGGTAATAATGGTAGTGGTTGTTCAGAGTGGAGATGGTGGGTGATGATGGTAGAGGTGGTGTTTGTTATGGATGGTGGTAGAGACTGATGGTACTCACAGGATGGACGGTGATGATAGGGATAGTATTGCGGGTGATGAGCCGTTGATAGCAGTGGTACGTGAGGGTAGTCGGGATAGTAGCGATGATGTGCAGGTAACTAGTTCTGGTGTGAAAAATATTTGGTTGTGGTGTGAAACTGTTTGGTTGTAATGTGAAAATATTTGGCTGTGGTGTGAAGGAGCTTGGTTGTGGTGTGAAAGTATTTGGTTGTGGTGTGAAGGAGTTTGGTTGTGGTGTGAAAATATTTGGCTGTGGTGTGAAGGAGCTTGGTTGTGGTGTGAAAGTATTTGGTTGTGGTGTGAAAATGTTTGGTTGTGGTGTGAAAACGTTTGGTTGTGGTGTGAAAACGTTTGGTTGTGGTGTGAAAATGTTTGGGTATGTGAAATTATCTGGTTGTGTGTGGTTTTATGGGTGACTTAGCATCTGTAGGCTCCCTGATTTACATGGCGTTGTGATATGAGTGCTGCAGGAACTAGCTAAATTATGCAGTGTGTGTTGATTTTGCTGCTGAAGTTGGTGGTCTGACTGTTGATGATGATGATGATGATGATGATGACAATGATGATATGAGCACTTCGGGGATAATATTTGTAGTTTACAGTGTGGCAAAAACTGATGGCGGCAGTGGGGACGATGATGATGATGGAATTGATGGTTGTATGGGCATTTCTGAGATCGAATATTGAAATTTATGCCGATTTCGTGGCTAAGCTGATAGTTCAAGGATTGTTTTATGATGACGATGATGATGATGATGATGATGATGGCATTTTTGAGGTTAACGAATATAATTTACGTTCATTTTGCTGGTAGTTTTAGTTAAGTGAATTTTAGTTAAGGTTAATTCCCGGCAACTGCTCTTCCCCTACGCTGTCTCAATTACCTCAAACACCACCATCAGCCACTGCAGTATCTCACCAGTGCACTTCCACCACACCCACCCTACCACACTTCCACCATACCTACCACTGGCACCACAATCTGCTAAACACTTCACTACTATACACTTGTAAGCTATTGTTTGTACCTATACACCAGTTACAACACTCAAATCATCCACACCCACCTCAGCACCACAGTCTTTTGTCACATTTAAAACCAAGAGCCCTCCACCACACCATCACAGCCCTCCACCACACCACACTGTCCTCCACCACACCATCACAGCCCTCCACCACACCACACTGCCCTCAACCACACCATCACAGCCCTCCACCACACCATCACAGCCCTCCACCACACCACCAATGCCCTTCACCACACCATCACAGCCCTCCTCCACGCCATCTCAGCGCTCTACTGTACCGTCCAAACCCTCCACCACACCATCAAAATCCTCTATACCACCGCAACAACCCTCTATCTCCATCGCCCTCCACCATTCCCTTCACCACCACCACAGCCTACCACCACCACCACAGCCCTCCACCACACCACCACACCACCACAGCCCTTCACCACACCACCACCACAACCACCACAGCCCTCTACAACACTACCACCACTACCACTACCACAGCCCTCCACGATACCATCACCACCACCACAGCTCTCCACCACACAACCACATAACCATCTACCACACCACCTCCACAGCCCACCATAACATCCCTCTACCACACCACCACCACAACAACAACAGCCCTCCACCTCACCACCACAGCCCTCCACCACACCATACACCCAAACCACAGTCCTCCACCATACTGCCACTACCGCCACAACAACAGCCCTCCACCACACCACCACAGTCTACCACACCATATACCACCACCACAGTCCTCCACCACACCACCACCACCACAACAACAATCTTCCACCACACCACCACAGTCTTCCACACCATACACCATCACCAGTCCTCCACCACACCACACCACCACCACCACCACCACCAGAACAGCCCTCCACCACACCACCACAGTCGTCCACCAGAGTACATCCACTAAACCAATGGGCCATAGTATCACCCTGCCATCAACACACCCACTATCCGCTGATCCCCCCACCCCATTACTACACTGTCATAAATCCTTCCCTTCACATCTTCAGTACACTCTTACCACCACAGTACACCTTTATAATACCACCTTTACCACCACCACTACCATACCAACTACAGCACTACCATACCACCTACACGGACATCTCTACCATACCACTTACACCACCATTACCATCATGCCGCTCATGTCGTTACCTCATTGACTTAACTCCTTTCCTTCACACCAATACGATCACAACACCACCACCACCTCAACAAAACCACCTATACCATCATCTTTACCATACCACCTACACCACTGCCATACCACCTGCACCATTATCACTACCAAACTACGCACACCATTACCTCACTGTCATAACCGCTTCCCTTCATACCCTGTACTCCCAACACGACACCACCGCGTCTATCATACCACCTACACCACCACACCGACAGCCACACTCCCACAGTCCTAAAACACACACACACACACACACACACACACACACACACACACACACACACACACACACACACACACACACACACACACACACACACACACACACACACACACACACACACACACACACACTGTTATAACCAACAACTGTGAACTACACCAGCAAAGCAACTGCATCCATATCCACCCATATCAATTATTTATCACACCATCACCATAACACGCCAACACTAACTCAGTCATCACAGTTATCACCCTTTTACCCTGTCGTAATCGTCACAGTAAAATCATGCGTCCATTACCACAGTCATCACAAATCACCTTCATACGTTTCCACAATCATCACAACAATTACCTTTACTTACTACAGAAATCATCATACTGTAATCCTCATACACTACCACAGTCATCACAACCACAGTGCTTCTAGTTCACTACCACAGTCAACAATTATCATCCCCGTACACTACCACAGTCATCATCTATCACCCTCATACACTACTACAATCATGGCAACTATCACTCACTCAGTACCAAAGTCATCATAGCCATCATGCTCATACATTGCAACTGTCATTCATACATTACCACAATCATCGACTATCACCCTCATACACTGAATCAGTCATCACAGCTATAACCCTCATAAACTGCCACAGTCATCACAAGTATCAGTAGCATCACCACCACAACATCCAACAGCTATAAACACCACCATCTTAACAGCTGCATCTGTTTCTAGTCACAACAACTGACACCACAACCATCACTCCCGCTGCACCTGCCTGCGTCTTTACCTCACTACTACCACAGCTATAGCTATTCACATCACTGCTACTCCTAACATCGTACCGTAAACCATGTACAGTACCAGAGTAATTCATTCCAACAAACTCATCTACACTTGTCACTACCACAACAGCAAACGAAGCAGCATCCCTTCATTCCATCATATTACCAGCCAAATTCAACCATTCCTTCCAACATTACTACACCACATTTCACCTCCACATTACCAAACGAACCACTACCACTATCACTACATCTCCATACCGCATCACTAATCATTGTATTGAGTTTTCCTAACCTGCCACACTGACATAATTTTTTTCCATTAACATTTACCACAGTGGAAGAAAGTCAGCTATTGCCACACCAGGACCACAGCCACAACACCAAGCACACAGTCACCACCACATCATCATAATTTAACGCCATTCATTATCATGTTCTCTTCTAACGTATCACACGAATATTTTCTTCCATTAACCTGTACCAAATACCTCGGTGGGAGCAAGAGTGGTCGTACGTATTGCAGTTACCACACCACAACACCATCATAACGTCAAACTAAGCACCATCAACACATCATCACAGCACACCACCAAGCACTATACCAACTCACTATACCCATACATACCTTCATTGCATCAACAGTTACTACGGTGGAAGAAAGAGAGATCCTAGCCAATACCATTACTATACACGCACCACCAGTAGCACATCAGCACCTCCGCCAGCACCATACCATCACACTGCACCACCATTCACTTTAATTCGACTCTTATACCCTACCACACCTATTGTTACCTCGCATCCATCAACATTTACCACGGTCAGAAGAAAGGTCTTGGTCAATCCCATCATTACATCAACACCAACACCATAACTCCAGACCAAGCACCACCATCAGCACCACACCACCATAATTCGCCACCAGCCACTATAATATTTTCCCCTGACCAGCATTTGGGATCAGCAGTTCCTTTATACGTTTGTGGTTCCCCGGAATAATGAAGCGAAAACCCAGACCTTCCAACTCACTTGAATACTGCTGGTAGTTTAGCAGGATTTCGTTAGGTTTTGACGTGTTTCCGAGGGTGCAAAAGAAATGTTGTCTGGAAACTTTCCGCATAAATATTTTCCTTCTGTCAACTTTTATGGCAGTTGGAGCAAGATAAGTCATTACAAATTCCATTGCAACACCAGCAACACTATAACACCAAACCAAACACCACCATCATCGCCATACATAATTCAACACCAGTTACTGTATTGTTCTCCGCGCACATGCCATTTCGATAGGACTGTATAACTCTACCTCATTGGTGTATTTTTTTTTTTTTTTACACACAACAGATGTCATGGTCAATACCGTTAGTACACCACCAAAACCACCAAACCAGGCACCACAAGAATCACCTTAGTCTCAAAATATCCACTGTTAAGCTCACTGATGTTCTGCCCTAACCTACCGCATAACGCAGAGTATATATTTCCTTCCATCATCCCATCACCTTTTATAACAGCGGCAGCGAGAGAGGTCATACCCATTACTGTTACCACACCAACACCAGCACCTCAGCACCAGCACCACCAACATAAATACCAGAACACTGCAAGAGAAACCACCGCTAAAACCATACTATTATTCCTCCATATCATTCCAGTGTCACGCCAACTGTAAGAGAGATTATGCGTTTTTTCATAGCTACGTCATCATCACACCAACTCACATACACCACACCGTCAGAGCACTGTCACCACATAGCACCACATCACAGCTCGCCACGCCATCATAACACCATCACCACACAACACCACACCATCACCACCCATCACACAGTCACATCACACAACACCAAACCGACACAATTTCACTACTGCCATACAACCACAAAAGGAAGTTCGCCACACCACATCACCCCACCACACACCACACAGCACCACCCTGCAGTACTATATGAACGCCACACCACCCCCACAGCGACAGAGGGCAACCACACCACACCACACATCACAATAACCACACCGTTAAACTTCACTGTATGTCACTTCACCGGATCATCATATCACAGTTTACCGTACTGCCTCACACAACCACTCTCCATGACCACCATACTACACAGTACTAGCTACGCACCACCTCATTACTCCATACCACCACCACACACCACGTACCACCACACCACAACCACATACCAGCACGCTTTTACTCCATTTTACTACCCCACACCATACCACACCACACCATAACACCACCATACCTCACATCAGTCCCATCTCACTACCCCACACCACACCACGCTACAACACACTACCACAACACAAAACCCACCCCACAGTACTACACGATCCCACTCCAGGTTTACTAGTCCCACCACACCTTCCACACCCCAACTCTCCACGATTCCACTTCACATCCATCTTCAGATACCGCACCCACAACACCACCCTCTCGTACACCACCACGCTACCGTCTACCTCCTCACCCCATTCCAGATTCACCACCAATCATCACTCCACAATTCTGTCTCACACCACACCTTCCGCACACTACCACCCAACACCACATTGTCCCCACACCACACCTACCACACACCAACTCTCCCTAACCCCACTACGCTATCCCACACCAAAACACTCCACCTCACTAATCTACACCATCACATCCCCATCCCTAATTCATTACTTAAACCACCGCACCTCAGTAGTCAACACCACGCCACCCTGTCATCACCATATCACCACACAGTACCATCACACACCACCTCATTACCCTACACCACCACATCCCTACCCCAAATTCATTACCTCACCACACTTCAGTACCGTACTTCACATCACACTATCACCACCAGTATCACCACAAAATACCACCACTCCCCACACCTCTGCCGTACACCAGAACATCCCACCCCATATTCATTACCCCCGCTACACCTCAGTTCCTCACATCACCCTGTCACCACCAGTATCACCACAAACCACCACCACATTCCATCAAACCCCACTTCACCACATTTCACTACCCCTACCACCACAGTCCACTTCACTTCCCCACACCACACCACACTCCACCTCACTTCCCGTACCACACCACACTACCCTTCCACCAACAGTTTCACCACACAACACCAAGAAAGGACGAGGGACGAGGAGTGGAAGAAGGAGAAGGAAGGGAAGAGGGAGGGGAAGGCCAAGGAGGAGGAGGAGGAGGGGAGTAAATGGGAGAAAGAGGGGAGTAAGTGGGTGGAGGAGGGGAGTAAGTGGGTGGGGGAGGGCAGGAAAGAGAGGAGGAGGATGAGAGGGAGGAGAAGTATAATAGGAACGGGAAAGGTAGTAAGAGGGAGGAGGAAGATGAATGTGAGAGGAGGAGAAGGATAAGAGAATAATAAGAGAGCAAGAGGTAAGAGGAAGGAGGAAAAGACTTACTTGAAAGGATATATGAAAGGAGGGAGGAAGGAGCATAGCAAGAGGAAAATAAAGTAAGAGGAGGAGGTGAGTAAGAGAGAGGAAAGCGAGAGCAAAGAAGAGGGGAAGGGAAGAGCAAAGGAGATAGGGAGTAACAGCAAGAGAGAGAGAGAGAGAGAGCATGTGTGTGTGTGTGTGTGTGTGTGTGTGTGTGTGTGTGTGTGTGTAAGGGGTGAGGTAGAGTATTGTGGGATATTCAGTGGACGCCGGAATATTGTCTGCTATTGACCACCCAAACATTATCCCACCACACCACACCGCTCTCTCTCTCTCTCTCTCTCTCTCTCTCTCTCTCTCTCTCTCTCTCTCTCTCTCTCGTGTGCGTTTATCTGTGTCTTTATCGGTTTGTCGGCATTTTTTTTTCTCTTTCATTGATACCACTGTCTTTTTTCTTCTCCCTCACACTCCTTTAATCTCTTTCTCTCTCTCTCTCTCTCTCTCTCTCTCTCTCTCTCTCTCTCTCTCTCTACCCCTATCTCTAATTGCTCCTTTCTGTCTCGGCATCTCCTGCTGTTGTCTGGCCGTCTGTTTGTCTGTTTTGCTTTGTTCCTTTGCCTGTTTGTTTTGTTTCTTTGTTTACTTTTTTATTGTATGTTCCTTTGTTTTGATATTTTGTCTGACTTGTCCCTCGTTTTGTTTTGTCCCTTTGTTTTATTCGTGTTTCTTTTTTCTTTGCTTGTTTTTTTTTCCTCCTCTTTGCTTTGTTACTGTTTTTGTAATTTCTGGGCTATTTGTTGTTTTGGTCCTCTCTTGTTGCTTTGTTTGGCCTCTGTTTAATTCGACGTGTTTTATTGTTTTGTTTTGGTTTTAACTTATTTGTTTTGTTTAACTTCTCGTCTGTTTGGTTCCCTTGTTTATTTCTGTATTTTATTCTTTTGTTTTATTTGTTGTTTTGTTTGTTTTGTTTCTTTGTCTTTATTTTGTGTTAGGCTACTGTGTTTCGTTGTTTGTTTTAGCCATTTGCTTTTGTTTATTGTTGTTTAGTTCCTTCTTGTTTGCTTTGTTCATCTTTGTTTACCTCTTGTTTGGTTCCTCTTTCCATGTGTTTTGTTCCTTTGTTTTGTTTCTGCCTTTTGATCCTTTTCTGTTACTATTCAATTATGCTTGTTTGGTTCCTGTGTAGTTTGTTTTTTCCGCTTTTTACTGTAGTTATTTTGACCTTGTGTGTGTGTGTGTGTGTGTGTGTGTGTGTGTGTGTGTGTGTGTGTGTGTGTGTGTCCATAACTGTGTCACCTATTCACTCACTCACTGTATCGTTTCGAAGGGTGAAACCTGGCAAGTTGCAGCCGTAGAGCTTTATAACCCTGAGTTAGGTGTGTATCAGGGGACTGTCCAAATATGAGGGACAAAACAGTATTTGGAATGTTTTAGGGTAGTGGAAACGATGGGAGTGAGTGCGCCTATTGATCGTGTCGTTTGTCTTTTTTTTTTTTTTTTTTTTTTTTTGCATGCCTTTTTGTCCATTTCCGCATTCTCAGTTTATCGTGCCAACTTTATCTGTTATTTGTTCTTTGTCCATTTCTCTGCGTATCCGTTTTCTGCTTGGTAGTTTGCTGCCTTCCTGTCTTCTGGTTCCGTCTTCTGTTTGCCCGTTTCTCTTCCAGTCTTTTTTTTTTTTTTTTTTTTTTATCCCTTTGTTTCTCTCATCTAGTCCAGATCTCTCTCTCTCTCTCTCTCTCTCTCACCGCTTGCCCGTTTCTCCATTGTTCTGGTGAAATAGTTCCCTTTTGCTTGCCAGTCTCTGACTGCGAATTGTTTCTGTTTCTCTCTGTGGTTGTTTCCTCTCTGTTTCTTATTTTCTCTCCCTCCCTCCCTCCCTCCCTGTTGGCGACATTCCTCCGCCTGTTTATCTGGTCCTTTTCATTTGTCGTCCTCCTTGTTTGGTTCTTGCTTTGTTCTCTATGATTTTTGTCTGGCAACTCGGCTGAGCACAAGCTAACAGGAGCAACGTGAGCGTATCTTGTTCTTGCTGTTGCAGGAGAACACTTGCAATAGCACTGGCACCTACAGCACCTTTTTTTTTTTTTTTCACAGGTTATACTGCCCTTGTCCCTCCTAACACAGCATCTATTTCCACAGCCTATATTCTCCTTACCCCTCCCCGTCCCCAACTATATGTCCAGCTCATCTCACCCGTTTCTTTGCATTTTCTTGCCCATTTGTTTCTCGTCCCAGGCATTTTTACTTTTGGAGAATAATCTGAAATAAACCCTCACCACACCCAGACCACTAATCCTAACAACACCCATTTTTTTTATTATTTATTTTATTTTTTTCTTTCCAGCCTCAGACCCATTCCTAACCAATATTTCAGCCTTCCTACCCATTCCTTTGCTCACCATGCCGATTTCTTTAGACTCATATAACGATTTCATGGCGCCACGCAGGTCACTTGGTCAGCTAACTCGCTTTCCTGTTTAGCCTTGTTTGGTTGATTATTATTTTTTGGCCAGTTCATCTCTATTCCCATCTGTGTTTATGTTCCTTATATTTTTTCTTATGTTTGTTGTTGTATCTTTTTATCCATTTTATGCCTTTTTTTAATTGTCTGCTCTTCATTTTATGTCTGTTTAAATTTCTGTGATCCTTTTTATACGTTTGTTGCTTTCTCTGTTTCCATCCATCCTACTTCTGTAACACTTGTCTACAACTATCCTTTTTGTTTGTTAATCTCTCTGTCTTTTCCCCATCAGTTTTTGTGTTTTGTTTGGTCATATACCTTTTTTTTTTTTATGTCTATTGGTGCATTTCTAGTTGTTTTGTGCGTTTGTTATTAATCTAATGGGATTTGTCTGTAGTGTTGCAAATTTGGCGTGGTGCGGTGTGGGATACTGAGACAGAGTAGGAGCGTTCTACTGTGTAGTGTGGTGTGGTGTGGCGTGGGGCAATGAGGTGGAGTAAGAGCATGCTAATGTGGTGTGTGGTGTGGAATAGTGACGTGGAGTAAGGGCATGCTGGTGTGTGGTGTGGTGTGGCTTGTGGTGCAGTGTGTTGTGGGATAGTGAGATAGATAGATAGGAGGGGGGTGCTGCTGTGTGGTGTGTTGTGGTGGTGTGGTGCGGTGTGGTGTGGTGTGTTGTAGTGTAGTGAGGTGGAGTATGCATGCTGGTGTATGGTGTGAGGTAGCATGTTTGGCTGTGGTATACGGTATTGGTGTGGTGTAGCTGGTATTGTGTAGTGTGATTGTATTGTAGAGTGAAAGGAGACAGACCCACACAAAACACTGCCCTACAAAATGTATGTAATGGTTATCCTCTTTTGTGTTTGTCTTGGCTTTGCTCCTCGCTCTCAGTCCCTTCCTGTTTTTTTTTATTTTTTTTTATCATTTTATTGGCTTTTCCTATTCTTTTTTTGCTTGCCCTTTTTCTGTTCCTGTATGTCATACTCTGCCGTTTCATTGTTTGCTGTATCGTTTTTTATTATGGTCCATTTTAACTTTCTACTCTGTTTGTCCGCCTATACTTTAGGTGAGATGTCTACCCGAGTTTGTTCCTCAGTTCATGTTAGTTTTGTGCTCTTGTGTTTTTGTGCTTTCACGCTTTTGTTTCACTCCTCTCCCATATAGTAATAGGGTACTGAATGATGATGATGATAAATGGTGATGATAATGATGCAGTTATGAAGTTGGTGATGAAAGTTTCTGTAATTGTTTGCGCTCATGCACACTGCTCACTGGGTCGAACACTTACGCACAAAGTTTACACCCCAGGCAAATGGGTGGTTGGGGGTGTATATTGGGGCAGTCTCTGATCGCGCAAGTTTGTGGATTATTGAACATACATAATGAACTATACCCTCTTGAAGCTGTACAAGCACAGGGGAGGATGTCATCAACAATCGTCACCTCAAACATTAAGAATCACACAGCATCCAGGGTCTTACAGACATTAATATCTTTTCATACGCGCACTCTAGCATTTCCACCATTTGAAAACATGGAACTATCATCACTGTACTCAGGCCAAAAAAAAAAAAAAAAAAAAAAAAAAGCCAGCACACCCTTCTGTATACAGACCCATAACTACTTAGTCCACCATCCAGAATAACCTAACGCCTGATGCCTAACAAAGTCATATCACTCATTCCTCTTGCTCCCTCACAACACGGTTTTAGAACACCACACTCCACAAACACCTTACTAACCAACCTAATACAACATGCCCCTGACACCATCAGCTCCGCCAGACCTACACAACGCACACTTCATACAGCAATAGACATTAGGAAAACCTTTAATGGCATCCCACGATGCAAACTTGTCACCAAAATCTACAGCACAGACATGGAAAATATCAAACGCCTGCTTGCCAACTATCTATGTATCAGGCAGACAAGTACATGTGACATTCCTGGGCAAGTCATCCTCAACACGAAACTTCCCCAACGGGGTTCCTCAGGGCTCCATTCTTTCACCCAGGCTACATTCTTTAACCCAGTGGTTTCCAACGTGTGGGGCGCGTCGCCTTAGGAGGGCACGAAGGGCTGCCTG
>NC_137040.1:12100496-12112996 GCF_032717465.1 Coenobita brevimanus | reverse complement strand
GTATATCGACTTGCTGATGGTTTGATGAGAAACGAATACTGACAACAGAAGATATGAATGAGATCGAATATGAATCACAACGTCGTGAGCTGAATATTTCTTCGACGAAATACACACACACACACACACACACGCACGCACGCACGCACGCACGCACGCACGCACGCACGCACGCACGCACGCACGCACGCACGCACACACACACACACACACACACACACACACACACACACACACACACACACACACACACACACACACACACACACACACACACACACACACACACACGACCCGTGTTCTCTTTGGCGTAAGAGACTTTTGCGACACATTATCCTCGGCTATTTATTTACTTAGAATTCGTAACGCCTCATCCTCACCGATTTACTTTGCACATGACACTTTAATCTGTCCAGAGCGACAACATCTTCTCTGTTTTATTCTTCCAGCCTCCAGACGATTTGGTTAGACCCTGGAATGATATCTAGCAAGGAAGGGGTAAGGAAGGCTATAACTAAACCCTCTGACCCCTTTACAGTTAGAAAAACCACCCTTAACCTGAAATAAAAATTGTGTTGTAGCAGCAGGGATGGAAATAAAGGACATCATCAGACAGGGATTATCTTCATATCAGCCACGGATGCTGTTTTTTTTTTTTTTTCATATTGGCTTCTTGAATCCGAGGACACATTTTTTTTTTTATTATGTTTGCTGTCTCCAATCGATTTTATTCTAAGTGATACCTAGAAGTGATGACGTTAATGAAGTCTATATCTAACACGCATCGTTCAAAAAATCTCTCCTCGGGTGAAGAAAATGGTGTGAATGTATAGCAAGATAAACTAAAAAATACGTCAACGGATTGATGGGTCTGGAAAGGCATAAATACCAGAACGATGGATATTATTTTTAGGTTTATGTAACTCACTTTCGGCAGGGGAAAATTATCTGCCGTTAGCTAAAGATTAGAGTTGTTCCGACCATGAGAGGGTTAATGGTAACAGTTTTATCAGTGACTCCTGTGACTCATCCTCGGCTTAATAAAATCGTATGGTGTCAGCTTTAATGGAATAAAACAGACTAATCCTGACCATGAGAAGGTAAAGATGCTCCTCTATGTTACCGATGCAAAGTGTACGTCGACGTCAAAAGTATACAGATACTCGTAACAACGCGAGATTGTTAAGCAGTAATACGCAAAACAAATCGCCAGGAATATTGTGCTACGGAGCCTCCCACGCGAACGAGAGAGCGTCGAGTTGATCCTAATCTGGCAGTCGACGGATTGACTCTATTTGACAGGTGTACATTAAAAAAAAAAAAAAAAAAAAAAAAAGTAAAAATAAACCATCTCTTCTCTGATACTTGGTTTCACATTGGGCACTGTTGCTGTGTAAGATTATTCGTAAAGCAAATAATATATTTTAATAGGTAGTGTACTTGATATGTTGTATCTTTAGGGTGTACGAGTATTGATAAAAACAACAACCATACGCAACCATGAGAATTTAGTGGAGAATATTATCGAACATTTCGTCAACCGTTCAGAAATATAGACGGAAGATTGTAAAGACAGTGTTTTGATCGAGTGTACGTGAACCGCATCAATAAAGGGAAAAATATGCTAAAGATAGGACGTGTGAGGTGAAGCCAGGGTTCCAGGGGTTTGGATAATGTGTGAATGATCGTCTGGCCCGTTGCACTCGCCATGTTTTTTATTGCAGTCCCACTTACTTTCTCCTTAGGTGTTTTCTGGATGCAGTGTCTTTCAGAAGGTCATGGTGATGATGATGATGATGATGATGACGGATACTAATCTATCAGGCATCTTACTAAAACATTTGCAGTGAGGTAGATGGGTTACGGGGCCATATCCTCTTGACCTAAAGATACTCCCTGGTCCCAAGTAACTGTACCTTACCCATTTATATCTACACACGGTACGTTGACTGGCGCGATGATTGCTGCTGAGATGAAGTAAATCGTTTGAGAGCAACTGGCAGTGAAAGGGTTAATCGTTCTTGTATTTAACCAGGCACGTAGACAGGATTTTCGCTGCGGGAGAGGGGGACAGGGAGAGGGGAGGGGGGTAGATGTGAGTAAGGGGCCATGACCTCTGCCTTGAGGGGCCTTTTTCTTTTCTTCTTTTTCACATCAGGGGTCTCTATTTTTCACAAGTACCTCGTCTTAGATATGGTGCTTCTCTCTCTCTCTCTCTCTCTCTCTCTCTCTCTCTCTCTCTCTCTCTCTCTCTCTCTCTCTCTCAAGAACAGACCTTCCATTAGTCACAGTGGCCCCTGAGTGAATAAAGACGGGGTTCCTCTTGGCTCTCCATCTCTCAAAAGGAATTTAGTAGGCATAATATGGGCCTCCATTGTAAGTGGCCTCGAACCTTAAAACCCGATACATAAAGCTTCCCTGTGTGTGTGTGTGTGTGTGTGTGTGTGTGTGTGTGTGTGTGTGTGTGTGTGTGTGTGTGTGTGTGTGAGAGAGAGAGAGAGAGAGAGAGGGAGATCCTGTTATGAAGAATATCGGCTGACTTCCACTACGATATACTGTGCTTCGTGACTCCGTGATGCGGATAAAAACGGTTCATAACCTACCATATATGAATGACTGGATCTGTTAATCTACCTTATGTTTTGATGCAGTCAGTATATATAAAAACGACTCAATAAAAGTACAGTAAGGTGTAATAAAGAATAATAAACAAAGCAGCTCAGGAAGGAAGAAGTGTTCTGGATTCTGCCCTTCCCTGGAGAGTACGCTGGCGACACAATAAGAGGGAGAGGGACGGACAGGCATTATGAGAGACACAGCAGGGAGACTCAGGCCAAGTGCTGTCACCAGGGCCATGATGTGTGTGTGTGTGTGTGTGTGTGTGTGTGTGTCGGGGAGAGAGAGAGAGAGAGACAGAGAGAGAGAGAGAGAGAGAGAGATTCCGTCTCGCACAACGTCTCTCTCATTCTCTTCGGTATTGTCTGTCAGACAGACAGACAGACTACCAGACATACAAACAAACAGATAAAGTTATTTACTTCTCTTTGCAGCTTTTCTTTCATTATCCGTCCCCACCCCGGAGGGGCTCGGGATGGGTATTGTTTTCACTCGGTTTGTCTGTTTGTCTGTCTGTCTGTCTGTTAATAACTTTACGCGAGAACTACTGGTGCGATTTGACTAAAATTGCGGGAATTGTGGGCTATGACTTTCTGATCACCTGATTAAATTTCGGGCCAAACTGGGCCAAGACCTATGCTGCAGGCCCAAAAAATGTCAAAAAACGGGGACGGGTAATTTTTTTTTTCGCCTTAACTCCTTTCAAATTCGTCATATCGACATGAAACCAAAACCTAAAGGTGTATCTTTCAAATCTGCATCCTTTAACATGCCTCATTACATCAGGGGGGTCACCCCCTAGTTAGCGGTAGGGGGGTCAGTCTTAGTTGGGTCGGGCCTAAACTTTCAGATGGGCATAAAATCGTCAATTTTCATCCGATTTACCGCATATTTATTATGTGACATCTTTGGCTAGAAATCCTGTTATGTTTATACGTCAGCACTAAAATGGCTGCCGGGGGCGGGTTTACTGTGCCTTGGCACCACTTCTTATTCTCTTTGTTATTATCTGTGTCGGAGAGACAGAGAGTTATTTGCTTCTCTTTCCTATTGTTTTTGGCTGTGTCGGAGAGAGAGAGAGAGAGAGCGTTCCTTCCTTCCTTCTCTTCGCAACCTCGCTTTCATTCTTTTCCTCACTATTGTTCCCCCGTTTCTTATATCAAGTGTTCCTCCATCATTCTTTTCTTTTGTCTTTGTTTCAGCCGTGTTTCCTCTTTCTCTTTTTTCTTTCTTCATCTTTCCCTCTCTTATGCTTCTTCCTCTCTTTTCTCTCTTCATCTCATTGGCTCTCCTCTCCCTGTTCTCCGTCTTGGTCTCTCCTTGGTCTCCTCCTCCTCCTTTCCTTTAAACATTCATCACTTTCTGTCTAGTGTTTTAACCTCCTCTCCCCTCTCCAGTATTCATTGTCTCTGTTATTCCTTCTTCCTTATTCCCCTCCATCCTTTATGACCTCTCTTCCGTTCCTTCATCTCCACAGCCTTCGTCTATTTTCTTTATTTATCTTTATCTATCTTACTTTCCACTCTTCCTTCGTGTTTTCCTTCTTCCTTCGTAGGTGATCACATTGCCCTCTCACCTACGTCTCCTTTCCTAACCTTTGTAGTGATCTTATGCTGCCATTCTCCTGTTTATCACCTGTCCTATTTCTTCTTTTGTTCCTCCTCTTAGTTTTCTCACTCCCTTTCCTTCCTTCTCTCTCTCTCTCTCTCTCTCCCAATCTTTGTTTTTGCCACTCACTTCCTCCCTCCCTCTCTCCATTGCATCTGTTTTCCTATCCATTCTCTCTCTCTCTCTCTCTCTCTCTCTCTCTCTCTCTCTCTCTCTCTCTCTCTCTCTCTCTCTCTCTCATATTCAGATCACCGGCGCAATGTCTATACCATCCTGCACAAATTTACAGCCCGGACATTGAGAGCCGCATTACTCTCGCCATGATCCTGCATTACACTCGCCGGGGTGGTCGTCAGCTGGAGAGAGAGAGAGAGAGAGAGGATAATGAAGGGAAGGAAGAGAACTGAGCATTAGACAGACAAACAGAGAGAAAGTGATGGGTAATGAAATGAAGGAAGTGAGGAAGTGCGAATATGACTGGAGAGAAAGAGGAGAGGAAAGGCAGATAATGAGAGATGGGAGAGGGGTTATGAAAGGAGGAAACAGCTGGCAAGAGGTTATGAAGAGGGGAGAGAGAGAGAGAGAGAGAGAGAGAGAGATTATGGTGTGAGTGGGAGAGACAACATTGAGAGAAACATGACGAAGGAGGGAGAGAGAAAATCGAGAGAGGGTGAAAGGATGGGCAGAAAAGATAGATCTAAGAACAGAGAGAGAGAGAGAGAGAGAGAGAAACGAGGCAAATTGAATGGAGGGGAGAGGGAAAGGGGTAAGAAAGATGGTGGAGGAAGAGAGAGGGATAATTGTTTAGTCTTCCCCTGACGTCACCCAACATGTCCAATCAAGTCTGTTAAGAGTCAACACTTTTGCCAGCCAGCTTAATTTCTCTCTCTCTCTCTCTCTCTCTCTCTCTCTCTCTCTCTCTCTCTCTCTCTGCTAGTGAAGAAAATTGAACCTTGTATCATAGAAAGTTTCTGCTAATCAACGTTTCTCCTACTTGGCACTTTGAGATCAGTAAATGGTTCTCCAAGCGAATTTTTCGATGCGACTCTTTCTCCTAGCATGCATTTATTAGAACGTTTTCGCCCAGCATACATAACTGACAGCTAAAGTTTTTTCTAGTAAGTTTTTTGGCTGCTAACGTTTCTTCTAACTAACATTTTTTGGCAACTAATATTCCCTCTTGTGAGCTTTTTGACAGAACGTTTTTTCTAGCAAATATTTTAGACAGCGGTTCTCTAATTAAACATTTCTGCCAGCAAACGTTTCTCTAAGTCAGCATTTCTGGCAGCTAACGTTTCTACTAGCAGAGATTTTAACGAGCCAGCAGCTCCAGAATCTTACGCTTATCTAGTCATTGTTTTCATGATTGTTACGTAGGAGGTAAGGTAAATAGTTTAGCGTCCATTTTTTCTTTCTCTCTCGTTCTTTCTTTTTTTTCAGTTCTTTTTCTTTTTCATTTAGAGCTGACCCTTCATCTTTTCCTTTTTTGTTTTCTTTTTTTTTTTCTTCTTTTTTTACATGGAGCTGACGCATGATTGTATAGTTTTGTATGTAAGTAGGAAAGGCTGAGATGATTCGATGTGAGCCGAGTTGAGGCACTTGCACCAGTCGAGCCACAGAAAATATTAAAATTTCTTGCTATTGAATGACTGACTTCATTTAGCTAACCCTCTCAGCTCTAAAAAATGTAAACCAGTGCCATGCAGAATCACATCAATGGTGGGTGAAAAGAGGTCAGGGTCTTCTAGTGAAGTACCTTGGAAGCCGCACTAAATCTCCCGCTCAGACCTGCGGGGCGGACGGCTTTATCTGAAACTTTCACATTTTTGTCACCTAGCGTCTCTCCTAGCAAATACTAATGAAGACTATCGTTTCTTCCAGTGAGCAATTTTACTAACATTTCCCCTAGTACAGACTATTGACATCGCACGTTTCTTCTGGCTAATAAGTTTGACAATAACGTTCCTCTGTATGAGCATTATTGGCAGCTAGCATTTTTCTCATTATTCACTATGGATTGCTAACGTTTCTTCTAAAAAAACAATATTGGTTGATAAAAATGTCTCATTCCAAGCATTTTTTTACATTCAACGTTTCTCTTTCTGACCGTTTTTGAGAGCCAACGTTTTTGTGATTGACCATTTTCGACAACCAACGTTTCTCTCACTGACTATTTTTTACAGCTGGCGTTATCATCTAGTAAATGTTTTTGAGAGGTAACGTTTTTGTAATGACCATTAGCCCACCATGTGTTGTATAATATGAACATTCAGGTCAACCAAAATTTGTAACAGAACAAAAAATTGCATACATTTCTACTGACGAATATATTCATCAGCGAATTTCTCTGCTAACCACCACTTCCGACCGACAGACATATCTATCAATTAAGGGATTATTGCGCAGACGAACATTTACGTAGACTAACATCTTTAATGACAAACGTTTCACCTGGCCAACAATTAAACTCAGTAGATAAATATTATTGAAGCAAACGTTTTTATGGACGAACAGTATTATTGGTGAGCGTTCTGGTACCCAACACATCTGCCCACCAGTTTGCTATAGTGCCAGTGAACTTCCTGTGGACGAACAACTTTGTCAACAAGTGCTTCATTTTGCCAGCATTGTTTCAAGCATGCAACGAGTTATTGTCCCAGCTAACGTTTGTGAAGGAGAACAGTTTATCTGCAAATCTTTCTGGTTATCAACATTTCAACCAACAAATGTATAAACCAGTGAATCGGTGTGATCAGTGAACTTTTCTGTAGACAAAAAAAATATCATAAACGTTCCTGGCAGCGCAACGTATTTATCCACCAGAGGAAATCTGTGACAACCAACGTTTCTGCGGGCGGACAACTTTATCAGCAAACGTTTCATCCCGGCAGCATTTCAAGCAAGGATTTATTGTGGCAGTGAACGTTTGTGCGGGCGAACTATTGTGCCCGAAGCTGGAAGGCATTTATCAGCGAGGGAGGGGGTGGGGAGGGCTGAACCTACGAGCGGCGGGCACACAGAAACGCATCAGCGCTACGATTTAATAAAGCGACAGTTTGCTGACGGAGAGAGAGAGAGAGAGAGAGAGAGAGAGAGAGAGAGGGAGGAGTACAAGCTCAGGGGAAAAAGGCATTGAAGAGAAGATGGGGAGGAAATAAGAAGGGGAGAATGAGGAGGGGAAAAAGAGAAGGGTGGAGGGAAAAAAGGAAAAGAAAGTGATGAAGACAAAGGAAGGAATGAAGAGGGGGAATATGATGGAGGGTGGGTTGTTGAAGGCAGGGGAAGAACTGAAAAGGAAAGAAATGGTGGAGGAGAGAGTGGTGATAATAAAGGAGGAGGTGGAAAATAAAGGAAGTGAGGAGAAGGAACATAAGAAGGAAGGAGGGGGTTTATAGACGAGGGGAGAGGGATGTGTTGTGTCAAATGAAGGACGAACTGGCAAGAGGGTGAAGGAGGAAAGGAAAGAAGAAAGAGGGGAAAGTGAGAAGGATGGATATGAAGAGAGAAATGAAGAGCAATTTATCCTTAGAGGGTGATTATGAAGGATGAAAAGAAAAGCAAGAGGGAAGGGAGGGAGAGGGAGAAGGGAAATGAGAAGGAAGGCACAGTGAGGGGATTATGTAAAACGGGAAGATTGGAAGAAAGAAGAAGTCAGTGGAAGAAAATGGATAGAAACAGAAAAACTATGAGAAAAGAGAAAGATGGAGGGTTTTGCAGACACAGGAGGGGGAGATGCAAACGAAAAAGCAAAAAAGACAGGGAAGAGTGATATGAAGGAGAGAAAGAAAGAAGAAGGAAAGGAGAGGATGGAAATTGAGGAGGAAGAATAAAGGACGGAGAGTGATTATGTTGGGGGGAAAGAAAGAAAGAAGGGAGGGGTGACAAGGAGCGAAATGAGAAGGGAGGATTTGTTATGAGGAAAGAAAGATATGAAGGAGTATGTGGGAAAATGCATGGGAAGAATGAGGGAGAGGGATGTGTTGTGTACTGAGGCAGAACAAGGAAGGATGTTGAGAGGGAGAGAAACAAGGGAGAGAGGAGAGAGAGAAAATGAGAAGAGAAATACAGGAATGAAATGAAGGGATGACGCGAGAGGGAGAGTCAGAAAGGGAATATGAAGTAAGAATGAGCAGGGAGTCACCGAGGGAAGGATATAAAGAAGAGAATGAAAGTAAAAGGAAGGTGAAAAAGAGAGGGAGAATGAGAGAGAAGGGAGCTAGAAATAAGAGAGGAAAGGTAGAGGGAAAACAGAAGCATTGAAGGGAAAGTAATGGAAGGAAAGAAAAGGAAAAAGAAAAAGGAGAGGGACTTAAAGGCATAGGGAGAAAGAGATATTGCTGAAGACTTTGGAAGGACAAGGAAGGATGTAAAAACAGAAAGAATGAAAGAAGGAGACAGAGAAATAAAAAGGAAATGAGAGAAGACATGAGGGGGAAGTAAAGAAAGGAGTCTTGGAGGGAGAGAGGATTACTGGGGGGAAAAGAGGAAGAAGTGAAGGAGGGAAACGGAGAAATGAAGGAAGAGAGAGAGAGAAGGGGGGGGGGAGGAAATGCTGTGCTGAGGATGGCAATATGTGGTAATGAGAGGGATGATGAGGCAAGGAAGAGGGTAATGAAAAGAAAGAAAGAGAGAAAAAAAGTAAGAGGACGAAGTTATGTTGGAAGGGAGGAAGTCATGATGCATGATGCAAGGCATGAAGGAGGCAATGAAGGAAGGAAGTCATGAATTATGGCATGGAGAAAGTTATGATGGAAGGAAGGAGGTGGAAAGAGAGAGTTAAGGAATGGAAGAGATGGATGGAAGAGAAGTAGTATAAGAGAGGAATGAGAGATGACAGGTGGAAGAGGGGGGTGATGAGTATTAAGGATTCCGTAGGAGAGCAAAGAGCAACATATCTCTTGGCCCTTTCGAACCTGTTTGTTATAGGATCTGTTTTGAATAAAGTATCTATGCGTCAAAGACAAGTATACCAGTGAAGGAAACCCCTCCCCCCCCCCCATCAATCCCCTGAATTGAAGACAAAAGGAGTAAGAAATAAGAGCTACAGTGCAGCATGGAAACAAAGTTATGGAAATTTTACAGGAAAGGAAGAATTGATATTTCTATTCTGCACAGTATTAAACTGCAAGAAATGGTACCATCGCCATCATTTGGTATAGAACAATTTTTTTTTCGGTGGTTTTACCCTCTTTGCATTGATTTTTAGAAAACATTGTACATCAAATACTAATTATTCAGGAGTGAACATGTTTATTTTGGGATCAGAAGCCTAATACTTATCCAAGCAACTTTTGTATGTTTAGGCTGGGTTGTGTTACAGTGTACAACATGGGAAAATATGTGTGTGTGTGTGTGTGTGTGTGTGTGTGTGTGTGTGTGGAGAGAGAGAGAGAGAGATGAAGGGATAGAAGAGTAGGAAAGGAGGAGAGGGAGACAGAAGTGAAGGTCGAAAAAGATAGTGGAAGGAGGGGAGGGAACGGGAAGAGAGAGGCATTGGCTGGAGGGAAGATGGGGAAAAGAGGAGGAAGATTAAGGAAGAAGGGGGATGAAGAAATGATGATTTTGTGGAGGGACAGGTGGAAGGAAGATGGAAGTTACAGAGGAGATGGAGGAGGAGGAGGACGAGGGAAGGTGATGAAGGAATTGAAGGAGAAGTGGAAGGGAGTAGGGTTATGTAGGTGAGGAGGAGGAAGAGAGAATAGAGATGAAGAGTAGAGGTACTGGTTATGGAAGAGGAGGCGGAGGGGAAGAGAAAGAGAAGGAGGAGGAGGAGGAGGAGGAGGAGGAGAAGGAATAAGACCATAAAAAGAGGAGGAGGAGTAAAGATGAGGAGATAGCAAATGCAATGTGTGAAATGGGATATGGAAGGAAGAGGGATTATTTAAGAGGAGGAGAGGGAAGAGAAGGTAAGAAAAAGGGAAGGGGAAGAGGGGAAAGAAAAAGAGGAATGGTATGGAAGGATGAGGAAGAAGAGGGAAAGATGATGAGTAAAAAATAAGAAGGAAGAAGAGAAAGGAAGGAAAAGGGTGAAGAGAAGGGATGAAAACTTGATGAGTGAAAGGGGTGTGAAGGGAGGGTTATGAATAAGAGGATGAGAGAGAGAGAGAGGGGGGGGAAGGGGGGGAGATGAGAAGGAGGGAATGATGAGTGGCAGGAAGGCAGTTTGGAAATGGAGGGTTTGGGGGAGGAGGAGGAGGAGAAATTAAAAAGGAAAAGGATGGGACCATGAGTGAGTGAATTAAAGAGAGTTTATAATATAGGGAGTGGAGAGGGAGGGGAAGAGGAAAAGTAGATGGAAGAGGTGGAGAAGAAGAAGAAAAAGAAGGTGATGATGATGATGATAATGATGATAGGAGAGATGATAAATGGAATGACAGACAGAAGGAAGAGCCATGGAAGAGAAGAGCAGGAGAGGAAGAAGACAAATGAAGAGGTTGAGGAAGAGATGATGAGCGAGTGGAAGGAACATGGGTTATGTAAGAGGAGGGAGGAAGAGAAATGAGGAAGAGGAGGGGGGGGGAGAGAGAGAGGAGGAAGAAGAGGGGAAGGGAGAAGAGGAAGTGTACTTAAGGAGGAGCAAAAAGAGGTGATGTGTAGAAGGAAGAGAGAAAGAGGAAGAAGGGAAGTGGATATGAATGGTAGAAGGAGGTGTGAAAGAAGACGGATTATGGAAGTGAGGAAGAAAAGTAAGGGAGATAGGAGGAGGAAGAGTTAATAGGTAGAATGAAAGATGGATGGAGGAGAGATTATGGAAGAGGATGGTGAGGGAAGTAGAAGAGAAAGAGGAGTAAGGAAGAAGAAGGGGGAGGAACAGGAGAGAATGAAACAATGGAAAGAGTTGTTGAAAGACGCAAATTTATGGAAGAGGAGGAGGAAGAGGACGGTGAGAGGGGGAAGAAGGCATAGTGCAAATGGGAGGAGGAGGAGGAAATATAAGTAAGGAGGATGAAGGAGAGATGGAAAAGTAAGTAAGAATGGAAGGTGAAGGAGGAGGAAAAAGAGTAAGGATGGAAGGTGAAGGAGGAGGAGGAAGAAGTGTAAGAAAGGAAGGTGAAGCTGGAGGAGGAAGTGTAAGGAAGAAAGGTAAAGGAGGAGGAAGAAGAGTAAGGAAGGAAGGAAGGAAGAAATGTGAAGGAGGGAGAAGAAGAGTAAGGATGGAAGGTGAAGGAAGAGGAGGAAGTGTAAGGAAGGAAGGTGAAGGAGGATGAGAATGGTGTTAATACGTCAAGTTGATGATGCCATTATGGAGCCATTGTGTGTCTGTGTCTGTTGCTTCTCTCTCTCTCTCTCTCTCTCTCTCTCTCTCTCTCTCTCTCTCTCTCTCTCTCATCCCCTCCAGCCCCTCACATTGACACCTCCCTCACAAGAACATTTAACTTAATTACAAAACACACCCCGTCCAATACAGACACTCTCTCTCTACCCTCTCTCCCTCCCCTCCCCCTCCCAGAGAAGATGGAGGAAAGGAGGGGTGGAGGGAGAGAAACACCCCCCTCTTTTTTCCTCCCCTCCCTCTCCCCCTTCCCCCTTCCCCCATTCCCCTTTTCCAGACAAGTTCTCTAAATTAAACCTTTGGGTGCTGGCAGGCTTCTCTCAGCTGGGTGAAATGGTCTTACTCACTTGCGCGCGCACACACACACACACACACACACACACACACACACACACACACACACACACACACACACACACACACATATATAAATAAGAAAAAAAAAAAGTACGACCGACACAAAATAAAACACCTAAGCAAACACAGTCCAAAGCAATACACACACAACAAAGCAAGAACACACACACAAATAATAGAATACATTCCAAAACCAATAGCCAAAACACACATACAACAACAAACACGCACACACAGAAAACACACAAGCAACAATAAACACACAGTCACACATACACACACGCCAACTACAAAGTGTCCGCCGTAAAAGGTAAAAATGAATATAGGAGTAATAAAATTTGTTGTCCAAACTATAGGTTTGAGAGTGGCGTGTCTGTGTGGGGTGTGGCGTGATACAACTGTAATAAAACACACACACACACACACACACACACACACACACACACACACACACACACACACACACACACACACACACACACACACACACACACACACACACACACACACACACACTCGTACGTTCACGGTTGAATAACACAAAAATATGTTTTTCTCTCATCCATACCACGGAGGACACAGTGACAGTGAAACATTTCCATGCACTTAGCCAATTGCTATTTTTGCCAGATCCTCCCAAGGACAG